>NC_044559.1:54859540-55159540 GCF_007565055.1 Rhinopithecus roxellana | reverse complement strand
AAACCCCGTCTCTACTAAAAATACAAAAACTAGCCGGGCGAGGTGGCGGGCGCCTGTAGTCCCAGCTACTCGGGAGGCTGAGGCAGGAGAATGGCGTGGACCCGGGAGGCGGAGCTTGCAGTGAGCTGAGATCTGGCCACTGCACTCCAGTCCGGGCGACAGAGCGAGACTCCGCCTCAAAAAAAAAAAAAAAAAAAAAAAAAGGGTAACTTATATCCATGTAAATTACTTGGAATTATCTATCACGAACATACATATGGAAAAAGGCAGGTTTCATAAAGCATGTATAACATGTTCCCACTTACAATTTTCTTTCTCTTGCCCTTTCTCTCTTCCTCCCCATATAGACATTGTTTATAACTTTCTATATTATTTCAACTGTAAAATACCAACTCATTTTTACAAAACGAAAAATATAACTTAAAAAATGGTTAAACTATTAGGTTGGGCACAGTGGCTCACGGCTGTAATCCCAGCACCTTGGGAGGCTGAGGAGGACGGATCACAAGGTCAGGAGCTCGAGACCAGCCTGACCAACATGGTGAACCCTGTCTCTCCTAAAAATACAAAAATTAGCTGGATGTGGAGGTGTGTGCCCATAGTCCCAGCTACTCGGGAGGCTGAGGCGGGAGAATTGCTTGAACTGGGGAGGCAGACGTTGCAGTGAGCTCCAGTCTGGTGACACAGCAAGACTCCATCTTAAGAAAACAACAACAACAAAAAAACCAAGTAGTTGCTGAAAAACAGATACATTCTTTTTTTTTTTTTAATTTTTATTTTTTGAGACAGAGTTACACTCTTGTTGCCCACGCTGGAGTACAGTGGCATGATCTCGGCTCACTGCAACCTCTGCCTTCCAGGTTCAAGCAATTTTCCTGCCTCAGTCTCCTGAGTAGCTGGGATTACAGGTACCTGCCACCATGCCTGGCTAATTTTTTTTTTATTTTTAGTAGAGATGGTGTTTTACCATGTTTGCCAGGCTGGTCTCGAACTCCTGACCTCAGGTGATCCACCCGCCTCAGCCTCCCAAAGTGCTGGGATTACAGGCATGAGCCACCATGCCCGGTCTAACTGATAAATTCTTACATAGAGAACAAGTATGAGGCGGAAGTTAATCTTTTGTAAAAAAGCAACTTTTCTAACAGCATGTGACTAGAGTAGGAGATGAAAGGGTAAATTTGGTGCACAGAGATACAAGGGGATGAGAAGGGAGGAGATATCAGGGTCCTGCAGAACTTTACATAGGTGATATTTACACTCACACAAGAGAATGAATATGGACCTTTCAAAAGCTTTTCGAAAAGCAGAAGAGGAAGGAACACTCCTCAACTCATTCCATGAAGCTAGAATTGTCCTGATACAAAGACTAGTCAAAGACATCATGAGAAAACTATAGACCAATGTCACTTACAATAGCATTAAAAGGAATAAAATATTTAGTTGTAAGATTTCTACAACGAGAACTATAAAACATCATTGAAATAAACCAAGAGTCCTAAATAAATGGAAAGACATCTCATATTCAGCATTGGAAGGCTTAATATGGTTAAGACGGCAATACTGGTCGAGTCCAGTGGTTTATGCCTATAATCCCAGTATTTTGGGAAGCTGAGGTGGGAAGACTGCTTGAGCCCAGGAGTTTGAGACCAGTTTGGGATATGTGATGAGACCTTGTCTCTACAAAAAATTAAAAAATTAGTCAGGCGCAGTTGTGCATGCCTGTGGTTCTAGCTACTTGGGAGGGTGAGGTGAGAGGATTGCTTGACCCCAGGAGGTCAAGGTTGCAGTGACTGCTGCCTGGTACTCCAGCCTGGGTGAAAGGGCAAAACCCTTTTGGGGAGGGTGGGAAAGACGGCAATACTCCACAAATCGGTGTACAGATTCAATTAAAATCCCAGCCTCTTCTTTTTTTGTTTTGTTTTGCAGAAATTTACAAGCTGATGTTAAACACACATGTGACAGGATCAGGGTTCAGACTCAGGTCTGAGCCTCAGTCTGACACTCTCTGTGGAAAGGGCAGTCAGGAAATAACAGATAAATAACATCAAATTTGAAGGTTTGCCTAGAGTGAGAGAAAAAACTCCCTTTGCCTACCTCCTAGGCTTCAAAGCTGTCTGGGCCCAGATGTCAGTTTAGCTGCATCCTGGGTCAATAAGGTTTTTGCGAATTATGCAAATAAATCAAGTTACTAGGGTTTAAGCTGTGTTTTCTTTCAGTATTCCAATGAATCACTTTTTGACCTTTGGAATTATTAGGTACTTGTCAAGACTGATACAATCAAGCTGGAGATATTGCAGATATGGGCGACAAATACGACTGAATAAAGTCTGAAACCATTCAAGACTACTAAATGTGTTTGAGATTTAGGTGAAGAGGAAAGACCTTATAAAAATTATGAAGGCTATTAACAGGCTGAACATAACTTCGATTTGCCACATCTCAGAATCAGTAAGTACTCCTGTAAAAGCGTGAGGGAGGTAGTTAACTCATGTTAATTTATGTTAACAGGCTCCGTGCAATGACGCACAAGTTCACAGGAGTGCTGGGGATGTGGCATGTCAAAGGCCCAAATGCCTTTTAGTATGAAAGATAGGCCAAATCTAGTCAAGTTTTAGAGTTACCTATACTTACTGTATTTCTATATTAGGTTATTTCATGACATTTATTTCATGACTGTTTTTTCCTAAAAATGAATCTGAATAGCTTTATTTCTTTTCTCTTTCTTCTTGAGATGTGGTCTCATTTTGTTGCTCAGGCCAGAGTGCAGTGGCATGATCACAGCTCACTACAGCCTCGACCTCCCAGGCTTAAGTGATCCTCCCATCTTAGTAGTTGGGACCACAGACATGCAACATCACGCTTGGATAATGTTTTCATTTTTTGTAGAGATGGGGTCTTGCCATATTGCCCAGGGTGGTCTCGAACTTCCAGGCCTTAGCCTCCAAAAATGCTGGGATTACAAGCAAGAGCCACTATGCCCAGTCTTTATAGTTTAATTTCATAGGAACTTGTCCATGGTGGAGGAAATGCTGATAAAGGAAAGTAGAGAAAAATACACTTTATTTCCTATTTAAGTAGACCTTATTTTGTTTAACTATCCTGATACTGATAGGGCAAGTATTCTATTATTAAGTAACTATTTACATTCTATTAACTATACTGATAGGGCAAGCATTCTATTAGGTAATTACGTATATTCTATTCAAACAAATTAGAGGCCTTTTAGAAAAAAAAAAAATAGAAAGGTTTAAACTGCTTGAAAAATAAAGGGTACATGACAAATATTTACATATCATAGAAAAGAATATTCAGATTGCGCACAAAGAACTTATAAACACAGATAATAGTAAGATACAAAAACATTAAGCAAACGAAGATTAGTATCTTCAGAAACGTTGTATGTTTGGCAAAAGCTCCTATAACAAATAGTAGGAGGCCGGGCACAGTGGCTCATGTCTGTAATACCAGCACTTCGGAGTCCGATATGGGTGGATTACCTGAGGTCAGGAGCTCAAGACCAGCCTGACCAACATGGCAAAACCCCATTTCTAGTAAAAATACAAAAATCAGCTGGGTGTGGTGGCACACACCTGTAATCTCAGCTACTTGGGAGGCTGAGACAAGAGAACTGCTTGAACCCAGGAGGCAGATGAGATCATACCACTGCACTCCAGTCTGGGCAAAAGAGTGAGACTCTGTCTCACACACAAAAAAAAAAAAAAAAAAAAAAAGAAACTTTTAGATGTTCCCACTTTATACCAAAATCTATGTGCCTACACATACCAATAAAGCCCTTCTTTGCTAGCTCCATGGTGAACCTCCTTGTGATCTTTTCCAATTCATTATCCTGTAAAATAAGAAAACAACAAAAATGAAAGAAAAAATTGATATAAAAATCACTTGAGATTATAGCTAGCATCTTACTTTCTATTTATAGTACATTTTCATATGTCTTCTCATGTAATCCTTAGAACAACTCATAAAGTAGGCATTGCCATTTTAAAGGTGAGAAAACAAGGGATCAAAAAAGTAGGTTATAAAAACAAGATAGTAGAACTAGGGCTCAAATTCCCATTCTACTAATTCCCTACTGAAAAACACACAAAATCTTAATTAAGATTAATTGAAATATAATTATATTCCATTTAAATGGTGAATTTTAAAGAGAATAAAAATCATATGCATTTATGTTTGAATACAGATAATTTAGTATTACGTAAAGCATGGTGACAACCAGTTTGAATTAACTTGGAACTGACTGGATAAAAAGTAAGGTTTTCATAGTCTTAATTAAGATATTTGTCACTAGAATGAGATCCTGACATAATAACTTCAGATCACAGTAATACTTTTTTTCTTTTTGAGACAGAGTCTTGCTCTGTTGCCCAGGCTAGAGTGCAGCGGAGAAATCTCGGCTCACTACTATCTCCACCTCCTGGGTTCAAGCAGTTCTCATACCTGAGCCTCCTGAGTAGCTGGGATTACAGGTATGCACCAATACGCCTGGCTAATCAGATCACAGTAATTCTTAAATATGGGTATAAGTGTCTAACAATATGAAGATATTAATTAAGAAAATAATAAAATAAAAAGCAAAAAAGTAGAACAAAAGACTCATAAAAACAAAACCAAACAAAACAGAAAATGATAAAGGATATAGATATTAAGTAGGTGATCTTTATATAGCAAAACACTCAATGAGTTAATTCTTTACATTTTTCTATTTCATTTGAAAAGCAATACGGACTACTGATCTCACTGATATAGGGGATACAGAGAGGTCCAGTAATTTCAAGTCCTTCATAAATGCACTGTGTGCACAAATGTCACTTTGAGGCCGGGTGCGGTGGCTCACGCCTGCAATCCTCGCACTCTGGGAGGCCGAGGCAGGCGGATCACCTGAGGTCAGGAGTTCGAGACCAGCCTGGCCAACATGGTGAAATCCCCTCTCTACTAAAAATACAAAAATTAGTTGGGCATGGTGGCATGCACCTGTAATCCTAGTTATGGATCAAGGAGAATCGCTTGAACCCAGGAGGCGGAGGTTGCAGTGAGCCGAGATCGCGCCATTGTACTCCAGCCTAGGCAACAGAGCAAGACTCTGTCTCAAAAAACAACAACAACAACAAAACAAATATCACTTTCATACTTACAGTATAGCTCTTGGGATTGATCTTAACACCAGCTTTAGCACCCCCAAACGGCACATCTGAAAGAGAAGGCTGATGGTTGCTATACCATATAAATGTTAAAAAAGTAAAATGACAGAAAGCACCACACAATATTAGAAAAACGTGATGCTTTAAGCTTGAATTTCTGAAAATTCAAGAAATAAACCTACCATCATTTTCTAAACTGTACTTCAAGCAACATTTTATTGAACAGAAATTGTTCAATAAAATTGGCTAGCCAAGTTCTAAGACATATTTAATCAGTGCTCTTTACCACTTCTAAAACATAATAGCTTATCTACTATCCTTCTACTATAATTTGGTCTTATTTACAGAATGTGTTGAGGAATTGAAAACAAAGATCTAGACTTAAAATCCAATTAGCTCCTATTTTTAAAAATCCCCATGTTAAAAAGAGGCTGTATCTTAATTTAGACTAATTGAAAAATGATGCAGGTCTTAGCACAAGTTAAAAAAAAATCAGTTCTGATAAGCTGTACTTCTATAGCATCTTAACAGTAACCATGTGTTATGTTTATTT
This sequence comes from Rhinopithecus roxellana, assembly GCF_007565055.1. Taxonomy (NCBI): domain Eukaryota; kingdom Metazoa; phylum Chordata; class Mammalia; order Primates; family Cercopithecidae; genus Rhinopithecus; species Rhinopithecus roxellana. The sequence continues at coordinate 55,153,828 of NC_044559.1, read as the reverse complement.
CCTCAGAGTTCTCATTAGGCAGCAAGAAAGGCGATCACTTACCAACCACTGCACACTTGTATGTCATCAGAGAAGCCAAAGCTTTTACTTCATCTACACTCACGTCAGTGCTGTAACGGATACCTGGTGGTGTTTTTTAAAAAAATGTGTTGGGGTGGGTGAGAAAGAAGGGGATATATTTAGAACAAACTTAACTATGATTTCACAAGACAAACATCACTCTGCAATGAATTTTTTTACACTTCCCAGAAGGCTTTTTTATGTTCCTTTTACCTTTGATTTGGGTGACCTGGTTGCAGGGAATTCAAGAATTCAGCTTGCTTTTTCTGGCGGGGGGGCGGGGGGGTAGGGTTGGTTGGGGTGGGAAACAGGGTCTTGCTGTGTTGCTCAGGCTGAGTGTAGTGGCACAGACATGGCTTACTGTAGCCTCAACCTCCTGGGCTCAGGTAATCCTCCCACCTTGGCCTCCTGAGTAGCTGGGACCACAAGTGCATGTCACTATGCCCAGCTAATTTTTGAATTTTTTGTAGAGACAGGATCTCATCATGTTGCCCAGGCTGGTCTCAAACTCCTGGGCTTAAGTGATCCTCCCACCTTGGCATCCCAAAGTGCTGGGATTACAGGTATGAGCCACTGTGCCTGGCACGAATTCTGCTTTCTGATAATTCAGAAACACTGGCAATGAATAGTCACCAGGTTCAAAATACCGTATGTCTAAACAGAGGTTTTGGCTTCAAATGCGTATACTGAAAGAGATCCTTACCTGCTATTCTCCTTACCCACGGCCAACCTCTTTCAATTTGAAGATGAGAAAGCCATTTTCCCTTCCTGAGGCTGAGTGATTCCCTTCACCACTACCGTAAGAAGGGGAGGTAGCCAAGCAGACAGGTGCTAGTGCCCCTGTATCTTGTAGCCATTAGGTGTTGGTATAGGGGATACAGGAAGTGGGGCTGCCCACTGCTTTGGCTTTAGGGGTCTTGGTCAATTACCCTTCCAAGTTTTGGAGTGCTAAGCCACCTTTCTTTCTCTATAGTCCATTGCTTCTCAACCCCAAGGAGGAAAGTCTGAGCGGGGTCGACATTTGACTGCACAGTGCTTGGGGCACTGTGTGTCTGTGTGTGAAGGATACCCACAAGAAGCTGCAGAATTTTTTTCTACCCCCCCACTCCCAACGGATTTAGCACCTCTCGAAGGGCTGGGTACAATTTCCACTGGGAGTCACAGGTAAGTAATGGGAGCTCCAGGGACATCTCGTTTAAAGAATTCTGAGAATAAAGATTTTTCAGATAGAAAATATACAGTATCTCATGGACTGGCAGTTTGAGAGAACTTCCCTAGTCAATTTTAAAAGCTAGTTTTTTTATATGTTTCTGAAAACATCAACCTTAATATTGATCATGTTATAAGAGAATGTATTTATTGTACACATGATCATAAAGAGCATATTCTGAAGCTGAGCATACTTATTTCGTCTACTGTAAAAACAACAAATTATACTTAAGAGTATGTGCTTAGAACTGTATCTTGTATATAATTGATTCTCAAATTGTGAAATAAATGTACTCATTATTAAACTTTTAGAATGCAAAATTACAGGTAATTTTTCTAGCACACAGCAGATATCTGTATAGTTCACTCCCCCATTTCATTCAGGTCTCTGTTAAAAACTTCATTCTGAGAGGCTCTCCCTGACCATTGTATTTAAAAGAGCACCTCTTTCTCACCCCCACTTTCCTGCCTCTCCTACCTTACTTGTTTCTTCATATTGTTTATTATTACTGACTTTGCATTATACATGTGTTTATTATCTGGCTTCCCCACCTGGTGAATTAGCACCATGAGGGCAGACTTTGTTTTGTTCGCTGCTTTAATTTCTGGTTCCTAACATAGAAAATGGCATATATCAGGCACTCAAATACATGCTGAACAAATATACAAATATTCCGACTCTCAAAATTTAAAAAAGAAAAGCTACAGCCACAAAAAATTTTGACATACATGTAAGTTTTAAATAACTTACCATAAGCTGGCCGGGCGCGGTGGCTCAAGCCTGTAATCCCAGCACTTTGGGAGGCCGAGGCGGGTGGATCACGAGGTCAGGAGATCAAGACCATCCTGGCTAACACGGTGAAACCCCGTCTCTACTAAAAATACAAAAAACTAGCCAGGCGTGGTGGCGGGCGCCTGTAGTCCCAGCTACTCGGAGGCTGAGGTGGGAGAATAGCGTGAACCCGGGAGGCGGAGCTTGCAGTGAGCCGAGATCGCGCCACTGCACTCCAGCCTGGGCGACACAGCGAGACTCCGTCTCAAAAAACAAACAAACAAACAAACAAACAAAAACTTACCATAAGCCTCCACGCATATCATGAAAGGACTCAAAGTATACAAAATTGGGGATGGGGGTGATGGAGAGATGATGGTCAAAGGGTACAAAGCCTCAATTAGGCAGGAGAGGTAAGTTTTTTTGAGATAGATTGCACAGCATGGTGAATACAGTAAATAATAATAGATTATACATTTGGCCCAATGTGATAGTTCATGCTTGTAATCCCAACACTAGAAGGCTGAGGTGGGAGGATCACTCGAGCTCAGAGTTTGAAACCAGCCTGGCCAACATAGTGAGACCTCATTTCTACCACAACAAAAAGTACTGCACATTTCAAAATCACTGAGTAAATTTCAGATGTTCTCACCAGAAAAAATGATAATGATTTGCAATTGTTTCCAGTGGTGAACAGGTTAGTCAGCTTGACTTAATTATGCAATGCTGTATTCATAAATCATAAAATTACTTTGTAGCTCATAAATATATATCTACAATTTGTCAATTTACAATTTAAAAAATAAAAAATTTAAAAAGAATTTCCAGTCAGATGAGGCCCATAGAAAAGGAAAAAAAAAATTGTAAACAATATTAAGATTGATCCTTTGTATCTTAAAAAAAAAAATTGAGTTGGGTGTGGGGGCATGTGCCTGTAGTCTCAGATGCTCAGGAGGCTGAGGCAGGAGAATCGCTTGAGCCCAGGAGTTGCAGGCTGCAGTGAGCTATGCTCAGGTCACTGCACTCCACCCCAGCAACAGAGCTAGACCTTTCCTCAAAGAAATAAAAAAAATTGTTTAAACACTAAAATGTGCTTTTCAAATTATTCAAAATGCTTCTAAGTAATACCACATATTATTTAATGATAACTACAGTAAGCCAGGGAAACGGTCAGGCACTGTGCCCAGGTCACCCAGCCTGCACCATCTGCTTGCATGGGGGACGCTAACGCTGCTCTCCTAGGATGGGTGTCATGACTGGGAGGAACATCACACATGGGGAATCTGGCACAGTGCCCTGCAAGTGGTCAATATGCAAATCTCAACTATTACCACTGCTATAACAAGTATTACAAAGTAATGGCAGGTAATAAAGCAATTAAAAAGTCTAAACTGACAAGAGTTTGAACAAATGACTTGGTAAGTTTATTACTTCTACATAAATTCACAGGAAGTGGTAAAACAATGTATTAATTAAGAACTAGTATTTCTTCTCCCACACATAAATCATTTTTCATTGCTTTTTTAGAGCCTGTGGAAGTCATCACATTATTTTTAATTTTCCTTGCTTTCTGAAGTGGAGGAGAAGTTACTTTCTTTTAACTTAGAAACTAAAAAAACAGAAGCATTCAAATGGCAAGCCTAATATTCTAGAAATAGATGCTATTAAAAATTAGAAACCAGACCCTTCCTTCCACACAACAGTGTAAACAAAATGTCCACTTTATTATAAGTCATGGAACGATATGAGTCAGAAACTGTGTGTATAACAAAAGACATGTTCCACTGGATGGAACCCAGGAATTCTTGTTTGTAAAGTTCAATTTTCTTTCCTAGCTACACCCATTTAGAGAGCTCAACTGCTAAACAGGGAAGAGAGGCAGTTTCACAAATTACCTCTCACAGCACAGGCATTTTCTGTAGGCTATGAACCAATAAAGGTTTAGTGAACAATAAAGGTTTAGTGCACAGGAGGAGCGATAAAGAAAGTACCAGCTTAGTGGAAGAAGCCACGGAGCCGATACAGTAGGGACAGGGAGGGGATAGAAATTAATGCAAGTGATACTGCCTGGGCTAAAGAAGAAATATTTTCAATTTCTAGTTAACCAGTGATACATACATGTTTTTAATTCTAGAAATTGGCAAATATCGAGTACTGGGTTACCTAAACTGTTAATCTGAAAAACAAAAAATTTTAAAGTGTAACCATTAATAAAATACTCTGCAGCAATACTTGAAACAAAACAATCTCCAATAAGACACGATGTACCCACACACAGAGAAAGCCAGTTAGTCTTCCTTCTCTAGGTTTGGAAACCAAAGACAACTATCAAAAATATACTGTCACCTGAAAATTCTTAACTACATTCTAAGGGGCACTAAGAGATTTAAGTAAGAGGCCGGATGTGGTGGCTCACGCCTACAATCCCAGCACTTTGGGAGGCTGAGCTGGGCAGATCACTTGAGGTCAGGAGTTTGAGACCAGCTTGGCCAACATGGTGAAACCCCATCTTTACTAAAAATACAAAAATTAGCTGCGCATGGTGGCATGCTCCTGTAGTCTGAGCTACTCCCAAGGTTAAGGCGGAAGTTACAGTGAGCTGAGATTGAACCACTGCATTCCAGCCTGGGCAACAGTTTGAGACTGTCTCACACACAAAAAAAAAGTAAGAATATGACTGTAAAAAGGAAGGTACTCTACTTAACTCAATGGATTCGGAAAAATTAGCACAACTGGAGAATGTGAAGGACAAAATGATGTGACATATACCTCAAAGTTCTGAAAGGCAGGGAAAGCCTAGCACTTTTGAATGCCTACTCTCGTTCAAATATACTCAATTTGAAGTTGTTCAATAAAGTCAAATAATAGGTAAATACATATACATACAAGAAAATCAGAAAATCTTAAAATATTTAAGCCAAAATGAAGCAAGAAGGATCTTATGTGGTCTGAATATTGTCACATTTTATAAAACCAAGCCTTTTCTCCTTCAGCACAGAAGGCTGAAGGTTTACAGGAGATCAAACAGGGGCACAGAACAGAAACTAGAAGGAGGAAGGAAGAGATGTTTTATACCAGAAATGGAGAAAAGTAAATTACATTTTTGTTTCCCAAAGTCTTAGAGGGTTGGGCATGGTGGCTCATGACTGTAGTTCTAGCACATTGGGAGGCTGAGACAGGAGAACTTGAGCTTAGGTATTTAAGACCAGTCTGGACAACATAGTGAGATCCCATCTCTACACCCACACCCACACACCCACACCCACACACACTAAAACTCTGTTAGACTCCATTGATGAATTACTAGTGTTTGGGATCAATTGGGTTTTTGGTGAACTGTGCTAGTAGAAATGAAGGCAAATACTTCTAACCAAGAGCAGGAGTCCATGGCTGGCTAAGGTAGACAGTGAATGGGCTTGGTACACAGGTGTTGGCCACAGAACTGATCTCGTTAGAAACAGGGCCTAAAAATCAAGGCCACACTGCTGACAAAGTAATCTGTGCAGTGAGCTCACCAGAGGAAACTAAAGACACACCACCCATGAAGTTTATTATTTATCAATCTCAGTTAAGCTGGAGGAAGGGCTAGAGATAGAATGACGTACATACCACAATGGGAACTTTTAAATCATTCCTTCTATTCTGAACAGAAACCGACTAAACAGTTATTTTATGTTAACTGGTATCCAGATGTTTCCAAAGAATATTAGTGAAATGCAGACATCTGCAACTATACACGGCACAAAGCACCGCTCTGATTTTTAACTTAATTACCACAGATATTCCTTAGTATGCTCAAGTCTAATGAGCAGTGCATGTTAGGTTTCTCTAGGGGAAATAAAAAATCAAAAGCAAAAACTAGCTTAAGTTGCTATAGTGATGAAGAAAACAAACCAGCTCATTACTTTAAAAAAGATTCAGTGAAAAACCACAATTGACTAAGCTTGACTTTTTCTTCCTTTTCCTAGCTGACTCAAAAGCAAACACACAAAAGCCTCCAGCTAGAGTCACTGTTTTGTTTTTTTTTTGTTTTTTTTTTTGAGACGGAGTCTCGCTCTGTCACCCAGGCTGGAGTGCAGTGGCCCGATCTCAGCTCACTGCAGTTCCGCCTCCCGGGTTTATGCCATTCTCCTGCCTCAGCCTCCCAAGTAGCTGGGACTACAGGTGCCCGCCACCTTGCCCGGCTAGTCTTTTTTTGTATTTTTTAGTAGAGACGGGGTTTCACCGTGTTAGCCAGGATGGTCTCGATCTCCTGACCTCGTGATCCGCCCGTCTCGGCCTCCCAAAGTGCTGGGATTACAGGCTTGAGCCACCGCGCCCGGCCGAGTCACTGTTTTTTATAATCAATAATTAACAAAACATTTATGAAAATTCAAGTGGTTTTAAAATTACTTGAACCTGGTTCTCTTAATAGGGTTTGATTTATTCATCAGAAATCTAATTTCCAGTTGTACTTTCTCACTTTTCAGGAACTATTTATTCAATAACCAAGAGTTCTACCAGAAGCACAGAACCCCCAGAAAAGCAAAAAGGCCTCAGAACAACTCTCAATATTCACACGATAACTGTCTTGCCACTCACTCATCAGATTATATTTTTTCATTTAATATTAATGTACCTCCTAACCCACAATAATGTAGAGTAACTTAATTTAAAATGAGGAGAGGAAGGTTAGAAGCAGGGTGGAACTATTAATGACCACCGGCAAGTAATGATCATCTGAAATACTACGTCTCAGATAAAAATTCAGACATTCAGCACTGGGAAGGAGCACTGCATACAGGAGCGAAGAAAAAGTATACACTTCAGGCTGTGCATGGTGGCTCATGCCTGTAATCCCAGCACTTTGGGAGGCTGAGGTGGGCGGATCATTTGAGGTCAGGAGTTCAAGACCAGCCTGGTCAACATGGTGAAACCCTGTCTCTAATAAACATACAACAAAATTAGCTGGGCATGGTGGTGCGCACCTGGTAATCCCAGCTACTGGGGAGGCTGAGGCAGGAGAATCGCTTAAACCTGAGAGATGGAGGTTGCAATGAGCAGAGATCGCGCCACTGTACTTCAGCCTGGGCGACTGAGAGTGAGACTCCATCTCCAAAAAACAAAACAAAAATAGAAAAAAGAAAAATTATACTTTAATTGCTTTAGCAGCATCAATATACTGTTGTGTATAAAGTAGGCAAATACCATCTTAGATTTTTAATCCACTATCTAAATCTTTTACTTTAACCTGAATAAATTTTGAAGAGGTAACTAAGCTTTCTGGGAAGCAAATGTTTAGCCGATACTGGAAAAATATAACCTATTGACAGATAAAAGAAAAAAAGGAAAAATACTGTTTTTCATTAAAAATTTAAAATTATAATACACATGTATATATTTCTATCAAAATTTAAATACAAAAAGAAAGCTGAAGACTCCCTTGACTTCCACTTGTGACCCCAGTCTTCTCCTTGGGGGTGACTATTCTTAGCAATATAAGTGTATATCCCTCCAAATCATGTTCCCTGCAATTATATATGTACATATTCATAAGACATACAGCTTTGTTTTGTGTTAGGTATTTAACTTACAGCCTGATGGATGGAAGATTATGCATTAAAAGGGGGATTTTGTTAATTTTTCTTCATAGATTCTCTTATTCTGATCTTGATTAACAGTAACTTGGCTGCACTTTCACACCAAACAGGTCTTGGAATCTGAAATGATGCTAGTTAAAATGGTGAATATAAAGTTGGATTTAGTAAAAGATAAAAGTAACTTGTTATTAAAAAGGTTCAAAGAGATAAAGGCTTGAAACCTCAGCTATCCAGTTTCATATAAATTATTTACAAGTCTAGGTGATATTTGAGATGGGTCTTAAGAGAGGAAGAAGAATCCTAGGGAGGGGGAGGCGAGGCATGGACAGGCAGAGAGACTGCACTATGCAAGGGCATGATGGAGAGAAGTACGTGCCTGGATTTCCAATTTTCCTGAGGACAATTTTACACCAGATCTTCTTTATTTTAAAAATCCAATCCTTTTTCTTAATAACCCTGTCTGTCCCTGATACCTCCATTTTTCTCTACCAGTCTCTCAGGCTAGAAATTTTGTAGTTATCTTTGCCTCTTCTCTCCTTCATCCAGTAAATCCTACCTGTTGGGAATACATTACTGTGCTTTCTTCAAAATGTCTTATCTGTCTTTTCTTTTTCATTCTCTGCTATTAACTATAATTCATTCTCAGTTTCACTATTGCCTGGCTTTCTGTGCCCTGCTAGGTTCATCATTATCCATCCAACAGACATAAAAGGAAAACTGTTTCTACTCACACACTTCTGACACCAAATGTGTGGGTTTTCCACACTAAGCAGTTCACCAGTTCTCCACAGATATAACTTGGGTGTCCTGCAATTCAGTTCTGACACTGACTACTGGGGTTAGCACAGACCCCACAGCTCAAGGGCTCAGTCTCACAAGACTGTTCCCTACTTCAGATGCCAGTTCTAAGTCCTGGGTGCCCAGGGCACCCACACTTCTGTCCAACTTGGCTACAAATCAGGGGGTTCCCATGACCCCCTCCTCAGGTTCAATAATTTGTTATAAAGGCTCATAGGACTCAGGGAAACATTACTGATGTAAAGGATACAAATCAACAGCCACATGAAGAGGTACACAGGGCCATGTCTGGAATGTCCCCAGGGCAGCTTCTGTCCCCCCTGGAATTGGGAGTGTACCACCCTACCCATACACGGACGCATTCACCAACCTGGAAGCTCTCTGAACTCTCCCCACACTCCACCCATCAGTTAGAGTTTGCATAGAGGTTCCACTAGGAGGGCATTACTGATTGCTGATTAAACTCAATCTTCAGTCCCTTTCCAATCTCCAGAGATCAGAGGGTGGGGGTGAAAGTTCCAAATTTCTAATTATGACTTGGTCTTTTTGGTGACTAGCCCCCACCTTGAAGCTACCCAAAAGCCCATCAAGAGTGTCCTAGTTAGAACAAAAGATGCTCCTATCACTCAGGAATTTGCAAGGGATTCAGGAGCTCTGTGTTGGGAACCAGGCAAAGAGACCAAATATATTTACTGTCACAAGTTCTTATTTCTCATTATTTACAAATGTAGTTTGTCCTCCTGATCCCCTTACACACAGTTCCACTTCCTGTCTTGGGTGAAGTCACCCCCTCTTTATCTGAAATCGCCTTATCCAACTCCTATCCAGCCTTCTCTGTTCCCACATCAAGACTGTCTGTCTGCCGGGCGTGGTGGCTCACGCCTGTAATCCCAGCACTTTGGGAGGCCAAGGAGGGTGGATCACATGAGGTCGGGAGTTTGAGCCCCGCCTGACCAACATGGCAAAACCCTGTCTCTACTAAATATATAAAAATTAGCCAGGCGCGGTGGCGCATGCCTGTAATCCCAGCTACTTGGTAGGCTGAGGCAGGAAAATTGCTTGAACCTGGAAAGCAGAGGTTGTAGTAAGCCAATATCGTGCCACTGTATGCCAGCCTGGGCAACAAGAGCGAAACTCTGTCTCAAAAAAAACAAAAACCAAAAAAACAAATAAATAAACAAGACTGTCCTTGGTATCCCTGAACTCCTAGTGCAATAACACATGATTTAGTTTTTTTTTTTTTTTGGTCATTTATTGACTGGTTCTAGGAAGGGAAAATGTAGAAACAGAATACTGAGCGAATGGCAAAACAAAAAAGACATAGTACAAAAGAGAGTTTGGAGTCTGCTCTACTTGGGAGAAATAAATGAAAAAAATATTCCAAGAAATAAAAAAATTCAACTTTGGTTTTTTAAAAGAACCCTCTGCATAAAGTTCAGAGATCTTGCCTGCAGGAACAAAAAACACAATAGAAAAACTGATTTACTTAGAATATACACTATAGTTCATAATAAAAGCAGTCCTTATTTGGTAAACCTCCAATACGAGTACACCCTTGGTTATTTCTTTGCTCTTTCTCTCTTGGCAAAAAAGAAAAAAAAATTCATGCAAAATCCTACTGAGGCCCAATATGTACAAAATATTTTTTAAAAGTCCTGTGTTGATATATTTGTGATAATGACAAATGATAAAAGGAGCCATACTACTGACAACCTTTGTAATTTTCATTTGTCATCTTTCACATTTTCCTCTAGCCTAGAAGCAAATCAGATGAATTATGTCTGATAGACTTTCTCCAAGAATAATAATCAAGAGAAATAGCAATTCAGGATAAACAAAGCATTTTCTTTTTTTTTTTTTTTTTTTTTTTTTTTTAGACGGAGTCTCGTTCTGTCGCCCAGGCTGGAGTGCAGTGGCCGGATCTCAGCTCACTGCAAGCTCCGCCTCCCGGGTTCACGCCATTCTCCTGCCTCAGCCTCCCGAGTAGCTGGGACTACAGGCGCTGCCACCTCGCCCAGCTAGTTTTTTTGTATTTTTTAGTAGAGACGGGGTTTCACCGTGTTAGCCAGGATGGTCTCGATCTCCTGACCTCGTGATCCGCCCGTCTCGGCCTCCCAAAGTGCTGGGATTACAGGCTTGAGCCACCGCGCCCGGCAAACAAAGCATTTTCTTAGTTTTTAAGAAAATGCTAAAAGTTTTAAGTTTTCTTAGAAAACTAAGAAAGTAAATTCAAAATTATTCAGTAGAAAATACTTAAAAATAAATGGAGTACACACGGGTAGAGAAATGAGTTGTTCTGGCTAACACATTAATCTCTTAAAACACCAAAGTCTTCAAACCTCTTTTGATGGAAAACTCTTTAAAATGTTATTTCAGGTCTTCGGAGTTGGGTGTAGGGGAAAAAGGTTATTTCATTTCTTTAGCAATTAGAATAAATGGACCTCTAGAGATATCATCTATGCTGAGTTTTATATGCAAAGTTGTTTGAATATGTATTATTTTCTAGGAAGATATGTATTATTTTCTAGATAGATATTTTCTATCTTCTAATCGCTTTTAACAGAAATTTCAAAGGTATCTATGATCCGAAGTATTAGGAAGTATTGTGTCAAATGCATGAGGTGGCTCTCAATCAGTGCTTAGGATGAAAAGCCTAAGATACAATTTGTAACTTTTTGCACGAATAAATCCCAGACCACGATTAAGGTGGGTGCTGGAATCCGATGCCCAGAATCTGAACCCCAAGTCCACTACGTACTAGCTGTGTCACCCTGCCAAAGGACACTTCACTCCTCAACCTTAGTAGCCACATTTGGAAATCAGGGACAACAGTGTATTGCATGAGGCATAAAAGCAATGATGCATGAAAAGTTCTTACATGCATTGTTGCTATGAGGCATAGAAGCGATGATGCATGAAAAGTTCTTAATAAAATTCCTGGCACACACAGAGCTGAATAAATGTTAGTCCTTGCTAATATTTGACCTCGGTGAAGGGAGTTGACCTCAGTGAAGGCAAAATGTGTGTGGCTGCAGAATCTTTCAGGTATAGTTGCCTTTTTGCAAAGATAATCGGAAGGTCTTGCTTGAGCAGCTCCTTCTCCTGGTTTGTTATCTTGTCCTTAATAAAGCTTTTCCTGCCTTTATCAGTAGTATTTCACATATTAACAATTCCAACTTGATAGTGAACACCTGAATCTGTATTAATTTCTGCCTCTGGAAAGAGGAAAATACTGATTCATTTGGATAACTAGTCAGTTTTAGACAGCGGCATTAGATTTAAGATTGTTCATGGTTATATTGGGGAAAGGACTTGGGGTAGAGCTGCTTCATTTTTCATTTTGTAACTTTCATTACTATTTGATTACGTGAGTCATGCATGTGTATTTTATGGGTTTGCTGAGTACAAAATTTATGAGCTATTTATGAATCAATGTGCTCTATTAAAGTGATATTAGAGATTTTTCTCTTCATTACTTACATTGTAAAAGCCTAATTATTTAGTAAAATAAATAGAAAAAAAAAAACAGAATGGTCACATGGCAGAGACTAGTGTCTAGGATTTTTTCAACATCTACAGGTCAATATTTTAGTTTTTAATGGTTACAGGCAGAACCCTTAGTATTTTTAACATAAGTAGATAAAGATCGATTTTCCTAAGCAATCTGAATTATTAACAGTGGTAAACCCAATTTCTTCCCACTATATGCCAAAAGTTCAGCCTTAATTTTTATTTGTTGTACTTAAACACTACAAGTTGTATTGAACTTTAATATATTCTGGTGCTCCAATTTTTTTTTTTTTTTTTTTTTTTTTTGAGACGGAGTCTCGCTCTGTCGCCCAGGCTGGAGTGCTGTGGCCAGATCTCAGCTTACTGCAGGCTCCGCCTCCCGGGTTCACACCATTCTCCTGCCTCAGCCTCCCGAGTAGCTGGGACTACAGGCGCAGCCACCTCGCCTGGCTAGTTCTTTGTAGTTTTTAGTAGAGACGGGGTTTCACCGTGTTAGCCAAGATGTTCTCGATCTCCTGACCTCGTGATCCGCCCATCTTGGCCTCCCAAAGTGCTGGGATTACAGGCTTGAGCCACCGCGCCCGGCCAGGCTCCAATTTTTGATGCCTTAATTCTCACAAAGTATACTTTGGATAATGAGTGAGCAGTGTTTGTCTTCCTGCACGTGGGGCTTTACTGCCAAAAGCAAACTTGCTAAATGGATTCATACAAGTGACAGAAAGACTGACAATCTGATGTATAGATCACTACCATTACCATGGGTCTTCACTTTCTAGTATACTTGGGAGAAAAGACGCATTTGGCTTCCATGAAATAAAAAGGCAAAAGGGCAACACAGTCCTGTATTTAAATAAGATGTATTAAAAACAGTCACCTCGGGGCAAAGTGCTTTTAAAAGACATACACATAAATTACCTATCCTCTAACTGAACTTTCAGACAAGTCCTACATTAAATTCACCTACAAAGGTTATATTTTATCTGTGGCAGCAGATGCAGACACAGTCACTTAAAAATAATAAAAACTGTGAGTTTATTCAAAGTTACCTAAGTTTTGATGGTTGTCAATTGAGCATAGCAAAATAAGTCAGAAACATTTTTCCCCCAGTGAAGGCAGAGAAACATCTCATTTTAAATCAGTATCAGTGCTTTCTATATTCTTCCCTTAAACAATGACATCCCAGAGGCTGAGGGCGTCTTTAACCCTACATTGACCCTTGCATTACAAGATTCCACTGTTTCCTTCTGGCATTTTGACTTTTAAAAACTAGTTACTGGGCTAACATAGGGTACACTTTTTGGGGTACTAATATTTGTAATTAAAAGACTCAGGGTCAATGTATGAGAGAACTCCATCTACGGTTCATCAACTATATGTAAATTATGATAATTTTAGAAAATTTTATGATAGCATCAGTGATAGGGAATTTTAATAGTTTTAATACCAAGACAACTGGGGGGCAGACTGGAAGAGAAAGTTAATTGACTACTACCATCAATAAATTGCTATTATCAATCTGTACTTTCCCTCCAAACTGACTTTTAAATGATAAACTTCCTTCTAAAAAGGTAGACTGGTCTCAGGCAGAACCATAGCAAACAAACTACAGACAATTTACTCAGAGAAAGTTAATAGAACAATCTTTGATAATATTTCCAAACACACCAGAACCTTTGAACCAGTCTTCTCAAATCAGTCGCATATTCTCACAATATGCCCCTTTGCTAGAAATATTTTTAAGGCCTCACTTAAACTTCTCTTCAGATCCTATAGCATACTCTTTCAAATCCTTAACACAGAAAAATCTAACAGCCTCAGGTACATGTGGTAACTGGGAAAAGAGAAACACAAAAACTGTATTATTAAATATTTACTTGGAAAAAGTACACATCAGCCACCAAGTCTTAAAACCATCTGCTTCCCTTACAGAGATTATTACTAGATGGCTGCTTTGCTTCAACCTCAAGAATTTTAATTTAGAAAACTCAGGCATAAGCTTGCTCTTGAGGGCAAATGAGAAATAGAAAGTTGAAGGTAGGAAAAAGGGTGGAGAGAGGCAGATGAGGTTTTTTTTTTTTTTTGGCAAAGAACCAATGGGAGAGAAGACAGGTTAGTGGGGAAAGGGAAGAATATGCTAAAATATGCTTAAGAGGGAAAGACAGAATTTCACAGGGATTATCCAAGACATTTAAAAAAAATCTCAATCACCTAATATATTCTGTGTTTCTAAGACTACAGCGGGACCACAAAGGTTAACAATTTCTTAGACGTTAAAAAAGCTTTTAGAAAGGAGACCTGTCCCTCTTAGAATGCACATTCTCTGCAAACAAGGGTGATAAATGGTTAGATAGATCTGGGGGGTCTTGAACACAAAGCATGGAAGGCTACAGTACCCAAATTTTGCTGATCAAACAGTATACTGTTTACTAACCACACTAAAATATTTAAGGGCTTTCATAGCTATATAATCTTCCCCAATCCAGAAAGCCTTTCAAATTCCTGAAGATAATAAATTTATCACTTTGTAGAGGCCAATTTTCTTTGATGTTCTATCATCTTGCAATGCTTGCAACAGTGTATTAGTAACAATTCAGTTTCTCCACGTTTACATGCTGGGAGTTAGTTAATAGCATGCTTTTTTGTAAATGGGATAAATAGAACAGAAAGTTGTATCTTACACAATAGTACAAGCAAGTGCTACAGTAGTAACAGTGCTTTGGTATGGCTGACCCAGTTTGTTGCTAGGTTCAATATTTTGGTATTAAAACTGCTGTGGCAACAAGAGAAACAGGACAAACTATGGTAAACGAGTTGCTTCAGTGAGTTTGTGGAGCTGCGACTTATAAAAACAGGAGCGGGTTGGGCATCTAAAAAACCGAAGAAAAAGGATTGCAGAGACCAAATCAGATCCTGCAGAAAACCACATACACTGATTTATCTGTACACCTTTTAAAGGACTGGCAAATGCTGCCAACAAGATAGCAAAAAATCAACTTCACGTCCGTTTTAAGAAAACGATGCAACTCAATATTTACTATACATTGCCTGAACTTCCTCCAACATCCTTATTTGCCTTTCTTTGGAGTCTGAACTTGTATTCCTGGTTTGGAGAATAAGGGAGTGGTATGAAGAAGGAAGGCAATGTA
This sequence comes from Rhinopithecus roxellana, assembly GCF_007565055.1. NCBI lineage: Eukaryota > Metazoa > Chordata > Mammalia > Primates > Cercopithecidae > Rhinopithecus > Rhinopithecus roxellana. The sequence goes on along the minus strand of NC_044559.1, from coordinate 55,138,754 downwards.
GGAGACTGACGGTATGTATATTTTATACAATTTTGAAGCTAGAAAGGAAATCAGAGGTCAAAGTGGTTCAAACATTGGTTTTGGCTGAGGAAACCAGAGCTAGAGGATAATAAGCTCCAAAGTTAAGTCCTAGAAGTGGGTGGGGTCAATGCAAATTTAGTAAATCTTTAAAAGCAACCTTTGTTCCCACTTCTGGGAATACCCGCACCGCTCAAGTTTTTCCGGCACAGAGAGGATTTCTAAACATCCTTAGAAGTCAGCGGGCATAATTGAAAGGGCACAGAACCAGGTTTACTGAGACAAGGGTCTAGCCCAACATTCTCTGTGCTTCTCCGCCAATCCATCTCCAAGAGGACTGCTCGCCTCCCTGGGCTCTTTATTCCATATAATTTTTCTTTTTTACAGTAGACAAAAGTGGTTTGTCCTTTCCATTTTAGGTTATTAAAGAGGTATGGTGCAATGTATTGGGGGAAAAAAAGGAAAAAAAAGCTCTCATTTGCTCGAAGAAAGCAATCTGACCATAGAGGCCAAATCTACAGACATTCAATGATTTAAACTACAGGATAACCCAGTGACTACCAAACAGTATCTGACCCCTTTCTTCACGTATTATATCTTTCCTGAGGCTCAAATTCAGTGCTAGCCAGACCAGTACACACCCCCAGAGCTATTTCATTCCATTGGCTGGCTGGCTGGCCACCCGCAGCCTACAACCTGTAGATTTACTGTCAGGACGCCCGGTGTTTATTTCTCAGAGATATTACATTGCTTGTGATTTTTTTTACGTGTTTTTCCTTTTCTTGGGCATAAAACAACCTGTCAGAATGGGAAAATCACTTAATTGAAACGATTAACGCGTGATTAGTAAATTCCTTTGGTTAATAAAACTGTCTAGATTTCAAACTTAGAAGCCAAGTCATTTTCTATGTTCCTATATATCTGTCACTTTCAGGACAGGAGTGAACAAATATCAGAAAATAATTTGACAGTTTGCATTTAGGGGAGAGTCACAGAAGCCCAAGAATACCGACGAGGCATTATCACACGCGCAGGTCATTCCCTTTCCTAGAAGTGTATTTCGGCAGGACCCGCCGTGTGTGACACAGACACCGGGACCAAAAGAGACCGGTGCAGCATCTACTCTGCATGCAAGATTGACACGTACAGAGGCCCGGGTGACGGCGCGGGGGAAGAGGGAGGCCAACCGCATGATGGTTTTAAGGCGGAAAAATCACCATCCACAGAGCCGGCCACATCCGAGGCGGGGTGACCCGGGCGGGGACCCGGCCAGCCCCAGCTGGGCTGGACTGGGCTGAGCAGCAGCCCCGCACGGGCAGGAGGCCGGAGGGGAGAGCCGCAGGGGAGGCAGGGAGGGCGGGAGGGGCCCGGCCGACGCTCACCTCCCTTGCAGGGCGTGCGGTGCTGGCTGTGCTGGGCCCGGTAGCCTTCGATGACCTCCCAGGAGCCGTCGTCGCGCCGGATGGGGAAGGAGAGACTCAGCACATGGTTGCAGGGCTTGATGATCCGCAGGATGCCGCGCACCCGGTTCCGCTTCTGCTCCTCGCTCTCCCGGGTCCTCAGGTCCTCCACCAGTTTGTCCTCCACGATGCTGGCGCCGCGGTCGAAGAAGCCCTCCACCATCTTGAAGAAGTTGGGGTCGTCCTCGCGGTCGGCCACCGCCTCGCTGTAGTGGCGCCGTGCGGCCAATGCGAGCCCCGGTTGCGGGGCGGCGGCGGGCTGTCCCCGGGCCCGGCCCAGCAACGCGGCCGAGTCGGCTGCCGCCGAGCCCAGGGCTGCGGGCCAGGCCCGGGACAGCAGCAGCGCTTCGCCCAGGTAGCGGTACATGGCGGCAGGCGGAGGGGAGGTGCGTGATGGTCGCTGAACAGGAGTGCTTTCTCAGAGTCTCCGCGACTAGGGAGGAAGGGTCCGGCGCGGGTTGCCCTTTTAAGCTGCAGCTTCCTGCCTGCCCGGCTGTCCCCTCCCCTTGGGCGCTCGCCACCTAACGGGAAGGACGGACTTCGGGGGCAGGGCGCCGCCCAGGGCGCCGGGCCTCCGCCTCCGCCGCGGCCTCGCCCGGCCTCGCTGGCGGCGGCGCGTGCCGGCTGGGCGTCGGGGGCGCGCAGGGGCGGGCGGGCTCGGCGCGCATGCTCGCGCGCCCATGGGAAAGGGAAAGGGAAAGGGAAAGGGAGGGGAAGGGTAGGGTGGGGTGGGGTGGGGCGGGCCCGCGGGCGGCCGGATCTGCTGGCAGGCCGCACCCGCCTCCGGCTGGGTGCTCAGGTATGTGCACCGCGGGGGTCCCCCAGGGGGGTGGGAGGTAGCCCAGGGAGGTCGGGGTCGGGGGCTGGCCTCTGTGGGGCGCTGAGAGGCCGAGTCCCGGGGAGCGCGGCGCGGGTCAGGCTTGGCGGTCTGGTCGGGGACCGGGTCGTGTGAGTCACGGGCGCCCCTCCTTTCCGCCCGCGCGCCCTCGGAACGGGCGGCCCACCCTGGCCTGTCTTCGGGCGGCCTCAGGCCGGGGCCGGGTGTGCGGATGCTGACACGTGGGCAGGAAAGCGAGGCAGAGCCGCCGCCGCGGAAGGCCGGGCTGAGGGCTAGGCGTCACCAGCCAGGGCTGCAGAGAGCTGCGCGGCACCCGGAGTTGGATTATGTGTGGCTGGCGTGAGCTGGAAAGGAGTCAGTCGCCCACAGGCTCTCACCACGCGAGTTTTTCTTGTCCCATTCAGCTGCTCCGCAGTATGGAGATCGCATAGTTAACGCACGTCGTGGTTGTGTCGCCCCACAGCACTGACTGTGCTTCGCCTTTGCAGACAGAGGCTCCGGGCTGGCGCGGTGGCTTACGCCTTTAGTCCTAGCACTTTGGGAAGTCGAGGCTGGAGGATGACTTAAGCCCTGGAGTCCGAGGCTACAGTGAGCTACGATCGCTTCACCGCACCCCAGCCTGGGCGACAGAGGGAGACCTTATCTCCCTCTGAAATAGTGTAAAATAAGGAAACTAGAAATGCGATAATGCCCCCAGGAAATTATTTCTCAGGAATGTATGTATTTGTTAAATGGTTCAGTATATGATTTATTTTTTTATTTTATTTTATTTATATATCTGAGACGGAATCTTGCTCTGTCGCCCAGGCGGGAGTGTGGTGGCACCATCTCAGCTCACTGCAGCTTCCGCCTCCATGGGTTCGTTCTAGGGATTCTCCCCACCTCAGCCTCCCGGGTAGCTGGGGTTATAGGCACGCGCCACCACGCCCGGCTAATTTTTGTATTTTTAGTAAAGACGGGGTTTCGCCGTGTTGGCCAGGCTGGTCTCCCAACGCCTGACCTCAAGTGATCCGCCCGCCTCCGCTTCCCAAAAAGTGCTGAGATTACAGACGTGAGCCACCGCGCCTTGCTTCAGTATATGATTTATAAACTTTATGCTATACGAGGGTTCAGTTATGTATTTATACATACTTGATAGGAAATGCTAAAGTTACGCATTTCTATGGATGTCTTTGGCGCTTTTAAAACTAACGAGGCCGGCACGGTGGCTTCCGCCTGTAATCCCAGCTCTCTGGGGGCCAAAGCAGGTTGATCGCCCTGAGCCCAGGAGTTCAAGACCAGCCTGGACTCATCTCTATAAAAAAAAATAAATAAATAAAGCTCTAATGACAGTCATTAAGACAAGCTACCAAACGCCACATTACTAGTGTTAGCGATCTCCGTGTACTTGGGTGGTTTTAAAATGACACCCATTTGATCCGCAGAACGGCGGTGCTTCCTGATATGTTCACGTTATTCGTCTTTTAGAATATGGAAGAGAAAGTTCTTAGTTCTCGAAATATTGTGTAAAATATAAAGTGACAACCTGGATCTGTTAAATTACATTCATCTATCTCAGTGTACTCTCGCAGTAAAAATTATCTTTTTATACAGGTGGAACTTTATATTTTAACTTACTTGCTAAATAAATCATTGCCATTAGTTGTATTTGCACTGCGTTTTTCAGTGAAAAATATACTCTGACCTGAATCCTGAATTTTCATTGATGGTCAAAAGATTAAGGTATCAAATTTCCTTTTTACTAGATGTATTATCGTTTTACTCTCTTACATCGCAATCCCCCACTCCTGCAAAAAACCCTTGGAGTTTCAGAATAACATGATTAGCATCAGTAAACATATGGAAATATTTTTCTTTTTGGGTTAAATTATTTGGTTATGTTCTGAGGAAAAGGGTTTAAAAGCTTAGTTTTATTGTCTTTGTTTATCTTTATAACCTTAGCCTTCAGAAAAATAAATGTTTCACTGCTGCTTCTGTGGCTTGTTCACCTGAATTCAAGAAGGTGGAATTGGGCCTAAGGAGGTGTCTTACACCTGTAGTCCCAGCACTTTGGGAGGCTGAGGTGGGCGAATCACTTGAGGTCAAGAGTTCGAGACCAGCCTGGCCAGCATGGTGAATCCCCATCTCTACTAAAAATACAAAAATAAGCCAAGCATAGTGGGGGGCCTACAAAAATTAGCAAGGCGTGGTGGTGGTGGGGCGGTGCTTGTAGTTCCAGCTACTTAAGAGAACCGCTTGAATCAGGCAGAGAGGTGGCAGTGAGCCAAGATCGTGCCATTGCATTCTAGCCTGGGCAACAGAGCAAGACTCCATCTCAAAAAAGGAAAGGCAGAATTGAAGAAGCTTTGGAAGAGGTGAGGAATAGAGTTGTGGAAATTACTTTTTTTTTTTTTTTTTTATTGAGAATCTCCTATGTGTAGGTGCCTTGCAAACTGGCTTCACGAGTACCCTATAAAATAGATATTTTTATTTTTAAAATGATCATTATGTTTTTGTTTTGTTTTAGACAGTCTTGCTCAATTGCCCATGCTGGAGTACAGCAGTGCAAACTCAGCTCACTGCAGCCTCTGCCTCCCAGGTTCCAGTGATTCTCCTGCCTCAGCCTCCCAAGCAGCCGGGTTTACAGGTGCCTGCCACCATGCCCGGCTAATTTTTTTGTATTTTTAATAGAGACGAAGTTTCACTGTGTTGGCCAGGCTGTTCTCAAACTCCTGGCCTCAAGTGATCTGCCCGCCTTGGCCTCCGAAAGTGTTGGAATTACAGGTGTTGAGCCACTGCACCTTGTCATTGTGTTTTAAAATTACATGCAAGTAAAAAAATGTGAAGAGTAGAAATAGGTTTTTAAAAAGCAGAATGAAATTATCCATCTCTTCCCCCATTTAGTGAATATTTGGAGTATTTCTTTTCAGACTATAGGTATTATAATTCCTGATTTATTAGAAGCAGGGAGTGGCTGGGCATGGTGGCTCATACCTGTAATCCCAGCACTTTGGGAGGCCGAGGCGGGCAGATCACCTGAGATCGGGAGTTGGAGACCAGCCTGACCAACATGGAAAAACCCCATCTTTACTAAAAATACAAAATTAGCCTGGTGTGGGGGCGCATGCCTGTAATACTACCTGCTCGGGAGGCTGAGGCAGGAGAATCGCTTAAACCTGGGAGGCGGAGGTTTCGGGGAGGGGGAGGTTTCGGTGAGCCGAGATTGCGCCGTTGCACTCCACCTGGGTAACAAGAGCAAAACTCCATCTAAAAAACAAAAAAAAAAGAAACAGGGAGTGAGGCCCACAGAAACTAAACAAGTTGTTGATGATCACCAAGCTTGTAAATAGGCTGAGATTCAAACCTGTGTATCAGACTCCAAAGTTATCCTATTTATACTGTTCCAAGAAGTATTTTAAGTATTAGTTCCATTTAGTTAGAAATTATGTACTGTGATATAAAGTCTAATGAGTTTCAACTTTACATTTATGATTACTTTTGTAAAATATACAGATAATTTGCAAAGTAAAGTTTTTTGATTTTTATTTTTTGAGATAGGGTCTCACTATGTCACCCAGGCTGGAGTGCAGTGGCACGATCACGGTTCACCACAGCCTCCACTTCCTGGGCTCAGGCAGTCCTCCCACCTCAACCTCCTGAGTAGATAGGACTATAGGCGCCTGTCACCACTCCCGGCTGACTTTTGTATTTTTGGTAGATGTGGGGTTTCACCATGTTGCCCAGGCTGGTCTCGAACTCTGGGCTCAAGCGATAAGCCCGCCTCTGCCTCCCAAAGTGCTGGGATTACAGGTGTGAGCCACCATGCCCAACACAGTGAAGTTTAATTATTCATAGTAATTTCCCATTCAAATGAAGACCAAAATTCAGCTTGAAGGGAACATTCGATAGCATTCCACTAAGTCAAATGAGTTTTCCGCCTTTGAGTTTTCCTTAGCTGGTTTAAAATTCCAGGTCTGTTTTTCTTGATTCATAGCATGCTTTTTTCTCTCTTAAAAATATTTTAGAAGAAAATTGTTAGGATTTAGAAAAACATAGCATATAAATTCTTGAACCATTCATTTTAAAAAATAATTTAATTTGAAAAAGTAAAAATAGGCCGGGTGCGGTGGCTCAAGCCTGTAATCCCAGCACTTTGGGAGGCCGAGATGGGCGGATCACGAGGTCAGGAGATCGAGACCATCCTGGCTAACACGGTGAAACCCCGTCTCTACTAAAAAATACAAAAAACTAGCCGGGCGAGGTGGCGGGCGCCTGTAGTCCCAGCTACTTGGGAGGCTGAGGCAGAAGAATGGCGTGAACCTGGGAGGCGGAGCTTGCAGTGAGCTGAGGTCCGGCCACTGCACTCCAGCCTGGGCGACAGAGCGAGACTCCGTCTCAAAAAAAAAAAAAAAAAGAAAAGGTAAAAATATACTTTCTACTTTCTGTCTCACTACATTGGTCTATTCTGGACTTTTCCTGTAGAAGGAGTGTGTGGCCCTTTGTAACTGTCTTTCACTTGGCATAGTATTTTAAAGGTTTATGCATGTAGCGTGTATCATGTACTTCATTTCTTTTTATGGCTAGTTTTTGTTGTATGACTGTACCACATTTTAAAAATCTATTCATTATTGATTGACACTTAGATTATTTCCACTTTTTGACTATTCTGAATGATGCTGCTGTGAATATGTATGTGCATATGTTTTCAGTTCTTTGGGTGCATTTATACCTAGGAATGGTACTTCCATGTTTAAATTTTTGAGGTACTGCCAAACTGTTTTCCACAGTGGCTACACCATTTTAATTCTTACCAGCAGTGAATGAAGGTTCCAATTTCTCTATTTCTTCACCAACACTTGTTATGTGTGTTTTTTTATTATAATCATCCTCGTGGGTATGAAGTATTTTTTTGCAGTTGCTTGATGACTAATAATATTTAGCATCTTTTCATGTGTTTATGGGCCATTTTTATGTCTTATTTGGAGAAATGTCTCTTCAGATCCTTTGCCCATTTTTAAGTCAGGTTGTCTTTTATTGAGTTGTAAGAGTTTTTTTAATATGTTCTAAATATAAGTTCCTTACCAGATATATCATTTGAAAATGTTTTCTTTCATTCTTTAGGTTATATTTTCCCATTTTTCTTAGTGACTTTGAAGCACAAGTTTTTAATTTTGACGAAGTCCAATTTATAAATGTTTTCTTTTGATACTTATGCTTTTGGTATCATATGTAAGAAATCATTGTCTAATTGGAGGTCATGAAGATTTACACCTTTGTTTTCTTCTAAGAGTTTCATAGCTTTTGCTTTTACATTTAGGTTTTTATCCATTTTGTGTTACTTTTTGTACATAACGTGAGAAAAGGATCCAATTTCATTCTTTTGCACGTGGCTATCCAGTTTATTTGTTCAAAAGACTTTCTTTCCCATTGAATTGTCTTCACACTCTATGAAAAATAAGTTGACCTACATGTGAAAGTTTATATCTGGTTGCCAGTTCAGTTCATCCATATGTCTATCCTTATACCAGTACTACATTGTCTTGATTACTTTAGCTTTTTTTTTTGTTTGAAATGGGATCTCACTCTGTTGCCCAGGCTGGAGTGCAATGGCGCGATCTTGGCTCACTGCAACCTCTCTGCCTTCCAGGTTCAAGCAATTCTCCTGCCTCAGCCTCCTGAGTAGCTGGGATTACAGGCGCGTGCCACTACACCTGGCTAATTTTTGTATTTTCAGTAGACATGGGGTTTTACCATGTTAGTCAGGCTCATCTTGAACTCCTGACCTCAGGTGATCTGCCCTCCTCGGCCTCCCAAAGTGCTGGGATTACAGGCATGAGCCACTGTGCTGGGCCGATTACTCTAGCTTTGTAGTAAATTTTGAAATTGGGAAATAAGAGTCTTCCAACTTTTTTTTCCCCCAAGATTGGTTATTCTATGTCCATATGAATTAGTATCATGTTATCAATTTCTGCAAAGAAGTCAGCTGGAATTTTGAGGGGGATTATGTTGAATCTACAGATCAACTTGGGAATTAGTGCCATTTTAACAATATTACATCTTCTGATTCATTAACATGGGGTATCTTTCTGTATATGTAGGTCTTTTAAAACTTCTCTCAGGAATGTTTTATCACTGTCAGAGGATAAGTTTTGCACTTCTTAAAACCGAGTAAGCTAAGTTAGCAATTCCCAAAAATGATATGAGATGGTAACTCCCAAAATTCTGTAGCATAACAAGATTATTTCCTTAATGGCAAGCATATTCTAGCCCCAGAATAATTTAGAATCAAGTATAGAATTTCAGAGAATCAAGGCTGCAGCAGTAATACTTTGAGTCTATATACTTGTGTGTATTTGGCTTAAATGTTTTGGGAGAATTGGCCTTTAAAAATTTAAGATATTTGTTATTTCAAAATAAAGTGTGTAATCAACTAATAAAAAACAAGTTTTGTACTTTTTGTTGTATTTATTACTAAGTATTCTTTTTGATGCTATTGTAAAAAGAAATATTTATTTATTAAGAGATAGGGTCTTACTGTGTGGCCCAGGATGGCCTTGAACTCCTGGGCTTAAGACATCCTCTTGCCGCAGCCTCCTGAGTAACTGAGATTACAGATGTGCACCACCTCGCCTGGCTCAGAATGATTTTCTTAACTTCATTTTCAGATTGTTCACCATGAGTATATAGAAACACAATAGTTTAGGCTGGGCATGGTGGCTCATGCCTGTAATCCTAGCACTTTGGGAGGCTGAGGTTGGTGGATCACTTGAGGCTAGGAGTTTTAGATCAGCCTGACCATCACAGAGAAACCCTGTCTTTACCAAAGTCACAACAAATTAATTAGCTGGGTGTGGTGGTGCATGCTTGCAATCCCAGCTACTGGGGAGGCTGAGGCACGAGAATTACCTGAACCCAGGAGGTGAAGGTTGTAGTGAACCTAGATCGTTCCACTGCACTCCAGCCTGGGCGACAGAACGATTTTTGTATGCTTCAACTTTGCTGAACTCATTTATTCATTCTGATATTTACTTTAGTGGATTCTGTATGATTTTCTATATGCAAGATGCTGTCATTTGCAAATAGAGGTAGTTTTCTTTTTTTCCTTTCCAATCTGAATGTGTTTTATTTCATTTTCTTGACTCATGCTCTTCATTAGTTTTTAATGTTGCATAGTATTTTATTGCATGGATGCACCATGATTGCTTTTATCAATCTCTTATTGATGGACATGAAGGTTATTTCCAAACTCTTGCGGTTATGACAGTGCTGTAATAGATAACCTATTACAAAGAACAGTTCTCAAATCTTTTGGTCTCGGGACTACTTTACCTATTTATGTATAAGTTTCAAGTTTGGGCTTAGAAAGAATTTAATAATCATGATAATTTTCTTTTCTTTTTTTTTTACTCCTGGGCCCAAGTGGTCCTCCTACCTCAGCCTCCCAAGTAGCTGAGACTACAGGGGTGAACCATCACCCTGGGTAACTTTTAAATTGTTGTCTGAGCGCGGTGGCTCATGCCTGTAATCCTAGCACTTTGGAAGGCTGAGATGGGCAGATTGCCTGAGGTTGGGAGTGCAAGACCAGCCTCCTGGCCAACATGGTGAAACCCTGTCTCTACTAAAAATGCAAAAAATGAGCTGGGTGCAGTGGTATGCGCCTGTAATCCCAGCTACTTGGGAGGCTGAGGCAGGAAAATTGCTTGAATTCAGGAGATGGAGGTTGCGGTGAGCCGAGATCGTGCCACTGAACTCCAGCCTGGGCTACAGAGCGAGATTTCATGTTGAAAAAAATTTTTTTTTTAAATTGTTTTCAAGAGATACAGTCTCCCTATGTTGCCTAGGCTGGTCTCAAACTTCTGGGCTCATGAGATTCTCCTGCCTTGGCCTCCCAAAGTGTTGGGATTATAGGCATGAGACATCATGAATTTAAACAAGGACTTTTTTTTTTTTTTTTTTTTTAAGGGATTACTTTTTCTGAGTAAACAAGGACTTTTAAAACAAGGTACTAAAAATCTGGCCGGGTGTGGTGGCTCACGCCTGTAATCCCAGCACTTTGGGAGGCCGAGGTGGGCGGATCAGGAGGTCAAGAGATGGAGACCATCCTGGCCAACATGGTGAAACCCCGTCTCTGCTAAAAATATAAATTAGCTGGGCGTGGTGGTGCACGCCTGTAAGTCCCAGCTACTCGGGAGGCTAAGGCAGGAGAATCACTTGAACACAGCAGGCAGAGGTTGCAGTGAGCTGAGTTCTCACCACTGTACTCCAGCCTGGCAATAGAGTGAGACTCCGTCTCAAAAGAAAAAAAATTAAAAAAAAAAAAATACAAATCTTGAAATATTTATTAGGTCCTGGTGTTTCTAATTTTAATATGATTTAGTTCTCAAGTGCTAGGTAATACTTCATTAATCAGCCAAATGGAAGTAAGGATACTATGGAAACAGCATAGGCAAAGCTTAAAGATAAATGAGACCATGGTTTGAAAATATAGGGTGGCATGCATTTTAGTTCAAGGCAATTCCATCATCACAACAATTTGACTTAAACAGCACTTTGGTTGAAAATGAATATCCCCTAGTTATGTTTTTTTCAATTGGTCATTTTGGTATATCATGAGTTGTTTTTCAAACTTTTGTGTCAAAGTTTTCAGGAAAACTTTCTAATATTTGCTTTTGTGTTTCTAACTGATTTTCAGAGAAGTTGTAATTTTGGTGTTTTTTTCCTTTTAGTGAGCATGCTTTAACAAAAAACAGTAACAGAAACTGTGTCAAAGAAAAGGACCTGTAATCTTCAGGGTTTGTAGTCTTTTTCCTCTTAAAAAAACCTTTTCCTAATGAATGTCAGTTAATCTGCATGGCTGGTTTGGATAAGTCTTCATTTTGTTGCATTGCTGAGTAACAGTCAACAAAGGTTTATCAACTCTTGCTTAAGGATTCCTTTCATGTTGTGAGTAAACATGAAAAATGTAGGATTTTATCCTTTTAAGCTATCATGCAGGAAACATATGAGGTCTCTTAAAAATTAACTGTGCTGGCCGGGCGTGGTGGTTGACGCTTGTAATCCTAGCACTTTGGGAGGCCGAGGCAGGTGGATCACCTGAGGTCAGGAGTTCAAGACCAGCCTGGCCAACATGGTGAAACCCTATCTCTACAAAAATACAAAAATTAGCCGAGCGTGATGGCGGGTGCCTGTAATCCCAGCTACTCAGGAGGCTGAGGCAGGAGAATCGCTTGAACCCGGGAGGCGGAGGTTGCAGTGAGCTGAGATGGCACCACTGCTTGGGTGACAAGAGCGAGATTCTGTCTCAAAAAAAAAAAAAAAAAAAATTAACTGTGCTTATAAATGAGAGCTAAATTAGGAAAAAAAATGAAAAGTAAAAAGAAAATCAAAATTTAAAAATCAAAAGATATATTCACAAATTAACTGTACTAAGGTAAGATTCTTTTTTTTTTTTTTTTTTTTTTTTTTGCAAGACAGTCTTGCTCTGTCACTCAGGCTGGAGAGGAGTGGCACAATCTAGGCTCACTGCAACCTCCACTTCCCAGATTCAAGCGATTCTCCTGCCTCAGTCTCCCGAGTAGCTGGGATTACAGGTGCCTGCCACCACGCCCAGCTAATTTTTGTACTTTTAGTAGAGATGGGGTTTCACCATGTTGGCCAGGCTGGTCTTGAACTCCTGATCTTGTGATTCGCCTGCCTCAGCCTCCCAAAGTGTCAGGATTACAGTTGTGAGCCACCGCACCCGGCCACTAAGGTAGGATTCTGATCTCACCTGTATGTTATTTATTATGCCTCTCTTTATTTTCATTTTAAAATAGAGATTAGGTTTTTTGTTTTCTTTATGTATAAAGAATGGCACATTCAATTATTCATCATTCAAGATGCCTTGCCATTCAGCTCTGTTTAATGATGTGGACCACCCTCTAGAAAAAAAATCTTTATCTTTTCTTGAGCATTTTGTTTTTGAAACTTTTAGATCAGTTGTAATTTCAGTACAATTGGTGTTAGAGGATAATAAGAAAGGAAGTGTAAGGTAAAAATTGGGGCACATCTGTAATGCTGTTAAAAACAGACATAACTGAAAAATACACCAGAGAAGCAAAAAGTACCTTCTCCTTGACCATTCTAGAGGTGTTGCAGAAGAAACAGACTTTATGGGTGAAGCATATATGTGAGTATAATTACGTTGTGCTTGCTTCTTAGTGAAAAACATGTCAGTGAAGGACTAGGCACAAGGTGGAGATGCTGATAATGTTGACTCAGCTCAGGAAATTGGACCTGAAGTAAGCAGATAGAGATTCCTTGGGATGCTTTGACCTTCAAGTAGCAATATCCAAATAAAAATGGCTTAAAGGAAAGCCATAAACCAAGATAACATTATCTAACAAGAAGCCTGAAGGCAGGGCTTTTCCATTGTCAGTCCAAGGGCTCAATGATACCATCAGATACCTACTCTGCTCTTCTCTCTGTTACAGTTTAGCAAGTTTGTGATACCTTTCGTAAGGGTTGTAAGATGGCTTTAGCAGTTCCAGGGGTCACATGCAGCCATAACAAAGTTCTTTGGGGAAATAGCAGTTTCCTCCTGTGCATATCCCCGTATTAGTGAAGAAACCTTTTCCAAAGGCCTGCCAGCTACCTTCCACTCTCTTAGACCCCAGTAGCTAGGATTGGATTGGTTACATGCCACGCCCTGGCTGTAAGGGAGGCTGCAAGGAAGCCTTACTGGCACTTTGGCCTCTGAAGTACAGGCAGGCTGTGCCAGCCAGGAAGAAAGGTAGAAAAGGAATAATTGGGTTTTTTCATTTGTTTGTTTGTTTTGAGACGGAATCTTGCTCTTGTTGCCCAGGCTGGAATGCAATGGTGGGATCTCAGCTCACTGGAACCTCTGCTTCCTGGGTTCCAGCGATTCTGTTGACTCAGCCTCCTCAGTACCTGGGATTACAGGCACCCGCCACCACAGCCGACTAATTTTTTGTGTTTTTAGTAGAGATGGGGTTTCACCATGTTGACCAGGCTGGTCTTGAACTCCTGACCTCAGGTGATTCACCTGCCTCGGCCTCCCAAAATGTTGGGATTATAGGCATGAGCCACTGTTCCTGGCCAGAAGAAATAATTGTTAGACAACTCACAGTGTCTGCCATATTTGCCACAGAAATTAACTGACTTGCTCTCTGCTGTCTTACTGTGATAATATATTTTTTTAATGCGGTTTATAGGAGGGGCATTCTTAAATATGACACTGGGAATTATGGTATTTGCAGTTTTATACTGTATACAGTAAACAGTCTTCAAATTCTAGTTCTCCTTGAGATCTTACAAAATGATAATATTTTTAAAATTATGCCTTCTATTTTTTGAACAGCTTTTTACTATTGACAGCTTGTAAGGAAATCGTTTTCATGTTGTCGTGTTTACTCTCTTACTAGACAGGAAGACAGAACAGAAATCCATCCTCAACTTCTGGCGAAAATCTGAGGATTATAATGAAATATCAGGTGCTTATATGATTTCAACAGACTTTCGGATGACGTTGCCATTAGCAACTTGTTATCATCAATGTAACACACATAGGCAAGTGGATTAAAATAAGAGGGCTAAACTGACCTTTATGTTGAAATTAGAAGTTTCGTTGGCCTATAGGGAGAAATGACAGTTTCATTGGATTCTCTATGTTATAGTAATATATCATCAGAAGGATAGCTTGGGATGAGACTATTTTGAAGTTACATGGGGTGGATATTCAAAGTGCCGTTTACATAGTTACTGTCCTCCACAGTTTCCCCATTAAATATGGAATCCTTGTGATTGCATTCTTGGAGGGCCATCGAAAACCAGTGAAGCACAGAGAGACAATTTTTTTTCTGTAGATATCAATCTAAAGCAGTAATTGACAAAAAAAAAAAAAAAAAAAAAGAGAGAGAGAAAGAGAGATTTTAAATGTAGGATAAAAGCCGGGTACAGTGACTCATGCCTGTATTCCCAGCACTTTGGGAGGCTGAGGCAGGTGGATCACCAGAAGTCAGAAGTTCAAGACCAGTCTGGCCAAGATGGTGAAACCCAATCTCTACTAAAAGTACAAAAACTTAGCTGGGCATGGTAGTGTGCCCTTGTAATCCCAGCTACTGGGGAGGCTGAGGCAGGAGAATTGCTTGAACCTGGGAGGCAGAGGTTGCAGTGAGCCGAGATCTTGCAACTGCACTCCAGCCTGGGCAACAAGAGGGAAACTCCGTCTCAAAAAAAAAAAGAGAAAAAAGAAAAAAAGAAAATAATATGGTACTGTGCTATGGGATAACAGGGAATACCTACTTTATATTGGGTGTTCAGATAAGGCCTTGAAAAGAAGAAACATTTAAACTGAAATTAAAGGCTGAGTTGAAGCAACCTATTAAAGAGCTATGGGAAAGGCATCCTAAGTGAAGGAAATGGTGTGTGGAAAAACTGTGCTACAGAAAAGACCTCGACATGTTTTAGGAATGGACAGAATCCAATGTGACTGTGGTTGTCCTAGTGGAGAATGTTGTGATTTTGGACAGGTGGATAAGCGTCAGATCATATAGGCAAGTGCTTTACATTTTACCTTTTGTGCAGTGGAAAACCCAATTGGAAGTATAGTAGGCATAAATTGTGTAGACTATATACTTAAATATACAAAGATGTAATTTTCTTTTTTTTGGAGGCAGTCTCACTCTGTCACCAGGCTGGAGTGCAGTGGCACAGTCTCAGTCACTGAAACCTCTGCCTTCTGGGTTCAAGCAATTCTCATGCCTCAACCTTCCAAGTAGCTGGAATTGCAGATGCATGTCATCACACCTGGCTAATTTTTGTTTTTTGCTTCTTTGATATGGAGTTTCCCTCTTGTTGTCCAGAGTGCAATGGTGCGATCTCGGCTCACCGCAACCTTTGCCCCCCAGGTTCAAGCCATTCTTCTGCCTCAGCCTCCCGAGTAGCTGGGATTACAGGCATGCGTCACCACAACAGGCTAATTTTGTGTTTTTGGTAGAGGCGAGGTTTCTCCATGTTGGTCAGGCTGGTCTCGAACTCCCGACCTCAGGTTATCTGCCCGCCTTGGCCTCCCAAAGTGCTGGGATTACAGGCTTGAGCCACCATGCCCGGCCTAGAGATGAGGTCTTACTATGTTGCTCAGGCACCATGGTCTCCAACTCCTGGGCTCAAGTGACCCTCCCACCCTGACCTCTTAAAGTACTGGGATAACAGGTGTGAGCCATTGTGCTTAGCCAACTTTATTTCTAAATAACTAAAATTTCCTTAGCTCTGTTTCTACTAGTTAATAGAGAACAATCCTGCTAAACAATCTTGCCACTTTAGGATAAAAAGTCAGTAGCTTCTGGTTTAACTAAATTAATTGAATGTTAATCTAAACCCTTCTAAATACTTTGTCCTTTGGATAAATATTCAGTTTCCTCACATAGCCCACCCCTTCCCTTTTTTTCCCTATGGTAGATGGTATCGATAGAGAAATCTTATAATTTTTCCTGGCATTAAGGGAGATTCATATTATCTTTGTGCCATCCTCTGTCCTTCTGAGCCATTGCGAATGACTGACTTGGTCTTGAATGGGATTGTCTGCTTCCACCACTTCTGAGGATGATGTCCCTGCTACTACTGTAGCCCCTGGGGAACACATCTGTGCATGCTGGGTCCTCCTTAATCCCAGCCTCTTTTGGGTATACTGGCCCAATGGAGAGTGCTTTTATGCTTGGGACTCTTACAAAGCAGCTTTACAGGAACATGGTTTGGGCATGTCATTGGCTATTATGCCTTTAACAAGGCATGATATTGTATTAGATGCAAGGTTTTGCTAAATGGCTACAGTCCCTGGACCATAACTTGGGAAAGGGAAAGACAATTATTTCCCATTCTGGGTCTTTCCCCACAAACACTGTGGGAAAAACACTGTGGGAAAATTAAAAAGATTTTTCTTTCCCTTCCACAAATAAGATTTTTTTTTTGAGACAGAGTTTCATTCTTGTTGCTCAGGCTGGAGTGCAGTGACTCGATCTTGGCTCACTGCAGCTTCTGCCTCCTAGATTCAAGCGATTCTCCTGCCTCAACCTCCCAAGTAGCTAGGATTACAGGCGCTTCTACCGTGCCTGGCTAATTTTTTGTATTTTGATAGAGACAGGGATTTGCCATGTTGCCAGGCTGGTCTCGAACTCCTAGCCTCAGGTGATCCACCCTCCCCAGCCTCCCAAAGTGCTGGGATTATAGGCGTGAGCCACCTCACCTGGCCCCTCAAATAAGATTTAGCTCCAGATAGGACAGGAGGTAAAAATTCTGAATTTACATCCACTCTTTCTTTTAACTTTTGTTTTTCTTTGAACTCTTCCCCCAAGTTTTTATGTCATCTTGATCACTGTGAGAGAACTGTACTTATGTCATCACCTGCCTTTCCTCTGTGCTGAAGTTTACACGACAAACTCTACTGTGAACGTTTTCTTGGTTTGGTTGGTGATAGTTAAAATCACATTTTAGAGTTTGAAAAGTTGTCTTGGCCAGGTGCAGTGGTATGGTTCTGAGGGTTAATTTTTATATGCACACATATAAACACTCACACACACACATATTTGAGTTCAAAATGTATGTTACTACATTTTACAAAGGAATAAGTAATTTCAGAGATTCTATATCAATATTAAATATTGGCTGGGTGCAGAGGCTCATGCCTATAATCCCAGCACTTTGAGAGGCTGGCACAGTTAAGATGACTTGAGCCCAGAAGTTTGAGACCAGCCTAGGCAACATAGTGAGACCCTGTCTCTACAAAAATTACAAAAATTAGCCGAGCATGGTGACACACGCCTGTAGTCCCAGCTACTCAGGAGGCTGAGGTGGGAGGATCACATGAGCCCAGGAGGTTGAGACTGCATATGATTCTACCACTGCACTCCAGCCTAGGCAACAAGAGAGAGACCCTGTCCCTCAAAAAGAAAGAAAGAAAGAAAGAATAAATAAGAAGCTCTCTTTTGGCCAGGCACAATGGCTTATGCCTGTAATCCGAGCACCTTGGGAGGCTGAGGTGGGCGGATCACAAGGTCAGGAGTTCAAGACTAGCCTGGCCAACAGGGAAACCCCATCTCTACTCAAAATACAAAAAATTAGCTGGAAGTGGTGGCGGGTATCTGTAACACCAGCTACTCGGGAGGCTGAGGCAGGAGAATCACTTGAACTCGGGAGACGGAGGTTGCAGTGAGCTGAGATCGTGCCATTGCACCCCAGCCTGGGTGAAAAAAGGCTCTCTTTTCTCTTAAGCCTCTAGATCTTATAATTGAAATTCTTAGCTTTCAAGAATTATGATTTTAATGGATCAAAGACCTAAATATAAGAACTGAAACTAAAAAATACTTAGAAGAAAATATAGGTTTAAATATTCATGAACTTGGATTAGGCAGGTTTCTTAAATATGACTCCAAAGGTGCAAAAGAACAAATAGATAAATTGTACTTTATTAAAATTAAATTTTTTTTTTTTTTTTTTGGTGAGATGGAGTCTTGCTCTGTTGCCCAGACTGGAGTCAGTGGCGCCATCTTGGCTCGCTGCACACCTCCGCTTCCCAGCTTCAAGCGATTCTCCTACCTCAGCCTCTTGAGTAGCTGGGACTACAGGCATGTGCCACCACGCCTGGCTAATTTTTGTATTATTAGAAGAGACGGGGTTTCACCATATTGGCCACGCTGGTCTTGAGCTCCTGACCACGTGATCTGCCCACCTTGGCCTCCCAAAGTGCTGGGATTACAGGTGTGAGCCACTATGCCTGGCCCTTAAAATTAAAATTTTTTTTTTAAGTTTTTATTTTTTTGAGACAGGGTCTCACCATGTTGCCCAGGCTGGAGTACAGTGGTGCCATCATGGCTCACTGTAGTTTCAACCTCCCTAGACTCAATCTACCCTCCCACCTCAGCCTTCTGAGTAGCTGGGACTATAGGCATGTGCCACCACATCCCACTAAGTTTTGTAATTTTTGTATTATAGAAATGGGGGCCAGGCACAGTGCTCACTCCTGTAATCCCAACACTTTGGGAGGCTGAAGTAGACGGATCACTTGAGGTCAGGAGATCAAGACCATCCTGGCCCCGTCTCTACTGAAAATACAAAAAAATTAGCTGAGTGTGGTGGCGGGCCCCTATAGTCCCAGCTACTCGGGAGGCTGAGACAGGAGAATGGTGTGAACCCAGGAGGCAGCGGTTGCAGTGAGTGGAGGTCACACCACTGCACTCCAGCCTGGGCGAGAGAGCGAGACTCTGTCTCAAAAAAAAAAAAAAAAAAAAAAAAAGGGCAAAGAAAGAATTTGAAGAGATATTTCTCCAAAGAAAATGTGCGGATGGCCAAATAAACACATGAAAGGGTGTTCAACATCATTATTCATTAGGGAGATGCAAATAAAAATCGCAGTGAGGCCAGGTGTGGTGGCTCATTGCCTATAATCCCAGCACTTTGAGAGGCTGAGGCAGGAAGATCACTTGAACCCAGAAGTTAGAGACCAGCCTGGGCAACATAGGGAGATAGGCGTGGTGGTTCATGCCTGTAGTTCCAGCTATTTGAGAAGCTGTGGTGGGAGGATCTGCTTGAGCCTGTGTCGTTGAGGCTGCAGTGAGCCGTGATGGTGCCACTGCACTCCAGCCTGGGCAACAGAGCAAGACCCTGTCTCTTAAATAATAATGATAATAATAATAATAGAGATACCAATTCACACCCACTAGAATGACTATAATAACTTAAAAAATCTAAAAAAACAAAACAAAACAAAACACACACACACACAAAACAAAAACCCCAACAACTGTTGATGAGGATGTGGAGAAATGGGAACCATTATAGGGTTCCTTACTGATAGGAATGTAAAATGGTACAGATGGTCTGGCAGTTCCTCAAAAAGTTAAATGTACAGTTGCCATATGACACAGCAGTTCCATTCCTAGGTCATCCCAAAAGAAATGACAACATATATCCATGCAAATACTTGTACATGAGTGTTAATAGCAACAATATTCATAATTGTAAAAGAGTGGTAACAATCTAAACGTAGATCAGCTGATAAATGGATAAACAATATGTGGTCTGGCTGGGCGTGGTGGCTCACACCTGTAATCCCAGCACTTTGGGAGGCTGAGGCAGGTGGATCACCTGAGATGGGAAGTTCAAGACCAGCCTGACCAACATGGAGAAACCCCATCTCTACTAAAAATGCAAAATTAACTGAACATGGTGGCGTATGCCTGTAATTCTAGCTACTTGGGAGGCTGAGGCAGGAGAATGGCTTGTATTGGGGAGGCAGAGGTTGGGGTGAGCCGAGATCATGCCATTGCACTCCAGCCTGGGCAACAAGAGCAAAACTTTTGTCTCAAAACAAAAACAAAAGCAAAAACCAATATGTGGTCCATCCATACAATGGAGTATTATTCAGCCATAAAAAGGAATGAAGTACAGATTCATGCTGCAACATGGATAAACCTTAAAAACATGATGCTGAGTGAACGAAGTCACAAAAGATCGCATATTGTGTGATCCCACTTATATGAAATGTTCAGAACAGAAAATCCATAGAGATAGAAAAGAGATAAATGGTTTCTAGGAGATGGGGAGGGAGACAATTGGGAGTGACTGTTAATGGATATGGAGTTCCTTTTAGGTAATAGAAATGTTCTGGAATTAGTATAGATGGTTGCAAAATGTGAATACACTAAAAACTACTGAATTGTATACTTTGAAATGGAAAATTGTATGCTATGTGAATTTTATCTCAATTTAAAAAAAATTATAGGCCGAGTGCAGTGGCTCAAGCCTGTAATCCCAGGCTTTGGGAGGCCGAGGTGGGCAGATCACTTGAGACCAGGAGTTCGAGACCAGCCTGGCCAACATGGCGAAAACCCGTCTCTACTAAAAAAACAGAAATTGGCTGGGTGTGGTGGTACATGCCTGTAATCCCAGCTACTGGGGAGGCTGAGGCACGAGAATTATTTGAATCCAGGAGGTGGAGGTTGCAGTGAGCCAAAATCACATCACTGCCCTCCAGCCTGGTCAACAGAACGAGACTGTCTTGAAAAAAAAGATAAATTATGGTATTTACTTTGGAATTAAATAATTAGTAACCTTTAGTAAGGTTTAGTAAAGGTTTAGTAACCTTTAGTTAACCCAGTTAACTTCTGTGTCTTATATTTGCCTTTGTACTGAAGTAGTTGAATGCCACTGAGCCACAGAATGAGTTGCCAGAAAACTGGGGCAACATTCTCTTTGTGGGAAAGAGAATACTCTGTTATTACCTTAAAATTAGTTTCCCTCCGAGTATGAAACATATCAATTGAAGGGCTTTAAATAGTGAGTGATGTGTTTCAATTTATAGTTATATTATATTTACACTTGATCTTAGCCAAAAGGCTGAGAAGCGATTTTATATTATATTTATAAAGATCCCTTTAGCTTTCTTCTGGAGACTGGATTGGTAGGGACAAGGTGACATTGGTGAACTTGGTTAGAAAACCAGTCAAGCCTGTGTGCACTGGCTCACGCCTATAATCCCACCACTTTAATAACTACTGGAGTTATTAAAGCCAGAAACAAAGAGCCACATATGACTACTTACCTCTTCTCACCTCTCATATCAAACTATCTCCACAATATATTATGTATATTCAATTATCTTCAACTCACTACCATGTCATAATATAGCTATTGTTATTTCTTCCCTAGAGTACTGACTGGTTTTTCTGTTTGCTTTTTTTTTTGAGACAGAGTCTCGCTCTGTCACCCAGGCTGGAGTGCAGTGGTGCGATCTTGGCTCACTGCAACCTCCGCCTCTGGGGTCAAGTGATTCTCCTGCCTCAGCCTCCAGAGTAGCTGGTATTATAGGCACGGGCCACCATGCCTGGCTAATTTTTGTATTTTTAGTAGAGACCGGGGTTTCACCATGCTGGCCAGGCTGGTCTCAAACTCCTGACCTCAGGTGATCCGCCTGCCTGCCTCAGCCTCCCAAAGTGTTTGGATTACAGGCGTCAGCCACTGCGTCCGGCATGAGTCATATTTAAAACAATGGGAATGGGTAGGAACACCTAGGAATAGAGTGTGGGAAATAGAATAGGGCCCAGAATACAGCTATGCCAAATTTCACATATACAGGTTAGATAGTGGAGGATAAGGAGTGGGTCAGTTCTGTTGAGAATGCCCTGAAAGTTTGAATAATGATAAGCACGTCCATTTTAACATAATGAGGTAGTGGTGACATTGTAAAAGGAGTTTCATTGTAGTGGTGGTCAAATTGTCATGGGTTAAAATGTGAATTGGGTATGAGGAAGTGGAGTGTACAAAGATAGTTTTCTGAATGTTTTACTTGGAAGAGGACAAAAAATTGAGACTAGATAGTTTGAGGAGGATGAAAGGTCAAGAATTCTAAGCTAGTGATACAAATGTCATCAACATCAATGAATAGGTAATGTAAACACATTAATCCTGGGATGGATGTGAGAAGAGCAAAGAAAGGAGCCCTGGGGAAATATCAGCTCTAAAGGTTGAGTAGAGAAGGAATGAGTGATCTGAGAGTTGGAAGGAGGAGTAGGAATTGTCATAGAAAACTTTAAGCTTCTTGAGGGCTTGTGACTGTGTGTGTCATGTTCATCATTTTATCTGAAGTTCTTATCAACAAAGTAGCTTTCGGTAAATATTTATTAAACGAAGACATAAATTTTAAGAGCCATCTGCAATGTCAAATGTAACCCACAGTTGAATGAATATGAGGACAGGGAAGTGTCTCTTGACTTTGGTGTTAAGCAGCTGATTGCCACCTTCTGTAGAACAGCTTCAGTGGAGTCTCCATGATAGAGATAAATGCCAGGTTGCTGAGGACTAAGCATGGAAAGATTTGAGAGTGAAGGCAGTAAGTACAGATATTCTTTTCAGAAAGCTTTGCTGTTTTTGAAGCTTTGCTCATAGAGAGATATGAGATAGTAGGTAGGGGGCAGGCTGTGTCTGGATGAGAGAGACTTCAGCATGTTTATATGCTAAATGGAAATAGGAAGAAGGAAGGGAGAAGTTGAAGATGTAGAAGAAGGGAGGTGTGTGTGATTGATTATACATTGTCTTTGAGGTTAGAGGGAATGGAGTGAAGATACTGGGTTGCAGAACAAATGAGAATGCAGTTTCTACTGAAGTAGGAATATAGGAACAATGGATGGTGCAGATGGGGGAGTGTTTGGTTGGCAAGTAAGAATTTGGGATATCAACACTTGACTTTTTTCAGTGAAGTGGGGATAAGGTCATCCACTGAGATTATAGTGGGGAGGAGATGATGATTATAGGGGACTGTTTGAGGAGAAAAGGAGAATTTCAAGAAAGCCTCTGAGGGAAGTGAGTGGGCAAGCTGAGTGGGAATACTTAGAAAAAATAGAATCATGGGTTTTTCACGGCTGTCGTATATATATTTGTATGAATGATTTCCTTCTTCTCTCAGGGCTCAGTAGCCTGGGTAAGCACACAGTTGAACAGTTGGATTGATCTTGGCCTGGGTTTTATGTGTCAGGGTGACAGGGTAAGGAGGCAAGAGATTTCAGTAGTGAGAGTGTTTGAAGTGGTGGGCCATTGAGTCTAGGCTGAATGGGGAACAAATGAAACCAGAAGGTGGCTGCTGGGAAATAAAGTGGTTGGTGTTCAAGACTGGATAGTGGAATTGAAGATTGAACGGGAGGAGCAGTTGCTGGTTATGACAGAATACAGGATTCAGCTATAGTGTGGGTTTATGAAGTAGAGACAGCGTTCCCAAGTCTTTAGTGAACATCAAAGAGTGTCATCTATTAAAACTTTAGCTCCAGTCGGGCAAGGTGGCTCATGCCTGTAATCCCAGCACTTTGGGAGGCCGAGGTGGGCGGATTACCTGAGGTCAGGAGTTTGAGACCAGCCTGACCAACATTGAGAAATCCCATCTCTCTTAAAAATACAAAATTAGCTGGGCTTGGTGGCGCTTGTCTGTAATCCCAGCTACTTGGGAGGCTGAGGCAGGAGAATCACTTGAACCTGGGAGGTGGAAGATTTCGGTGAGCTGAGATTGCACCATTGCACTCCAGCCTGGGCAACAAGAGTGAAACTCCATCTCAAAAAAAGAAAAAGAACTTTATCTCAAAGGCAGGTGGTAGCAGATAAGAGGTAGGGAAAATTTGGTGAAGAAAAATTCAATTTTTAAAAATGTTTTAGGCTGGGCGTGGTGGCTCATGCCTATAATCCCAGAACTTTGGGAGGCCGAGGTGGGCAGATGGCTTGAGCCCAGGAGTTTGAAACCAGCCTGGGCAACATGGCAAAACCTTGTTTCTACAAAAAATTAGTCAGGTATGGTGGCATGCACCTGTAGTCCCAGCTACTTGAGAGGCTGAGGTGGGAGGATCGCTTGAGCCCAGGAAGTTGAGGCTGCAGTGAGCTGTGATTGTGCCATTGCACTCCAACCTGGGCAACAGAGGGAGACCCTGTCACACAAAACCCAAAAAAACAAAAAACAGCATTTTATTTTGGTGATGAAATTCTCTATTGTTTTGAAGAGTTTTGTTTGTTTTAAAGACATTAACCAGTTTTCTCGAGGGATATACTATGACAAAGTGGGTTCCATTACCCAGTAAGTTTGAGAAACTGCAAACTCTATCCCCTTGGTAATTCACAATGAACATCAACTTAGATTAATAAAGGCTCTGGGAAATGATGTTCCTATTAATGATTTAACATTTATTGAGCACTGTCTAAGGCTCTGTTCTAAGGCTCCCACATGCATTACTGTTTCCAGTCTCTACAGCAACTCTGTCTCATTTAAGTCACATGGCTAAGCTAGAATGGAAGAGCTGGGATTCAAACCCAGAAAGACTTGCCCCATAGGGCTCTCAAGCCTATAACTAGTATGGAAACAGGCTTAACATTAAATCCAGCATTTCCCTTTCTTGTTTGGTTATGGAACCTTATTATCTTTTAGTATTTGTAGAGAGATTAGTCAGTTGTCCACAGCATGGACCCTGGGAAGTGTTGCCTGAGTCAGTTTACACTGGTGACTACAGTCTTTTAAACAGCATTGTTTTAGACTATAACTAGTTTTTTCTAACTTGGTTCTCTGTTGATAATACTTAAATGTTATATTTATTTTTCTGTTTGAGAGCCTCGTATTTTGACTTCAAGGCATTTTATATTCCCTTTCATAATGACCTTCCCAGGAATCAAAGATACTGTCACCACCACACATTACATTTGAGGTACTAAAACAGCTTGTAATCCAAATAGCTGTTTCACTTTCCTTTCTCTGGTCTAAGATTATCTTGTTGTAATTTGTTTTTTAAATTTAGAGACAGGATCTTGCTATGTTATCCAGGCCAGTCTCAAACTCCTGAGTAGCTGAAAATATAGGCATGTGTCACCTCAACCAGTTTATTGTAAAATTTTAATGTTTAGAGATCTTGGAGATCATCCATCTTTTATTTTTAACATTATTTATTTAGTTTTGCAGGTAAAGAAAATGACAGCTGTGTAGTGCTGTGGAAATTACAGTAATTCATATCCAAGCTTGAATGTCAGCTCCGCCTCTTTACTATAGCTGTGGCCTTAGAAAAGCTACTTCGTTTCTTGAAACTTGTTTCTTCCTCTAAAAAGATGAGGATAATATCTTGCAGGGTGGCTATGAAAATTAGATAAGACAGTTCATACAGTATCTGGCACGTGGAAAGTTCTCAATGTTGATTACCCATTTTTTTCCACTTAAGGAAATAGTCTCAATCCTATACCATGAATGAATTATGAAAATAGTTGGAGAAGAAACAACACTTTTAAATGTGAACTGTCTCAGTCTTATGCTGACATCAGCTACATTTCTGGTAAAGTGATGATGTCATGATACAGGTTGTATTAAGAGTTAAAACCAGTTTCCTTCTGGCTTTCCAACTGAATAATAAACAAAACCTGCCTGGGCAAACATAGACCTATTTATTGGCTCACTTATTATTAATGTTAAACTAGATTTGGTGCTGACATCTCCTGTTCTTGTTTTAAAATTTCACTGTTGTCATTTAAAATCTGACAGACCTTCAGAAGCTTCATAGAATGCTTAATGGTTTAAATCATCTCTAGAACATGGGAAGTATCTTTTCCAAAGTGGTTTTCTCCATCTGTCAGTATGTTCAAAATCATGTATATAGGACAGAATTGCTTATATTTTCACATTTACTACTGGATGCCTGTTTGGTTTTCATAGCAATCAACTTTTGGAGTTTATGGGCAGTACTTAACGTATATATGTAACCTAAGCGTGGATAATTATTTAAAATAAGATTATTGAAAGAAAAGTCTATAGGAATTTTTCAGTTTCACAACAACTCCCTAAGCAAAGAAAAAATAGGTTGGTTTGAGCTGTATGTGATGGGATTTCTAATATTCTATTCAAAATGCCCCGTAGTAAGCACTAATAATATGTATTAATGAGCTGAATTTGATTTCCAATTCCAACTGTGTCCCTTGCAACTTCTATAACCTTGAAGGCTTCTCTGCGTTTCAGTTTCTTCATATGTACAAGAGATTACCAATATTTCCCTCCAAGGTTGCTGTAACAGTGAAGCGTCAAGATTTTTAATATAGCCAGCACAGTCTGTGGCACATAGTAGGCACATAGCCATTGCTTGTTTCTTCCAGACATCTCACTGCATTTTTCAGTAATATTCTTTTCAAGTATGTTCTTCTTTCTCATTCCTTAACATTTAGAAGTTGTATTCAAGAGAGAATATTAATGTTTGCCAAGTAAACTGAAAATATTTCCTTTGCAGCCCTTTGAGTGTTTTAGGCCGGGCACGATGGCTCACGCCTGTAATCCCAGCACTTTGGGAGGCTGAGGCGGGCAGATCACCTGAGGTCAGGAGTTCGAGACCAGCCTCAACATGGAGAAACCCCATCTCTACTAAAAATACAAAATTAGCCGGGCATGGTGGTGCATGCCTGTAATCCCAGCTACTTGGGAGGCTGAGGCAGGAGAATTGCTTGAATCCAGGAGGTGAAGGCTGTGGTGAGCCAAGATCGTGCCATTGCACTCCAGCCTGGACAACAAAAGTGAAACTCTGTCTCAAAAAAAAAAAAAAGAGTGTTTAGCAAAAAATGATTTTATGTATGATATACCTTGGTTTAAATCCTGGCTTTTTAGTTTTAATTTTTTATTTTTTGAGACAGGTCTTGCTCTGTGGCCCAGGCTGGGGTGCAGTGATGTGATCTCTGCTCACTGCAACCTCCGCCTCCCAGGCTCAGGTGATTCTCCCACCTCAGCCACTTGAGTAGCTAGGACTAGAGGTGTGCTCCACTATGCCTGGCTAATTTTTCTATTTTTGGTAGAGACAGAGTTTCACCATGTTGCCCAGGCTGGTCTCAAACTCCTGGGCTTAAGCAATCCACCAGCTTCGGCCTCACAGTGTTGGGATTACAGGTGTGAGCCACCAAGCCCAGCCTGAATCCTGGCTTTTGAATGTACTAGTGTTTTGACCTTAGGCAAGTTACTTAACCTATCCGTAAAGTATTATGAGGCTAAAGTGAGTAATGATATGTAGGAAACATCTAGTTCATTGTCTGGTTTGTATATTCCCAAATAAATGTTATTATTTTAAATGGAAACTGTTGTTTAATTTAATAATTCATGTAATTCATGGCTTTTGAGAGCCTGCTCTACTCAAACCCCATTAAGAGCAGGCGGGAACATTGTGAATGAATGTTGGGCATATTATTTTGCAAGTGACTGAATTTGGCCTTGCCTATAATCAGGTTCAGCAAAAGTGGTATTTTCTTTCTTTCTTTTTTTTTTTTTAAATTGAGACAGAGTCTCGCCCTGATGGCCAGACTGGAGTGCAGTGGCGTGATCTCGGCTCACTGCATCTTCCGCCTCCTAGGTTCAAGCGATTCTTCCACCTCAGCCTCCCCTCCCAAGAAGCTGGCATCACAGGTACGTGTCACTATGCCTGACTAATTTTGTATTTTTAGTAGAGACGGGGTTTCACCATGTTGGTCAGGCTGGTCTTGAACTCCTGACCTCCGCCTGCCTTGGTCTCCCAAAGTTCTGGGATTACAGGCGTGAGCCACTGCACCTGGCCAAAAGTCGTATTTTCTGTTGCATTTGAGGTAAAAGAAATTGATGGGCTCGTTATTGCATTTGGCGTGGCTTTTTTTTTTTTTCTTTCCATGTTGTGTTTCTCCACTGACTGTCAAAAAAACAAACAAACAAACAAACAAACAAACAAAAAATGCTACATTCATGAATGCCACAAGAGAGATTCCCGATTCCCGAGTGCTACAGCAGACCAAGGTACGTTTTGGTATCTACAAAGTTTTTCATCTTCTGCTGATCTTGTTTATTAGAAATAAATATGTTACTCTCCTGTATTAAAATTTAACACAATATTGGCAAGCTAAATTTAATCAAATATTCTGCCCATTTTAAAATTCGCTTCCTAGCCTATCCATCCTTCCTTATTTTGTTGTTGTTGTTGTTCGATTTTGTTTTGTTGTATGCTTCTAGCAGCCTGAAGCCATAGTTTTTAGTTTCTGTCTATGGTGATAAGTGGAAAGGAGGGACGAGGAAGGGGCTTTACTGGCCCAGCCAGAAATAGAAACTAAGAACCCAGGACTATATTCTCTCCCTTGGACACCCAACATTATATAAAATTGATTCCTGCCCAGGCAGACTAAGAAGCATGGAAAGCTGGTGCTAAGAGTGTTATGAGATTTCCTAATAAATAGAAAAGCTCAAGGATTGACATTATAGAAAAAGGTTTCATTTTGAAATGTTTATAATGTACTTATCAAGTTAATAATAAGGTGTTTTTATTTTTTGTTTGTTTATTTTTTTCTTTGAAACAGAGTCTCACTCTGTCGCCCAGGCTGGAGTGCAGTGGCTTGATCTTGGCTCACTGCAAGCTCCACCTCTCGGGTTTACGCCATTCTCCTGCCTCAGCCTCCCGATTATCTGGCACTACAGGCGCCTGCCACCACGCCCAGCTAATTTTTTTTTTGTTTTTAGTAGGGACGGGGTTTCACCGTGTTAGCCAGGATGGTCTTGATCTCCTGACCTCGTGATCCACCCACCTTGGCCTCCCAAAGTGCTGGGATTACAGGCGTGAGCCACTGCGTCTGATCTTTTTTTTGTATTTTTAGTAGAGACGGAGTTTCACCATGTTGGCTAGGCTGGTCTCGAACTCATGACCTCAAGGCCTGCCTCGGCCTCTCAAAATGCTAGGATTACAGGCATGAGTCCCAATAAGGTTTTTAACAGGATACCAAAATAATCAACATTTATTTTAGAAGGTGACTTTCTTCGATGAGATGTCAATGTCTACTTTCTGTTATGTAGTATTATTTAGTGTTTCTTTTTTCTTTTTTTTCTAAGTCTGGGTCTCTGTCACCCAGGCTGGAGTACAGTGGTGTGATCTCGGGTCACTGCAACCTCCGCCTCCCAGGTTCAAGCAATTCTGTCACCTCAGCCTCCAGGGTAGCTGGAACTACAGGTGTGCATGCCTCGCTAAGTTTTGCATTTTTAGTAGTTGTTGGCCAGGCTGGTGTACTGTTTCTTTTATTGATTGAGATCTATATTTACATTGCATAAAAATCTCAGTTGCATTAAGTACGTTCACATTGTTATGCAACCATCACTATTATCTAGTTCCAGAACTTTGCTCTCACCCTAATAGAGCTTGTATATATGTCCCCACCAAATCTCATGTTGAATTGTAATTCCCAGTGTTTGAGGTGGGGTCTGGTGGGAGGTGTTTGGGTCATGGGGCAGATCCCTCATGGCATGGTGTTGTCCTCGCAGTAGTGAGTTAGTTCTCACGATCTCCTTACTCCATTCACCTACTTCTCCTAAAACTTTGAAATATGCTTGGAATTGAAAGTGTTTAGTTTGGTTTGAGGATAGTTATCTAAAAGTGACATACAGGGCTCCTGCTTTGCTCTTCCTTAGTGAATTTCCTATTTTATTACACAGTTTGCTAATACAGAGGACTTGAGTTTTGTTATTTCCATGGAAAACATTATTGAATCAAAATTTAACTAGAGATGTGTAGTTCAGGGAGGGGGAGTGGTTTTATAAGATGAATCTTGGATTTTAAATGGACTTAAAGCAAATGAATAAAAATTGTTTCATTAATTATGATGTCTAAAATAGTTCATGTTTTTGTGAATAAAAATTGATATAAAGTTTAAAGTGACAGGAGTAGATATAACTAATTGTATTTACAATTTCTTGGATGTAAAATAACATTTTTGAAAACTATTATACAATGACCTCACATACAGTGACCTCACTTAATCTATGTGAGGCTATACACAGTGGCTCATGCCTGTAATCTCAGCACTTTGGGAGGCTGAGGCAGGTGATTGCTTGAGCCCAGGGGCTTAAGACCAGCCTGGGAAACATGGTGAGATCCTGTCTCTACAAAAAATACAAAAATGAGCTGGGCATGGTGAGGCGCACCTTTGGTCCCAAC
Organism: Rhinopithecus roxellana; assembly: GCF_007565055.1. NCBI lineage: Eukaryota > Metazoa > Chordata > Mammalia > Primates > Cercopithecidae > Rhinopithecus > Rhinopithecus roxellana. Next base: position 55,108,980 of record NC_044559.1, on the reverse strand, counting down.
TACTTGGGATGCTGAGGCAGGAGGATCACTTGAGCCCAGGAGGTTGAGGCTGCAATGAGCTGTGATCGTACCACTGCACTGCAGCCTGGGTGACAGAATGAGACCCTATCTCAAAAAAAAAAAAGAAAAAAGTCTATGTGGAAGACACCACGTTAATTGTGTTGGGTGGTTTAGAGATGTTTCTCTCTCCTTCACTGATGACACTGTGTCTCTGCTGCTGTAGCTCTCTGGTGATTATCAGCTCATCCTCTTACATTTGTTTTAACATATATTTATACACCCTTTGTAAATTTGTATAAGATAAAGTCATTGTAGTTAAAAAAAATTTGTTTTTTTTTTGAGACAGAATCTTGCTCCATTGACCAGGCTGAGTGCAATGACATCATCATTCATTAGTTAAATAAAAATAGCAGCCATCAACATTTTACCTGTTTTTTTTTTTTTTTTTTTTTGCAGTTTCTATACTACTTCTAGTTAGTACAGAAGGTTATCAACTGCAAACTTAATACTATGGCCAAAAAACCAAAATCAAAAAAGTCATTAAGACTCAATATTCAGGCCGGGCGCGGTGGCTCAAGCCTGTAATCCCAGCACTTTGGGAGGCCGAGACGGGCGGATCACGAGGTCAGGAGATCGAGACCATCCTGGCTAACACGGTGAAACCCCGTCTCTACTAAAAAAATACAAAAAACTAGCCGGGCGAGGTGGCGGGCGCCTGTAGTCCCAGCTACTCGGGAGGCTGAGGCAGGAGAATGGCGTAAACCCGGGAGGCGGAGCTTGCAGTGAGCTGAGATCCGGCCACTGCACTCCAGCCCGGGCGAAAGAGCGAGACTCCGTCTCAAAAAAAAAAAAAAAAAAAGACTCAATATTCAGACAATAATCTTGATTAAAACCCAGTGTTTCTCAGCTGGGTGTGGTAGCTCATACCTGTAATCCCAGCACTTTGGGAGGCCAAGGTAGGAAGACTGCTTGAGCCTAGGAGTTCAAAACCAGCCTAGGTGACATAGCAAAACTCTATCCCTACAAAAAATTTTAAAGATTAGCCAGGCATGGTGGTGTGCACCTGTAGTCCCAACTACTTGGGAGGCTGGTTTGGGAGGATCACATGAGCCCAGGAGGTCAAGGCTGCAGTGAGCCATGATTGTGCCAATGCACTCCAGACTGGATGACAAAGCAAGGCTGCCTCAGAAATAAGCAACAACAAAAGAAACCAATATTCCTCTGGCTCGAATGCAGCTACCTATATTTAGATATTCGCAAAGCGAAGTTGACAAAGTTATCCAACACAATAACAGAAATTATTTTAGGTACCAAAAAAATTGCAAAAATTACTGAGAATTATTATTATTATTATTATTATTATTATTATTTTTGAGAAAGAGTCTCACTCTTGTAACCCAGGCTAGAGTGCAGTGGTGTGATCTCGGCTCATTGCAACCTCCGCCTCCTGGGTTCAGGCGATTCTCCTGCCTCAGCCTCCCGAGTAGTTGGGATTACAGGCACCCATCGCCATGCCCAGCTAATTTTTGTATTTTTATTATTTATTTATTTATTTTTCAAATGGAGTTTCACTCTTCTTACCCAGGCTGGAGTGCAATGGCGCATTCTCGGCTCACTGCAACCTCCACCTCTTGGGTTTAAGCAATTCTCCTACCTCAGCCTCCCCAGTAGCTGGGATTACAGGCACCCACCACCACGCCTGGCTCATTCTTTTGTATTTTTAGTAGAGACAGGGTTTCACCCTGTTGGCCAGGCTAGTCTTGAACTCCTGACCTCAGGTGATCTGCCGCCTTGGCCTCCCAGAGTGCTCGGATTATAGACATGAGCCACCTCACCCAGCCACTTACTGAGAATTGTAAGTTAAAATTATGGAATTTAGTAGGCAATGTATTTAGTGTCCACAATGATACTGATATCTTTTTTTTTTTTTTTTTTTTGAGACGGAGTCTCGCTCTGTCGCCCAGGCTGGAGTGCAGTGGCCGGATCTCAGCTCACTACAAGCCCCGCCTCCCGGGTTTACGCCATTCTCCTGCCTCAGCCTCCCAAGTGGCTGGGACTACAGGCGCCCGCCACCTCGCCCAGCTAGTTTTTTTTGTATTTTTTAGTAGAGACGGAGTTTCACCACGTTAGCCAGGATGGTCTCGATCTCCTGACCTCGTGATCCGCCCGTCTCAGCCTCCCAAAGTGCTGGGATTATAGGCTTGAGCCACCGCGCCTGGCCGATACTGATATCTTAAAACCTGAGAAATTCACCTAACAAAAGAAGTCCCTTAATTTTACATTACTCTAAAAAAACAATTTGATCTCTTTAATAAGAATACAGATTAAAGGAATAAAGATTAATTTATCCTACAGAGCCAGAGTTCACTTCAAGCTTTAAGAAATAACTGATAATCGTCCAAACATAAAATTCAGACAGACTGACACCTTAAATGGGATATGAGTTTCATCTAGCATCAGAAATTACTCCAAAGGCATTATTTCTCTTAAGCACCCCTTCTGCTCTGAAATTCAATACTGCCAATGAAACCAATTGATTTAATTTCTTTGTAATGACTTCATAGGACAGGCACGGTGACTCACACCTGAAATCCTAACACTTCGGGAGGCTGAGGCAGGAGGATCACCTGAACCCACGAGTTCGAGACCAGCCTGCCAACATAGTGAGACCCTGTCTCTACAAAAAATAAAAAACGAGCTGGGCATGGTGGCATGCACCTGGTAGTTTCAGCTACTCAGGAGGCTGAGGCAGGAGGATCAATTGAGCCTAGGAGGTTGAGGTTGCAGTGAGCCATGATGATGTCGTTGCACTCAGCCTAGTGCACTCACACCATCGTTGAAGGGCTCAATGGTCCTTAAACCCTTTGATGCTGTTTTGGAAGGTTAACTTGCCAAAGGTCACATAGTTGGCAAATGACGAAGCTGAGATTAACACTAAGATCTGATTCCAGAGTAGTCTTTCTTAACTATATTGCTTTATGTGGAGTTTTGCAATTGCTATCTAGACAGAAAATCTCTAGCAAGGGAAAAAACTAATTTTTAATTAATTTTAATTTTTTAGTGTTTTGCTTCTTATATTGTTTTACTTTGTGAGCCATTGTGCCCAATTGGTTTCTTTTAAAAGACTAGTTAGCTTGTGCTTTAGGCCTCTTGGTTAATCTGAGGTATTTAATTAATATTTTTGAAATCCTAAGATTTACTGTGTCACTTCTGCAATATCTAAATTTTTCCTTATTTCTATTCTCTTTCTACAGTCCTTTCTATTATATCTAATCATCAAAACATTGTTCTTATTTTCTACTGCAGTCTAATTTTTAGTGTTATGCTGTTTCCAGATGCCATTTGGATCATTTTCAAAAAAATGAGTAATAATTCACAAGTAATGAATATTGTTCTTTTTACCATTCATTAAGAACAATTGTTAGTTGTCTTATTCTATTGTGAAGAATATCTGTCATTCCTGCTTAGAACCTGGGTTGATAGCAAGATATGAGGAAGCAGTAAGTGTGCACAAAACGATTTTGCTGGAGAAAGTATACATGATAAAGAATAATATGTTTTCTAAGGACAGAATGGAACTGATCACACAGGTTCTTTTTTTTTAAGCTTCAAAACTTCTTATCTCCCATAAAAGTACTTTTTCTTTTATAATATGCAACAATAATTTTCTATTTAGTTAATTAGTTTTAAAGCAAGTTTAAACTTATAATTTATAAAAAATCATATTTGCTCCCTATCATTGTTTTATAGCTGGGGCTATACTGACAAATAAGAAAAATAAAATTCCTTCCCTTGTGGAGGAGATAAACAATGAGACAAATACATTTCAGATGGAAATGAGGGCAATGGAAGAAAAGTAAAGCAGGATAAAAGCATGAAGGGTGACTGGGATCTGTTCAATCTTTAGATAGTGTAATACGGGAAACTGCTTTGAAAAGGTGACTTTTGAGCAGACACCTTAGTGTACTGAGGGAGTGAACCTTTCAATGTCTGGGGAAAGAATTCGGCTTCCTCTTCAGATGTACAAAATTACAAGATACTGCCATTCTTGTACTTGAAAACCTATAAAAGCCGGATAAGAAGTATGTTTTCTAAAAACCCATCGAAGAGCTGAGGATACAAGGGAACCTAAATGAACCAAACTCCAGAAATTAATCAAACTTTCATAGTAGAGAAGAAACCCGTGGTTGCTCTAGGATGGAATAATCAAAGGAATAGGAATCTACCATACATGAGGGGAAAGGAGAAACCAGCCACATTTTTTTTTTTTTTTGAGATGGAGTTTCACTCTTGTTGCCCAGGCTGGAGTGCAATGGTGCAATCTTGGCTCACCATAACCTCTGCCTCCCAGGTTCAAGCAATTCTCCTGCCTCAGCCTCCCGAGTAGCTAGGATTACAAGCGTGTGCCACCACGCCCAGCTAATTTTGTATTTTTAGTAGAGACGGGGTTTCTCCATGTTGGTTAGGCTGGTTTGGAACTCCCGACCTCAGGTGATCTGCCTGCCTTAGCCTCCCAAAGTGCTGGGATTGCAGGCATGAACCACCATGCCTGGCCACATTTTTTTAAATCAGATTTTTAATGGCCACATATGGGCTGGTATGACAGGTTAGGATCCTGAGAAGCCCTTGCAACTCTTGCACCAAAGAGCAAGTATGCACCCACGCTCCAGCTCCTACCCACTGATGTTCACTGAACGTTCAGGAGTAGTAAGCCAAAAGCCTGGGCCAGTGACGGACTGGCGTAGATACTACCTGAGGCATTTGAACCTCTCCCAAGTATAGGGCAACCACCCTCAGAAGGCAGGATTGCTGAGAGAAATCCAGCAGAGGCACTCCAGGCTTTCAGTTCTGGAATGCTGCAGGCAGGGGAAGAGCTGGAGGTAACTCTGACCCCACACTCTGGTAGTTTTCAGCTACCAAGGACTGGGGACAGGGCAGAAGAGGTGAGTGAAACTGCTCTAATTCATTTCAGGCCTTCACAGAATGTAAGGAAGCTGCCCTCCAGAAGGCTGACTGGGGAGGAGGAGCAGGGCTGCATGAGGGCACTTGAGCTTCAGAAAGCAAGGTGTGCGACTGGAGAGCAAGGAGAATCTAGCAAACCAAACTCTAACCGTTGTGCTTAATACAGAGATAGAGCTCCTACAGTTTTTTTTTCTTTCTTTTTTAAAATATAAACTTGAATTTTTGAAATAGTTTCAGATTTAAAGAAAAATTGCCAAGATAGTATAGAGAGTTCCCATAAATCCTGCCTCTAGTTTTTCCTATTTTTAACACCTTATCAGTATGGTGTATTTGTTATAATTAATGAACTAATACTGATATATTTTCATTAACTAATTATTACTGATATAATTCCAAACTTTATTTACCTAATGTTTTGGGATCCCATTTAGTTGTCACATCTCCTTAGGGTCCTCTTGGCTTTGGCAGTTTCTTAGACTTGAGTTTCTCATCTCTTGTTTTTGATGACTGACAGTTTTGAGGAGTATTGTTCAGGTATTTTGTAGAATGCCCTTCTATTGGTGTCTGTTTGGTATTTTTAACATTGTTACAGTGAGGTTTTGTATTTTGGGGACGAAGAACATGCAGGTTAAGTACAATTTTCTTTCCTTTTTTTGAGACAGTATCTCACTCTGTCACCCAGGCTGGAGTGCAGTGGTATGATGACAGCTCACTACAGCCTTGAATTCCTGGGCTCAAGTGATCCTCCCTTCTCAGCTTCCTGAGTAGCTGGGACTACAGATGCATGCCACCACACCTGGCTAATTTTTTTTTTTTTTTTTTTTTTTAATAGAGACGGAGTCTCACTGTATTGCCTAGGCTGGTCTTGAACTTCTGGGCTCTTGCAATCCTCCCACTTCAGCCTCCCAAGTAGTTGGGACTACAGACATGTGCCACTATGCCTGGCAGTACCATTTTCATCACATTGTATTAAGGGGACATACTGTCAATATGACTAATCAGTGTTGATATTGACCTTGATCATCTGGTTGAGGTAGTGTTTGTGTATTTCTTTTTCTTTTTTTTGAGATGGAGTCTCGCTCTGTCGCCCAGGCTGGAGTGCAGTGGCACGATCTCGGCCACTGCAAGCTCTGCCTCCCGGGTTCACACCTTTCTCCTGCCTCAGCCTCCTGAGTAGCTGGGACTACAGTTGCCCACCACCATGCCCGGCTAATTTTTGGTATTTTTAGTAGAGACGGGGTTTCACCATGTTAGACAGGATGGTCTCAATCTCCTGACCTCGTAATCCGCCCACCTTGGCCTCCCAAAGTGCTGGGATTACAGGCATGAGCCACCACTCCCGGCAGTGTTTGTGTATTTCTTTACTACAAAGTTACTCTTTTTTCTCCTCTGTTTACATACTGTACTCTTTGGAAGGAAGTTACACATGCGCAGCCTACACTTAAGGCATGGAGAGTTATGATACCTCTCCTCAAGGGCAAAGTGTCTATATAAATTATTTAGATTTCTTCTGCATGGGAGATTTGTCTCTTCTTCATTTATGTATCCATTCAATGTTTTAAACATTAGTATGGACTTATGGATATTTTATAGCTTGGGTTAAAAATCTTATTATTGCTTTATTTATTTTATTGGTCAAGTTGTTCCAGCTTTGGCCACTGGGAGCTCTTTCAATTGGTATGACTTTTTGCTATACCACTGTGAGTGTATGTGTGTGTACATGTGTTTGCACTTTCTCACTTTCTGGCACTACAAGATGCTCTAGTATATTTAGAGACTAAAGCATATAGTATATGCTTTATCTAGTATATTTTTCTGTCTCAATCCTAGAATTAGCCATTTCTCCATGGAGCCTTGGTTCCTTTTACTGGAGAATGGAGAAACCAAGATATAGGTGCTAGGTGTACATGTTGCTACTGGGGTATTGTTGCGCGTAGGCCAACTCAGCTGACAGAGCCAGAAAATATATGTATTTATACTACCCTGTATATATCTACATATCTATAAATATTTCTATATGTGTCCATCTGTATCTATATTAAACTAAGCATGAGTTTATATTGATGTATTCAGTTCCAGTTGAATCACTACATGGATGATTCTAACCTCCTGCTCTTGCTTATCTGAAAACTCCTGCTCCAATAGTGAGAAATCTGTCTCCTACCATCAGCCACCCATTTACTTAATCATTCTACTCTGGTATACATGTAAGGTACTCCCACAGTTTTAAAAATTGGTGGCTTAACTGTGAAGCACAAGCAGGTCTCTGTAATTTTACCTAGGCTTGGATCCTAGACCTGCTCAAGTGAAAGGCTTGATCTCACTGCTTAAATATTTGAAGCCAGTGATTAACTGTCAAATTAAAGCTGCGTCATAGCCCACACCCAGCTCAGTTACATGTTAGATTGACTCAGACTCCCTTCTAGTGTCCTGACAGAAAATGGTCATGTCTTTTTCTGGAAGTAAAATATTACTTAATTTAATAATTAATCTATTTTTATATAAAATGGTGTGTAATAAAAAGTTACAAGACACAAGAAAAGCAAGAAAATGTGACCAAAGGTCAAGAGAAGAAATAGTCAGTAGAAGAAGACCCAGAGATGACCCAGATTTTTCAGAATTATCAGACAGGGATTTAAAGATAATTATGAAAAAAATGCTAGATGATTGAATGATAAAGGTTAACAATATGCTTGAAAAGGTGGGGATTTCTGTAGAGTGATGGAAATTATGCCAAAGAACCAAGTTGAAATTCTATTAAATAGAAATGAAAAATATACTAGCAGAGGCCAGGGAAAACAAAAAAAGGAAAGAAAAGAAAATGAAAGGGAAGGGAGGGGAGGGAAGGGAGAAAGAAAAATATACTAGCAAAAATGAATTCATTACATGGGCTTAACAGTTTATGGACATAGCAAAAGAAAGAATCAGTGAATGTGAAGACAGATTGGAAAGAGAAAAGACAGAAAAAGTCAGGGAGGGGTAGAAAAGAGATATCAGATCTGTGGGATATCAGATGGTCTAACATATATGTAATTGGAGTTTCAAAAGGAGAGAAGAGAATGTGGCAGAAGACATATTTGAAGAGACAATGCTCAGGAACTTCTAAAACTGATGAAGTCATCAATTTGCAAATGCAAGAAGTTCAGCAAATCCCAAGGAAGTTAAATACAAAACAAAAATAAGCTGACAAATTTAAAAATCCCATATGTAGGCATATCATAATCAAACTGCTGAAAATTGAAGATGGAAGAGATCTTACAAGCAACAGGAGAGCAACAGGAGAATAAAAGACACATTAGTTATGTGAGAATGGCAACATGGGTTATGGCTAATCCATGTTTTTGAACCAGAACAAAATGGAGTCTTAGCTGAGCATGGTGGCACGTGCTTGAACCCAGAAGTTCGAGTCCAGCTTGGGTAACATAGTGAGACCTCTTCTCTATTTAAAAAAGAAAAGAAGGCCAGGTACAGTGGCTCACACCTCTCATCCCAGAACTTTGGGAGGCTGAGGTGGGCGGATCACAAGGTCAAGAGGTTGACACCATCCTGGCCAACATGGTGAAACCCCGTCTCTACTAAAAATACAAAAATTAACTGGGTGTGGTGATGCACGCCTGTAGTCCCAGCTGCTCAGGAGGATGAGACAGGACAATCACTTGAACCCTGGAGGTGGAAGTTGCAGTGAGCTGAGATCACGCCACTGCACTCCCACCTGGTGACAGAGTTAGACTCCATCTCAAAAAAAATGAAAGAAAAAAAAAGAAAAAATGGAACGTTGAAGATAATGAGATGATATCCATAAAGTGCTGAAAGAAAAAAAAAAAAAACCTGTTAACCTAGATTTCTATAACCAGCAGAAATAGTCTTCAAAAATAATGGCAAAATAAAGACTTTTTGGACACATCAAAAAGGGAAAGAATTTGTTTCCGGCAGACCTGGACTATCAAAAAACATTAAAACATACACATTAACAAGATGTGACCAGGTGCAGTGGCTCACGCCTGTAATCCCAGCACTTTGGGAGGCCAAGGCGGGTGGATCACAAGGTCAGGAGATCGAGACCATCCTGGCTAACATGGTGAAACCCTGTCTCTACTAAAAATACAAAAAAAAAAAAAAATTAGCCGGGTGTGGTGGTGAGCACCTGTAGTCCCAGCTACTTGGAAGGCTGAGGCAGGAGAATGGCGTGAACCCAGGAGATGGAGCTTGCAGTGAGCCGAGATCCTGCCACTGCACTCCAGCCTGGGCAACAGAGCAAGACTCTGTCTCAAAAAAAAAGAAAGAAAAAAAAACAAGATGTGGGTTTTACAGCATATATGTGATTATACAACCATGAGAGAACAAAAAGGAGGAGATGGAATTATACTGTCTTACATTTCTTACTCTGTGAAAGGAGGCTGTAGTAACTTTAGGATGCATATGTAATCTCTAGAACAAGCACCTAAAACACGAACAGGGATACCATAGGGATTAACTACTGTGAAAATCATTCTCCTATTGTAAACAGCTAGAACACCAGACAAAAATACATGAAACAACTGTTTTCAGACATTGGACAAGAGAACAGGCAGCATGGGATAGTGATCCCTGAGATAAGGGAAATAACTGATATGAACCCAACAGGGGTTCCTATAGGCAGTTTCCAGATTGTAGCACAGAATAGGAGAATCCAAATAGAGGCCAGGAGAGTTTGGAGAAGTCAAGGCAACTAGAATTTGTGGGGCAGAAAACTAGGATAAAAGGAACTACACAGAAATCTATAGAAGTAAGAGGATCTTTGATTGGACACTCATCTGCACATGCAAAGTGTGGAAGTCCACAATGCTGGAGAAAGTCACACTGGAAATCAGAACACTGAACAATTCCAGGAGCTCACACAGAGCTGGGAATAGTTTATGTTTCCATTAGGCATAGTGGAGAGACTGTTTCATACATAAGACATTGGCTAGAGTCCTCATAGTGGGGTTAAATTAGCTATAGTCTAAAGGCCTTTCTAAACCTACCCTAAGCTTCAAGGCAGGTTTTTGAAAGGACCAGGCTGATTCTAAGTAACTCAATTATATGCCAAAACTAAACTCTTTTAAAGAATACAATAAAAGCCAGCACCTAACAATTAAAATATTCAGCATTAATAATATATTAATAAAAGATTACTAGGCATACAAATAAAAATCAGGAAAATGACCCATAACCAGGAGAAAAATCAATAGAAAGAAACCTAGAAATGTGGAATTATTAGAAATAATTTTGATGATTGAATTATCAGCCAAAGATGTTAATACAAGTATTATAATGACTAGTAGATGAATGATAGATAGATAAAAAGACGCAAGCTGGATGTGGTGACTCACGCCTGCAGACATGAGGGTGGGCAGATCAGCCTCAATCATACCTAGGTCTGTGATAATAAAATTGGTGCCAGTCATGGTGGCTCATGCCTGGAATCCTAACACTTTGGGATGTTGAGGCCTGGAGTTTGAGACCAGCCTGGGCAACATAATGATACCCCTATCTCTACAAAAATTAAAAAATAGAAATATAAAAAGTTAGCCAGGCGTGGTGGCACTTGTCTGTAAACCCGCTTACTTGGGAGTCCGAGGTGGGAGGATTGCTTGAGCTCAGGAGGTCAAAGCTGCAGTGAGCCATAACTGTACTCTACCCAGGGTGATAAAGCATGATGGGAGATCCTGTCTCAAAACAAAACCAAAAAAAGGCCAGGCACAGTGACTCATACTTGTAATCCCCGCATTTTGGGAGGTCAAGGTAGGATGATCGCTTGAGCCCAGAAATTAGAGACAATCCTGGGCAACATAGTGAGACCCTGTCTCTCAAAATTTAAAAAGGCAGCCATGGCATGGGCCTGTAGTCCTGTCTACTCAGGTGGCTGAGGTGGGAGGATCGCTTGAGCTTGGGAGGTTGAGGCTGCAGTGAACTGTGTTTGTGCCACTGCACTCCAGCATGGGAGACAGAGCAAGATCCTTTCTCAATAATAAAAAACAAATAAACCAATGTTACAATTAGAAGAAATAAATTCTGGGTTTTTTTTTTTTTTTTTGAGATGGAGTTTCACCCTTGTTGCCTGTGCTGGAGTGCAACGGCATAGTCTTGGTTCACTGCAGCCTCCACCTCCTGGGGTTCAAGGTGATTCTTTTCCCTCAGCCTTCCAAGTAGCTGGGATTATAGGCGTGTGCCTCCACACCCAGCTAATTTTTGTATTTTTAGTAGAGATGGGGTTTTACCATGTTGGCCAGGCTGGTCTCGAACTCCTAACCTCAGGTGATTCATCTGCCTCGGCCTCCCAAAGTGTTGTGATTACAGGTGTGAGCCACCGCACCTGGCCAGTTCTGGTGTTCTGTTGCACAGTGGGGTGAGTACAGTTAAGAGTAAAATATTATTACAAAATAGCTGGAAGAGGGGCTTTTGAATGTTCTTCCACAAATGAGAAATGCAGGAAGTGATGGATACACTAACTGCTCTGACTGGATCATTATGCAACATGGACATGTATCAAAACATCGAATTGTGACCGGGCGTGGCGGCTCACACCTGTAATCCCAGCACTTTGGGAGTCTGAGGTGGGTGGATCACCTGACGTCAGGAGTTCAAGACCAGCCTGGCCAACATGACAAAACTCCATCTCTACTAAAAATACAAAAATTAGCTGGGTGTGGTGGTGCATGCCTGTAATCCCAGCTACTTGGGAGGCTGAGGTGGGAGAATTGCTTGAACCCAGGAGGGAGAGGTTGTGGTGAGCTGAGATTGTGCCATCGCACTCCAGCCTGGGCAACAGAGCAAGACTCCATCTCAAAAAAAATAATAATAAAATGTACCCCATAAATATGTACAATTACAATATGTCAGTTTAAAACATGAATTTTTAAAAAAATTCTCTTGTACTTACCAGCTGAATAAAAAATAAATTTTTGGGCCGGGCGTGGTGGCATGTACTTTGGGAGGGCCGAGGTGGGCGGATCATGAGTTTAGGAGATCAAGACCATCCTGGCTAACATGGTGAAACCCCGCCTCTACTAAAAATATGAAAATTAGCCGGGCGTGGTGGCGTGCGCCTCTAGTCCCAGCTACTTGAGAGGCTGAGGCAGGAGAATCGCTTGAACCCAGGAGGCGGAGGTTGCAGTGAGCCAAGATTATGCCATTGCCCTCCAGCCTGGGCGACAGAGTGAGACTCTGTCTCAATAAATAAATAAATAAATAAATAAATAAATAAATAAATAAATAAAAATTTTTAAAAGGAGAGAAGTCTTCTTAAAAACCAGTTATTTACCCCATCATTAAATTATAATGAACTTTCTCATGGGAATTCTTTGATAAGGAAGCTCCTTTACACTGAAGTTTTATTCTTTTCATACCTCTTTAGATAAGTCAGTGTTTTGGGAGCATATGTCATATGACTCAATGGCAATGTTCTAACTTGGATTCTAGCTCCACGTTGTGCAAAGACAAAAACCAGAGAGTCAGTGTGGTAGTTAAGAACTTATGTTCTGCTGTTTGATTTTCCGCATTCCAGTCCTCCCTCCACTGCCTGCAGTCTTCCTGACCTGGAGCAAGTTCCTTTTGTAAACTCTGTGTTCTAGGGGGATAGTGGTGGAAGAAGGATGGTGATTTGAGCCAGGCAGTAGCCGGTGGAGTTGGAGAAAAGTGGTCAAACCCTGAATGAACATTAAAGGTAGGACCAAAAGGATTTGATGAGAAATTGAAAGTAGAGCATGGGGAAAAAGAAAGATATCTGTGATGATGCCAAGGTTTTTGGCCTGGGAAAGTGGGATAGCGGAGTTGTTATTTGCTGAGTGTGACTTTTCACAAAGGAATGTCAGGGCGTAAGTAGCAAAGCTTTTTTTTTTTTTTTTTTTAAATTTTTCCTGACCGTGTTTGTTTTGTTTTTCATCTTTCGTTCCCACGAAAGATGGGTGGAGATGAAAGCAAGCACAGGGGTTGGCAGGATGGTTACTTGTTTTAAAGTTCAGTCTTTTTTATTTTTACTTTTTTTTTTTTTGAGACAGTGTCTCACTCTGTCATCCAGGCTGGAGTGCAGTGGCACAATCACGGCTCACTGTAGCCTTGACCTCCCGGGCTCAGGTGATCCTTTCACTTCAACCTCCTGAGTAGCTGAGACTATGGGCACGTGCCACCCTACCCAGCAATTTTTTATTTTCTTATTTTTTTGTAGCAACGTGGTCTCACCATGTTGCCTAGGCTGGTCTCGAACTACTGAGCTGAAGCCTTCCATCTGCCTCAGCCTCCCAAAGTAAAGCACTGTAATTACAAGCTTGAGCCACTGTGCGAGGCCCAATTCTGGCCTTTTGATGTTGCATGGTGGGGGTGGGGAGGTGAAGTGTGATATTTTAGGAATTTGAGGATTTCTACTTCGACCTTAGGCGTGACATTGGACAAAAGACATCTGGGCTGAGACATTCTCTAGTAATGCTGGATCCAAAAAACTCTTACCCCATTGTCTCGTAGCTTCATTATACAGACCTGGCAGCCATGATCCTCTTTTTTTCCCCCTTAGTTGCCAAACATGGGTTCTCTGTCTTACCTCATTTGAGTCTTTCCTCAGTCTTGAGAGTCGCAAATGCCTATCATAATTTTTAGACAAAATTCAACCTTATTTCAGTTAGTATTTCATTGTTATTTAAATTTTTTAACAGGAAAACTGAGCGATGTTTCCCTTTACCTGTTAGTCCTGTTATAATATTTTAGATAAAATGTGTTAGAAGGCACATTCTTCATTAATAGAATATTTAATCATGAGTTTATGTGGTTCTTAACTAGGAATACCATATAGTCTATCTCCAACCCTTTGAGAAGGAAAAGAGATACTGACTAAACAGGACACCAGAAAAGCATGCTTAAACTAGGACTGTTCTGGACAAATAAGAAGGCATGTTCACCTTATTCTTTTTTTTTTTTTTTTTTTTTGGTGACGGAGTCTCGCTCTGTCGCCCAGGCTGGAGTACAGTGACACGATCTCGGCTCACTGGAAACTCCGCCTCCTGGGTTCATGCGATTCTTCTGCCTCAGCCTCCTGAGTAGCTGGGACTACAGGCGCCTGCCACCATGCCTGTCTAATTTTTTGTGTATTTTTGTAAAGACGGGGTTTCACCATGTTAGCCAGGATGGTCTCGATCTCCTGACCTCGTGATCTGCCCGCCTCGACCTCCCAGCATTTAGTAATTCTTAAAAGAGTTCAGCATGACTATACACAGTACATGGGTTATTAGTACTGTGTTGTTAAGACAAATGAACTATGATAGCAAATTGAATTTGGTTCAATCAGGTCAAAGAATAAAAGGATGATTTTTTTTTTTTTAACCACCAGCAAAGAATAGTATAATGAACCCCATGCAGCTGTCACTTAACTTCAATAATTTCAAGTTTGAGTAAGTTGCAGAGTAGGGATTTGAACCCACATCTCTCTTGTTCCAAATCCTTTGCTTTTAATTACAATCCCATGTGACTTCTTTGTCATTTGATGCTATTGAGCAACTTTATGATTTCTTGGTGTTTTTGGTAAAATAGACATGAAAAGGCATTACTGCAGGGAGTTTTTTCCCTCCCTGGTAATAAGAGGGAAAAAGCACTCTCTTTTAGTGATACATGTTTTGTAATAAGCATTTTTTTTAGTTGCAGTGTTCTGCAAAGACAAAACCTGCTGATACAGTTCATCCTGTTTTAGAAATCTTTGACCCATTCATCAGACTCTGACCACTCTAAAGATAAAGGATTATGGTTATATTGGTCTTTCTGACTGAAGTGGCCTTCTGCAGATTGAGAAATTGTATAATTATTAACTGCGGTAATGGATATGTACTTGCAAGTTTCCTCTGATATCTTAATGAGCTTTAACCCTCTGAGTACACCTAAAACATATCCTAGAATCATTGAAATTAATCAGTTGTCCATAACTTTTCTGTCTATATAATTTGGCTGTCATAGATATTTTGTTTTCCCCTGTCCTTACCAGTCTTCATCCTCCTACTCACATACTCACAACTCCTATAAATTGGAGTATTTAGTAGCAGTAGCCTTTGGTATAAACACTTTTTAAAAATTCACTGTTTTTTGAATTAATAGGGCCACTTTCTACTCAAGTTTTTTTTTTTTTTGAGGGGGTGTGGGGAAGGTAGAGTAACAGTTCCACACTTACAAGGGTATTTGTTTAGACCAAGCTTGTTCAACCCACAGCCCACGGGGCTGCATGCGGTCCAGGATGGCTTTAAATGCAACCCAACATGAGTTTGTAAACTTTCTTAAAACATTATGAGTTTTTTTGAGATATTTTTGAGACAGAGTCTCGTTCTGTTGTCCAGGCTGGAGTGCAGTGGCCCGATCTTGGCTCACTGCAACCACTACCTCCTGGGTTCAAGCGATTCTTCTGCCTCAGCCTCTGGAGTAGCTGGGATTACAGGTGAGCGCCACCACTCCTAGCTAATTTTTGTATTTTTAGTAGAGATGGGGTTTTACCATGTTGACCAGGCTGGTTTCAAACTTCTGACCTCGAGTGATCTGCCTACCTCGGCCTACCAAAGTGCTGGGATTACAAGCGTGAACCACTGTGCCCAGCCTGCGACAATTTTTTTTTTTTTTTTTTTTAGCTCATTAGCTGTCATTAGTGTTAACTGTATTTTATATGTGGCCCAAGACAATCCTTCTTCCACTGTGGCCCAGGGAAGCCAAAAGATTAGACACCCCTGATTTAGACAAATAAGTAAAGGTACACTGAAATAACAGTTACATATAATAACCTTGTACCGCCAGGCACAGTGGCTCATGCCTCTAATCCCAGCACTTTGGGAGGCCGAGGTGGGCGGATCACCTGAGTTTGGGAGTTCGAGACCAGCCTGACTTACATGGAGAAACCTCGTCTCTACTAAAAATACAAAATTAGCTGGGCATGGTGGTGCATACCTATAATCTCAGCTACTTGGGAGGCTGAGGCAGGAGAATCGCTTGAACTCAGGAGGCAGAAGTTGTGGTGAGCTGAGATTGTGCCATTGCACTCCAGCCTGGGCAACAAGAGCGAGACTCCGTCTCAAAAAACAAAACAAAGCAAAACCTTGTGCTTTATGGAACTCGCATTCATCTCAGATATTTCTTGCTCTGGGAGATCCTGTGAACCCTCAGGACTGCTTCGTGTCACCCCTTTATGCTCTACTATCTTCCCCTGCCTAGAAGGCAAGTAGGGCTTTGAATCTTGCCTTTGATTCTACTGTGATCCTGTCAAATATAGTAATGCTAGAAATATAAGTCTGAAGTTTGGGAGAGAGATTGGCTCAGTATAGATTTGTAAAGCACAGTTGGATATATGGTAGTTATATGAATGGGATTGGATGAAATTCTCTAGAAGTGTGTGGAATGGAAAGAGGTGGCCCAAGGAGGAAGAGAGAAAAATTGGAGAGGTAGAAGAACTGCTTAGGAAAGAGTAATGTTCTAGAAACTAAGGAGAGAGTTTTACAACTGCAATGGTGAAGCACTGTGAGTTCTTATTTGGCAATTTGGACTTCATTATTGTCTTATCAGAGATAGGAAATGAAAGTCAGGAGAAAATATTAAGTGAGGACACAGAAGCAGTAAATGTCATATATGCCTTTTAAACATTTTGAAGATTACCAATAATAGGGCCTGTCCCTTCGGTAAGGCAATTAGGGCAGCTTTCCTGGGCCCTATTTTGGGGTGGGGAATGACTCGGGGGCTTTATTATATGACTTTTTTTCTGAACATTAATAAAATTCAGTTCCAAAATTTTGTGATTAACTGTAATCCTAAGAGCCTACGAAAAATGCAAATAATGGGCAGTTCCACATTGGTTGAGTTGTCCCAGGCTTCTCTCTTCTAGAGATCCTGTCCCTTCCTTTTGATCCTATAGTAGCTCCTATCACTTTTTTGTTTGTTTCTTTTATTTTTTGAGACAGAGTTACCCAGGCTGGAGTGCAGTGGTGTGATCTCAGCTCACTGCAACTTCTACCTCCTGGGTTCAAGCGATTCTTGTGCCTCAGCCTCCTGAGTATGTGCCACCACACCTGGCTAATTTTTGTATTTTTAGTAGAGACAGAGTTTTACCATATTGCCTAAGCTGGTCTTGAACTCCTGACCTCAGGTGATCCACCTGCTTCAACCTCCCAAAGTCCTGAGGTTACAGGCATGAGCCAAGGCTCCTGGCCTCCTATCACTTTTTATGATTGTCAGTTTGTTTTTCCTATCAGAAATTAAGCTCCTTAAAGCTCTCTATTATTGTTTTGAATTCCCAGGGCCTAGCATAATGCCCAGCATGTAGTGTTGTGTGTTTGTTACGTGAGTGATTGAAGGAATAATCCAATACATATCTGTCTTAAGTACAAAAGAATTCCAATATGGTGGTCTCACAGAGTCAAAAAAGCAGAATGTTTCAGGCAAGAGGGATTGATAAACAGTTTCTAATGGTAGTAAAAGTATAGAAAAGTGACCTTTGGATTTGGCTTTTAGAAGGTCATTGGTTTCCATAGTGAAAACTTCTATAGCAAAATGGTTGGAGAGAAGTGGTGGAAGATTAAAGGAGAAATGAGATGTAAGAAACAACAAACAAGTTTGTGGGGGTGTTTTGGTTTTATTTTTAAAAGTTTGTAGCTGAATGTGACAGTATGTGCCTGTAGTCCCAGCTATTTGGGATGCTGTGGCTGGATGATAGATAGCTTGAGCCCAGGAGCTTGAGGCTGCAGTGAGCCATGATTGCACCATTGCACTCCAGCGTGGGTGACAGAGCGAGACGCTGACTCAAAAAATATAAAATAAAATAAAATATAGAATAAAATAAAAATAAAGTAAAATGAAGCTAAAGGGAAGAAACCGTTGGAGAAGAAAGCCAAAGATCTGATGGAGGAGAGTTCATTATCATGGTAATGCTATGCATTTGATTTGCATATATCTATTCCCACCAACTTTTTTTTTTTTTTTTTTTTTTTTTTGAGGCAGAGTCTCACTCTGTCACCCAGGCTGGAGTGCTGGAGTGCAGTGGCACGATCTTGGCTCACTGCAGCCTCCTGGGTTCAAGCGATTCTCCTGCCTCAGCCTCCCTAGTAGCTGAGACTACAGGCTCGTGCCATCACACCCTGGTAATTTTTGTATTTTCAGTAGAGATGAGGTTTCACATGTTAGCCAGGCTGGTCTTGAACTCCTGACCTCAGGTGATCCGCCCACTTCATCCTCCCAAAGTGCTGGGATTACAGGCATGAGCCACCATGCCTGGCCCCAACCAACATTTCAAGATAATATATTTCTCCTTCCACTTAGGTTTGATATATTAATGTATTTTGAACTTGAAGGCTTTTGCTGTGCTAAATTAGGGCCCCTAATGGTATATCTAATAATGACATGCAATAGAACAGCTAATATACCAGTTATTCCTTATGAAGGTTATTCTTTCTGTGAGGATTAAATGAGGTTGGAATATGTAGTTACAGCAATAATAGTGATTCTTAATATTTTTTTAAAGAGAGGGTCTCGTCAGGCATGGTGGCTCACGCCCATAATCCCAACACTTTGGGAGGCCAAGGCGGGTGGATCACTTGAGGTCAGGAGTTTGAGACCAGCCTGGCCAAAAATGGTGACACTCCCATCTCTACTAAAAAAACTAAAATTAGCTGGGCGTGGTGGTGGGCGGCTATAATCCCAGCTACTCGGTAGGCTGAGACAGGAAAATCGCTTGAACCTGGGAAGCAGGAGGTTGCAGTGAGCAGTGATCGCTTCATTGCACTCCAGACTGGGCAACAAGAACAAAACTCTGTCTCTAAATTAATTAATTAATTAAAGAGAGGGTCTCACTCTGTCACCCAGACTGAAGTGCAGTGATGTGATCATGGCTCACTGCAATATCTGACTCTCAGGCTCAAGTAATCCTCCCACCTCAGCCTCCCTAGTAACTGGGACTATAGGCGTTTTACCACTATGTCCAGCTAATTTTAAGAAATTTTTTAGTTTTTAAATTTTTTTGTAGAGATGGGGGTCTTATTATGTTGGCCAAGCTGGCCTCGAACTCCTAGTCTCAAGCGATCCTCCCACCTCAGCCTCCCAAAGTGCTGGGATTACAGGTCACCATGGCTGGCCAAAAATGAGTAATTTTTTTTTTTTTGTTTTGTTTAGATGGAGTCTTGCTTTGTCACGCAGGCTGGAGTGCAGTGGCAAGATCTTGGCTCACTGCAACCTCCTCCTCCTGGGTTCAAGCGATTCTCTTGCCTCAGACTCCCGAGTAGCTGAGGCTATAGGCATGGGCCATCACACCTGGCCAATTTTTGTATTTTTAGTAGAGATGGGGTTTCACCATCTTGGCCTGCCTGTTCTTGAACTTCTGACCTCAAGTGATCCACCCCCTCGGCCTCCCAAAGTGCTGTGATTACAGGCATGAACCACTGTGCTCTGCCCAAAAATGAGTAATTTAAAGGTGACTGTAATGTAGTTAAACAAATGCCTCTTTTCCCATTCTTTACTAACTTGTTATTTAAATGGGGCAAGTTTTTACAACATAAGAAATAAACAGGCCAGGCGTGGTGGCTCACACCTCTAATCCCGGCACTTTGAGAGGCGGAGGAGGGCGGATCACTTGAGGTCAGGAGTTTGAGACCAGCCTGGACGACATGGTAAAACCCCGTATCTACTAAAAGTACAAAAATTAGCCAGGCATGGTGGCGCAGACTGTAATCCCAGCTAATCAGGAGGCTGAAGCAGGAGAACTGGTTGAACCCAGGAGGCGGAGGTTGCAGTGAGCCTAGATGGCAACACTGCACTCCAGCCTGGGCAACAGAGCAAGACTCCATCTCAAATGAAATAAACATACTGAAAACCTATTTACCTGTTTGATGTGAGTGTACTTAGCTTTATTTCCGTTAAAGAGAGTCTTTTTTTTTTCTTTCCAAGATGGAGTCTTGCGCTGTTGCCCAGGCTAGAGTGCAGTGGCACAATCTCAGCTCACTGCAACTTCTGCCTCCTGGGTTCAAGCGATTCTTCTGCCTCAGCCTTCAAGTGGCTGGGACTATAGGCATGAGCCACCACGCCCAGCTAATTTTTTGTATTTTTAGTAGAGACAGGGTTTCATGCTGTTAGCCAGGATCGTCTCGATCTCCTGACCTTGTGATCCACCCACCTCGGCCTCCCAAAAAGCTGGGATTACAGGCATGAGCCACTGCACCCAGCCTAAAGAGAGTCTTTAAGTGAAAAATTTTTGTGAATATTTTGATTTCTCCTTCATAATTTCTTGTGTATTTATGAATTTTATATAATTAAATGGCATGTCAAAAAATCACTTATGTTAATTATGTTATATTTTCTTTTGGTACATTATTAAGTTAATATCCATATGCAAAAATATGCTGACAATATATTAATTTTGGATATTTCATTTTTATCAGAAATCATGAGTGGAGGATCTCAAGTCCACATTTTTTGGGGTGCTCCAGTTGCTCCACTGAAAATGACAGTATCACAAGACACAGCTTCTTTAATGTCTGTTGCTGACCCCTGGAAAAAAATTCAGCTTTCATGCAGTCAACATTCTTTATATCTGAAGGATGAAAAACAGCACAACAATCTTGAAAACTGTGAAGTCCCAGAATCTATTGGTTCTCCAGATCTTCTTAGTGGTCATTTCTTAACAAACTGTATGAATAGACATGTTCACATGAAAGATGACTTTGTACATTCTGTTTCTGAAACACAGAATATAGAATCCCAGAAGATTCACTCCTCTAGACTGAGTGATGTAACTAGCTCTAATATGCAAATACGTGGATTTAAAAGCACAGTTCTGCATTTAACTGAAGAAGAAAAGTATCAAAAGCTTCTCAGTGAAAATAAAATTATAGATGAACAGCCTAAACATCAGCCAGATATATGTGGTCAGAACTTTAACACAAATTTGTGTCAGTTAAGCTGTAAGTGTGCAGCTATGTTGGATTTGGTTTGTAGTACTGAACAAATTAATATAGGGCCTGAAGTGGTACAAAGAGAGTGTGTGCCGACAGAATATCATGAAATACAAAACCAGTGTTTGGGATTATTTTCCTCGAACACAGTATATAAGCCAAAGTCTGAAGGAGCAGTTAGGAAGGTCTCAGACCTTAAAATATCAACTGATACTGAATTTCTCAGTATAATTACCTCCAGCCAGGTTGCTTTTTTAGCTCAAAAGAAAGATAAAGGGCAGAGTCCTATAAATAAAGGGAATGCAAACATGGAGACTGAACCAAAGGCAAGTTACGGGGAGATAAGAATACCTGAAGAGAATTTGATTCAGCGTAATGATTTTACAGAGGCGTATGAAAGTGGACAAAACCAAGCATATTCCCTTGAACTTTTTAGTCCTGTTTGTCCTAAAACAGAAAATAGCCACATTCACATAAACTCTGATAAAGGTCTTGAAGAAAATACAGGATCTCAAGAACTTTTCAGTTCTAAAGATGAACTGCCACCAAATGAGATACGTATTGAGTTGTGTAGCTCAGGAATACTGTGTTCCCAGCTAAATACCTTCCACAAAAGTGCTATTAAAAGAAGCTGCACCTCTGAAGATAGGGTGGGCCAGTCTGAAGCTCTGTCTAGAGTCCTTCAAGTAGCTAAGAAAATGAAGTTGATTTCTAATGCAGGAGATTCTGCTGTAGAAGTGGATCAGAGGAATGTGTCTGAATTTAAGGGTATTAAAAAAACATCATTAATAAAAAACTGTGATTCTAAAAGCCAGAAGTATAATTGTTTAGTCATGGTGCTATCTCTATGCCATGTGAAGGAAATAAACATAAAATTCGGACCAAATTCTGGCTCTAAAGTGCCTTTAGCAACAGTTACAGTAATTGATCAATCAGAAACTAAGAAGAAAGTTTTTCTGTGGAGGACTGCAGCATTTTGGGCATTTACAGTGTTTCTTGGAGATATAATTTTACTCACAGGTGAGGTCATTATGGTATAGTGGTAGCTTATTTTATAAAGCTAAGTTTTGTTTTTGTTTTTCTCCCACTTAGTCTTTGAAGACCCTGTAGTCATTTGCCTCTTCTGAGCTCAGCATAATTGATCCCTTTATCGCATCTGCATTGTTCTCCTTTCCACTGTCCACCCTCCTGCCCAATGCCACTTCTGGGTCTCTGTTCTGTCCTTCTGAGCTCTGCCCCACTTACCCCTCCTTTAATAAGCATCCCCTAGTCAGGTGCAGTGGGTCACACTTGTAGTCCCAGCACTTTGGGAGGCTGAGGCAGGAAGATTGCTTGAGGCCAGGAATTTGAGACCAGCCTTGGCAACATAGTGAGACCCCGTATCTACAAAAAATAAAATAAATTAAGTTGTATGTGCCTGTAGTCCCAGCTACTCAGGAAGCTGACGTGGGAGGATTACTCAAGCCCAGGAGGTTGAGGCTGCAGTGAGCTTTAATTGGGCCACTGCACTCCAGCCCCAGCAACAGAGTTGGACCTTTCCACTTCTTTTTTTTTTTTAGATAGAGTCTCGCTCTGTCACCCAGGCTGGAGTGCAGTGGCACAATCTCGGCTCACTGCAAGCTCCGCCTCCCAGGTTCATGCCATTCTCCTGCCTCAGCCTCCCAAGTAGCTGGAACTACAGGTGCCCGCCACCATGCCTGGTTAATGTTTTGTGTTTTTTTAGTAGAGAGGGTATTTCACCGTGTTAGCCAGGATGGTCTCCATCTCCTGACCTTGTGATCTACCCGCCTTGGCCTCCCAAAGTCCTGGATTACAGGCGTGAGCCACCACACCCAGCCTCTGCTTCTTGTCTAATAATGCTGTGTGCATTATGTTCTTACTGAGGGAACACTTATCCATTTCTATTGCTCTATTATTAAAATTATATTAATTACACTTGGAAATATGGAAAGGCGAAAACTGGTATTATACCAACTTCATATAACGACCAGTAGAGTTCTAGAGTGTTACCTTCCAGTTATTTTCTCTGTTCTTCTTAAAATGTGTGTGCATGTGAGTACATGTCATGCATAGAAGCTCATATTTATTGGGAGCTTACTTTGTGAGACCCTGTTTTAGACTTTACGTGCATATCTTATTACAACAAGTATATGAGGAAGGTACTGATTTTTATCCCCATTTTTCAGTTGAGGAAGCTGAAGCCCAGAGAAGTAAAGTAACTTGCCCAATGTCATACATCTAGGAAGTGGCAAAGCTATGGTTTCTCCTAGACTCTAGAATTCATACTCTTACTGTATAGTTGTAACCATAAAGAACATTTTGTTTTTTTAATTTCTAATTTATTTTTAATTAATTTATTTGTAAGAGACAGAGTCTTGCTATGTTGCCAAGTGCAGTGGCTACTCACGGGTACAATCCCATTACTGATCAGCATGAGAAGTTTTAAATTGTTATTTTTAATTTTTTTTTGGTTTGTTTGTTTAATAGGGACAGGGTCTCACTGCATTACCCAGGCTGATCTCCAACTCCTGGGCTCAATTGGTCCTCCTGCCGCAGCCTCCCAAAGTGCTAGGATTACAGGCGTGAGCTACCGTGCCCATGGTATTTTTAACATTCCCTTGTTTCCACCCTGGACCAGTTCACCCCTCCTTAGGGAACCTGTCGTCCTCCACTCCCAGGAGGTCACTATATTGATGGCAAGCTTAGTGCAGACACCTGATCGGCTACAACTCTGAACTCCTGGGCTCAAGTGAGCCTCCTGCCTCAGTCTCCCAAGTAGCCAGGACTACAGGTATGCATGCCACTGCACCCAGAGAGAATATTTAATTTCTTTTTGTTTATTTTTTGAGACAGACTCTTGCTCTGTCGCCCAGGCTGGAGCGCAGTGGCACAATCTTGGCTCACTGCAACCTCTGCCTCCTGGGTGCAGGTGATTCTCCTGCCTCAGCCTCCCGAGTAGCTGGGATTATAGGTGCACGCCACCACGCCTGGCTAATTTTTGTATCTTTAGTAGAGACGGGGTTTCACCATGTTGGCCAGGCTGGTTTCAAACTCCTGTCCTCAGGTGATTTGCCCACCTTGGCCTCCCAAAGTGCTAGGATTACAGGTGTGAGCCACCGTGCCTGGCCAGAATATGTTTTCACCGAACATATCTAATATTGTGTTACATGTTCTTTGTTGATTCAAAATTGATACATGGTGTATTAGAGCAGGAAGAAGTTGATTAAGCTTAATAAAATATCTAAAGAATGTGATACGGAGGAGGTATTTAGAAAAAGAAAACTTCAAAGCAATATTGATAGTCCTAGCAAATAGTTTATAGGAGGAATGAGAACCTTAGCTAGTGTATGTACCTTGGTGTTCCTATAGGATTGTCAAGTACAATCTTTTATAAAGAGGTAAACATAAGATTGTAATGAACAGGCTTAGCATAGCCACATCCCACTGGCAGTATTAGCTATTATTATTTATATGTGATCATATTATTGGAGATTCAATTCACCTAACTCCCTCTGTTCTGATTCAGTGCTTGCTGAATACCTCTTTGCTTGTGATTTGGCTTTCTGGTTGTACAGCTGCCCACAGCATGAGAACAAGCTGAAATACTGTTTTTTTGGGCAATTAATCCCTCATTGTAAATGAAAAAAAAATTTTTTTTTCTTTGATTTCTTTGATTTTTTTTCTTTGATTTAGTACAAGCTTATGTTGCAGAGCCGAAATCTAGTTTTGGAGTGTTAACAAAATTAAGTTTCCCAGACTGTAAAAGAGGCTGAACCCTGGACCATGGTCATTTTACTGAGGCAATTAGTGTTACCAGGGACCTTTCGGGGACCTTTTCCATTTTCCTGGATAGGTGTAAACTCAATCTGCAGTCTCTGTGTTTTTTCCTAACATCTCTATAGTTGTTAACAACTAGGTACATTCTCTCTAGTGGCTTTAATGCAATTTACTTAACCATTTTCCTATTATAAGACATTTAAATGATTTCTGTGAATCTTTTTTTTAAAAATCTGATTTTTTTTTTGTCTTTTTAAGAAAAAGATGATCTAGTTCACTGATTTCTGAATAAGTTTCTTTTGTGTGGAACAGATGGAAACGTTGTGGGGAAAAAAAAAAACCTACACTTTTCTGTTGTCCTAATGAGGCAGTGAACTTACTTGGATAGCTTGGATAGTTCATACTACCTATTGATATATACCCCCAAACAGAAAAATTCTTTTTTTTTTTTTTTTTTTGAGATGAAGTCTTGGTCTGTCGCCCAGGCTGGAGTGCAGTGGCGTGATCTCAGCTCAGTGCAACCTCTGCCTCCCAGGTTCAAGCGATTCTCCTACCTCAGCCTCCCGAGTAGGTGGGACTACAGGAGCCCGTCACCACGTCTGACTAATTTTTGTATTTTTAGTAGAGACAGGGTTTCACCATGTTGGCCGAGCTGGTCTCGAACTCCTGACCTTGTGATCCGCCCACCTCGGCCTCCCGAAGTTCTGGGATTACAGGTGTGAGCCACCACACCCGGCCCAAACTGAAAAATTTTAAGTAACAGATGTATTCCAGATCTTATTGAATACCAACACAGTAGACAGTTTGCTATTATACTTCTAGCAATAGAATGGAGAGATGCCAAAAATAAGGATTACCTAAGGGAGACTACTGACTAGAATTAGATGAAGACAGGGGACTTACCATTGGGAAACAACAGTGTTTAAAGGACAAACAGAATAAGAACTAGGAGCTGGGGCATGTCAGTGAGAGGGCAGGAAGGAGCCAGGAGGCCAGGGCAGGCTACCCATCCCCTCCATGCACTGCTAGTGATTACCATGTGACTAATCCAACATTGGCTTCAGAGTCCTAGCTTTCAGAACGCTCTCCTTGAAATTTCTCATCTGTTCCTTTTTTCTGAAGAACATGCATCCTGAATGTTGGATCATGAAAAGTCTTGAATGCTGTACTAGCTCTTCCTGGCTAGGCAGTGGGGAGCCACTGTTTTTCAGTAAGTCACCTGAACTCATTAATGCTCTGCTGTATCACTCGTCTGAACTCATTAATGCTCTGATAAATGACTCATTAGCATTGTAAGAAATGAGTTGCAGAGGGGACAAGCATCTGTTGGGAGGGAAAGGAATGTGTGATGTAAAACAGTAGTAGTGGCAGGGCATGGGCACGTTTAAGCAGCAGAGGGGTAAGTGGGGATTTTAGTTTACCTGATTAGCAGCATAGTGTCAACAAATGAGTTGGGCACTGTGAAAGGAAAAGCAGGATTGGACATTGCTGAGTTTGGGGAGCCAATAGAATATCCAGGTGGGAATTTTCATTCGTCTGTTGTAGATGAAAGGTTCAGAAGCTGAGGAAAGGGTCTGGAACCTACATCTGTAAGTAATCACTTGGGATTTATGCATCCTTGGTTTTCTTTCCCATTATCGCTAAATTATTTCGCTATTGTTAGTATATGTTTATACCTCTGACACTATGTACTGATTAGATCCTGCCTTAGAGATAGCTCCCTTCCCCTCTTTCTCTTTACAGCTCACAAGTTTTGCTCCACCTACAATTGTTTCTACCTGTTGATATGTTTAGTTCTACATGATTCTACTTTATCGGTCTTAGATATACAGCTCTCTCTTTCCAATAGGAAAATGGTCCCTACCTCCAAAGTCTTTCACTTTTAACTTCCATGGAAGATAATTATCATGGTATTTAGGGAAAAATAATCAAGTGTGTTAGAATGCCTTATATTATATTCAGATATATTTATAGTAGAAGGGACCAGTCCATACCGAATATTATTACTCTCCTAGGCACTACTGCTTTGGAACCACTACTTTGCCTTCTGGTCCTAAGAAAATTATTTTTAATTTGTCAGAAATATACATGATAACATTTGCCTTATGTAAACAAAAACTGTTAAACTTTTTTTATATAGAGCAGTGGTCTTCTATACTGATATCGTTTGAATATAAAGAAACAATTTTGTTAATTTACCTAGATTGACATTTCAGATTTGCTGTTTTGTCATTTCATGCCTTTAGGCAGATTATTTAACCTGTTTGATCTCTAGTTTCCTGGTATATGGGAGGCATGCATAATATTTTGCTGTGATTGGTAAGTTAACCATATTGTAAAGGAATTTATGGCAAAATCAGAATATTTTTTCTCTCTCTAGATGTTGTTATTCATGAGGACCAATGGGTTGGCGAGACAGTACTACAATCAACATTTAGCAGTCAGTTATTAAATCTTGGGAGTTATTCATCTATTCAGCCTGAAGAATGTAAGACACATTTTAAATGAAATAATATATTAGTGTTTAAAGTATAAAACATACTAGGAAAGATTAGGGTTAAAATGGTTCTTTTACAAAATGTTTTCTAAACAGTTGGAGAGTATTGGTTTCTTTTCATTAGTAAGAATGAAAATAGAATTTTAAGAAATGAACTTGTGCATTGTGAATCACATTTATTTTAAGAAGTATTGAGTCTCATGTTTTGTTTTCTTAGGCAGTCAGTATAGTGGTGGTTCTTCACCTTTTAGGGAGTCAAAGACCTCTTTGAGAATCTTTAGACCATTTCTCCAGAAAACTGGACTTCTGTAGATAGGCACAAAATTTTGCTTATAATTGTAAAGCATTCCATGGACCTCTGATGTTCTTCTGTGGAACTTCTGAGCCTCTGATTAAGAATCCTTGGGGTAATAAAAATGTATTGGTCTCATATTCAGACAACTGTGATTTAAATCCTTATTCTCCTACTTACCACTGCTAAGAAAAGCTATCTTCCTTCTTTAAACGTCCAGTTTTCTCTTCTTTAAAAGAAGCTGTTTAATGAAGAAACTAGCAGCTATCTCCTTCTCTAGGTAATAAAATTTTTTAAAAAAGAAAGAAAACAAAGTAAGGGAAACAGTATAAACTTGTGGTTATGATCACTGTACTCAGATAGATCAGGATTTGAATCCTGGCCCTCTTATGTCCAGTCTGTCTTTAGGCAAGTTATTTCACTTCACTATACCTCTGTCTCCTTGTCTCTGAAATAGAGATAAGAATACATACATACCTTATAGGGTTGTTATGAATATTAAGTGAGGAAATGAATATAAGATGTTGAACCTGCACATAATGTAGTAGTAACATAGTAATATTAGAGGGAGAAATAATAAGCTAGCAAAATATATTTGATAAAATTCTGAAATATCATATAAGAATATAGCTAGGGAAATATACTGATTATACAAGAAGATAACTGGAATAATAGGAAAGTTATAGGATGTACATGGAAGATAGAGCATGGAATTCCAACTTTTGAATTCTTAAAGAAAGAGCGAGTAGAAGGGAAGAGCAACAATTAGAATAACAAGAACTGTGTTTGGAATGGGCAAAGTTTCATTATATACTAGGGTGGCCCATCAGCAGAAATAAACTCTGACATATTTCATAGACAACTAAGACTTCTTCATCTATCCAATATATATTTGTTATGTGTTGACATTGTTTCAGGCACTGTGCTTACTGTACACTGGGGGTACAATGGTGCCTGTCCTCATGGAGCTTAGGTTCTCATGTGGAAGACAGACCAAAAAAAAAGAATGAAACAGACATATAAGTAAAATATTTACAGGTGATAATGAGTGCTGTGCAGGAAACTAACAAAGGGCTAAGAGACAGAATGCCGTGGTTCTAGTTGAGAAGAGTTGATTATGGAGTAGAATCAGGGTTAGGAAGTTATTACAGTAGCTGAAGTTGAGAGATGATGGGAGGCCAGTGGAGCTAAAGAGTTGAGATATATTTGTAAATAGAGTTAATAGGATTTTCTGATAACGTGGATCTGGGGATGAGGGAAGAGGGACAGTCTACTGCTACTTGATTACAGGTTTAAGTAACTAGGTAGCCATTATTGGGAAAGACTGAGAGGGAACTGGTTTATGGGAAGACGGCTATGTTTCAAGGCATGTTAAGTTTTAGGTATCTTTGAGATATTCAAGTGGAGATGTTGTATAAGAACTGGAAACAAAGTTCAGTACTCAGAAGACAAGTTTAAAATTAAGAGGCAAATTTTAGAGTTATTAGCATACAGATAATATTTTTTAAAAAACTTTTAAATTTGAAATATTATCTGTGAAATTGTAGAATCACAGGGTATTGCAAAAATAATACATAAAGTCCCATGAACTCTTCATCTAGCTTCTCCCAGTGGTGACATCTTATATAACTTTAGTACAATATCAACAACAGGAAATCAACATTTGTATAATACTGTTAACTAGTAATATATTAGGATACTTTCCCTTTCAGTATCAATAAATATAGTATCAGCCTGGCCCAGTGGCTTATGCCTGTAATCCCAGCACTCTGGGTGGCTGAGGCAGGTCCTGGAGCTCGACACTAGCTTGGATGATATGGTGAAACCTCATCTCTACTAAAAATACGGAAAAATTAGCCAGGTGTAGTGGTGCACACCTATAGTTCCAGCTACTGGGGAGGCTTAAGTGGAAAAGAAAGTCAAGGCTGCAGTGAGCCATGATTGTACCACAGCACTTCAGCCTGGGTGACTGGAGTCAGACCTTGTCTCAAAAAATTTTTTTTCTTAAATAAATAAATATAGCATCAATACAGCATTATAATTATAATATGATTAATACTATAGCAATAAAATAGACACACTTAGTCCTAATGCCAGTGTCTTATTTAATAGAAAAGCACTCGAGGCATTGTCATTAAAACCAGGAAAAAAATAAGGATGTCCACTATCTCTGCAACTATTCATTTTGTACTAGAATTATCAGCCAATGCACTTAGACAAGAAGAGGCATCTGGCCTGGCGTGGCAGCTCACGCCTGTAATCCCAGCACTTTGGGAGGCCAAGGTGGGCGGATCACTTGAGGCCAGGAGTTCGAGACCAGCCTGGCCAACATAGCAAAACCCTGTCTGTACTAAAAAGATGAAAAATTAGCCAGGTGTGATGGTACATGCCTGTGGTCCCAGCTACTCAGGAGGCTGAGGCATGAGAATTGCCTAAACCTGGGAGGCGGAGGTTGCAGTGAGCACCACTATATTGAACTGCAGCCTGAGCAACAGAGCAAGATTCTAAGAAAGAAAGAAGAGGCATCTGAATGGATAAAGAAGAATGGAAATTATCTCTATTTACAAATGCCCTGATAACATACCTGAAAACTCCAGGGGATCAAAGTTAAAATAAATTTAAATAATAAGAGAATTCAGTGATATAACAGGATGCAAAATTAATGTTAAAAAATATCATTAGGCCGGGCACAGTGGCTCACGCCTGTAATCCTAGCACTTTGGGAGGCCGAGGTGGGTGGATCATGAAGTCAAGAGATCAAGACCATCCTGGCTACACAGGTGAAACCCTGTCTCTACTAAAAATATAAAAAATTAGCCGGGCATAGTGCTGGGTGCCTATAGTCCGAGCTACTCAGGAGGCTGAGGTAGGAGAATGGCGTGAACCCGGGAGGCGGAGCTTGCAGTGAGCCGAGACCACACCACTGCACTCCAGCCTGGGCGACAGAACAAGACTCCGTCTCAAAAAAAAAAAAAATTATTAGGCTGAGTGCAGTGGCTCACGTCTATAATTCCAGCACTTTGGGAGGTAAAAGTGGGTGGGCAACTTGAGCCCAGGAATTCAAGACCAGCCTAGGCTACAAAAAAAAGAAAAGAAAAGAAAAAGAAAAAAAAGCTGGGTATGGTGGCACGCACCTGTGGTCCCAGCTATTTGGGAGGCTGAGGTAAAAGGATTGCTTGAGGCCAGGCTGGGGGATGAGGTTGCAGTGAGCTGTGATTGCACCACTGTACTCCAGCCTGGGCAACAGAGCAAGGCCCTGTCTCAAAAAAATAATAATAATAGTAATTAGACTTAATATACACAAATAATAAACAGAGGGCATAATGATAGTGAAAAACTCATTACTATAGTAATAAAGAAGATAGTTTAAAATACAAAAAAAAATACAGTTAACAAGAAATATGCAAAGCCTATATAAGGAAGAAATTAAAATACTCCAGAAAGAAATGAAGACATAAATAAAATGGAAAGAAATTCCCTGTTCTTGGATAGGATGACTCAACATCATAATGATGTCAGTTTTTCGTAAGTTAATATAAATGTAAATTCAGTGTAGTTCCAATGAAAATATCAACAAGCTATGTTGTGGCATATAAAAGTCGATACTAAAGCTCATATGGGAAAACAGACTCGCAAGAATAGCTAGGAAAAGACTGACAAAGGAAAACTACAGAGGAGGGGAACTAGCTTTACCAGATGTTAAAACATACAATAAAGCCTCTGTAATTAAAACAGTGAAGTACTGATGCATGAATAGACAAATAGACCAGTGGAATAGAGTAAGAAGATTGGAATTAGACCCAGCAATTTAATATATGACAAAGATAGTATCTGAAATCAGTGAGATAAAGGCTAACTCCTTAATAAATGGTGCTGAGACAACTGGGTAGCCATTTGGAAAAAAGGGAAATTGGACACATATCTCACAACAAACAGTAATAAACACCATATGGATTAATAATCTAAATGTAAAAAATAAAATCATGCAACAATGAGAAGGAAACCTGAATGAATCTTCTGTAATCTTGGTATAGGGAAAGGCTTTTTCTTAATATTACTCAGAATCCAGGGGCAGTAGAAGACAAGACTGATACATTTTACTATAGAAAAATAAATTTTGCATGACCAAAACGCCATAAACAAAGTCAAAAGACAACTGACAAACTTGGAGAAAATATTTGCAACATATAACAAAAAGCTAATATCCCTAATATATAAAGAACTTTTAAACCTTGAGTGACAAAGGCTGGGTGTGCTCGTTGACACCTGTAATCATAGCATTTGGAAGGCTGAGGTGGGAGAATCACTTGAGCTCAGGAGTTTGAGACCAGCCTGGGCCACATAGTGAGACCCTATCTCTACAAAAGATCAAAAAATTAGCCAGGTGTGGTGGTGCATGCCTATGGTCCCAGCTACATAGGAGGCTGAGGCAGGAGGATTGCTTGCGCCCAGGAGATCGAGGCTACAGTGAGCTGTATTCATGCCACTGCACTCTAGCCTGGAAAAAGGGAAAATGCAAAAAAGAGATGAACAGTCGATTTTCAAAAAAAGATATAAAAATGGCTATCAAATATAACTTATCATTAGAGAAATTCAAATTAAACTACATGGAGATAACATTTCTCACCTATCAGATTGGCAAAATTTTAAAAAAAGCACATTCTCTTCTTTAAAAGAAGCTGTTACAGGGTGGTGGAATCAAAAAAGAACAGAAATTTTGTGTCTGGTTAATTGATAGAAAAATGATATTATTAACAAAGTAGAGAAGTATGGGAACAGCACAAGTTTCTTGGGGATAGTAAATAATTCCATTTCCATTGATTAAAAATATCAAGTTTATTTTTGCATCGAAACTGATTCAAGACATAGCTATTGTACATGTTTTAGAGAAAACAAAACTATATTTTATATCTAATCATACTTTATAACATAAAATACAGTTCTAAAAAATATTATTTGTCAAGAAAAATATAATGTTGCCATATTTTGTCTGTATGTATTTTTTTTCCTTAGATTCCAGTGTAGTTAGTGATGTTGTACTTCAAGACTTACTGGCATATGTGTCCTCAAAACATTCCTACCTCAGAGATCTTCCTCCGAGGCAGCCTCAGAGGGTGAACAGTATAGACTTTGTAGAATTGGAGCACCTTCAGCCTGATGTATTAGTCCACGCAGTACTAAGAGTTGTTGATTTCACTGTACTGACAGGTAAACATTTTGACTGCTTCCTTAATTTTAGATTATGAAAAAATTAAGATATAAGACCATCTTAGTGTACCATTTGGTTATCACTATATATGTATCATCAGCTATTAAAGTATGGTATCACATGTGATAGAGTAATGTCATCTAAGATACTCATTTTCCTTTTCCAGAGGCAGTATACAGTTATAGAGGACAGAAGCAGAAAAAAGTTATGTTAACAGTGGAACAGGCCCAAGATCAACATTATGTGCTTGTATTATGGGGTCCTGGAGCAGCCTGGTACCCTCAACTTCAAAGGAAAAAAGGTAAATACACCAAAAAGCATTTAACCTATTTATATTTCGGTAAATGATTAATGTTTATGAGCCCGAGATGGAGAAAATCTTGAGAGACTAGACAGCGTTTGAAATACAAGTGATCATGATTGAATATTCTTCTGCAAATTTCTTCTGTTAAAATTTTGTACCTCTTGTAGCAATTCATTTATCTAATAAGTCCTCAATAATAGATGGTGGTGAAATAAAGGCTTAAATTTATTCCAAGATATACTACTTTACCTTTTTAGTGAAGATCTTACCTGCTTCAAATAACATTCTTTAAACATTTAATTCTGGCGAAGCTTCTACAATTTTTTTTCAGCCAAAGTACTCTGATAAATAAACTCTCTGATTATAAGGCAGATGTCAGGGGAGTTACCTTAACTCTTTCAAGTCACAATTACTGTTCAATAAATTACTGTGTTTCATATTTTTATTATAGTTGTTTTAAAAGCATGCACTGTTAGCCATCCCTAGAATGTTCAGTGTTAAAATATGACCCATGATTACATTTTTCTTTAAAGCATAAATTATTTCTGGTATATTGAATTAAATGGAATTGATGTTTCATTAAAATAGTATAATATCTTCCCTTTGCTATTGTGAGATCCTTTAGTTTCATTCGTGGCTTATGAGTTATTTTTCCCTGCTAAATTAATTTACAGATTGATTCAGTATATTATTATTTTTTTACCTGAAAGAGTTAATGCCTCTCCAAACTTCTGCCTTCCAAATAGTTATTTGTAGGTAGGACCTGTCACATTGTCTCTCTTAATCATTAATAGCTATGACTTGGATTTGAGATAACTCTAACTTTGGACTTTTATGTTAAGATCAAACAGGGACAGATGTTTGTTTGGTTGAGCAAGCTGACAAACATGTATCAGTGATAGACTAACTATGATCATTGACCACCATAGCCTGGCTGAGAACATGAGTCTAGTGCATGCTACACAAGAATGTAGGTCACAGGTATAGTGGAGCTGTAACAAAGCAGATTGCTCCATGTTTAATGTGAATGTTCTTTTAAAACTAATAGTTTTTTGGTTAATAGAAGAGAAATTACAGTTGTCTCTAGGTGATTCGATGGTGTTTAGGTTAGTACTGAAAACATATGAATCCAGGAATTAAGATGTTGTTCTTTGTGCATTCATTCATCCAGCCCCTCTTATTTATAACCATCATTTTAAAGTTTTAACATCTACTTCAATACCTCACATCAGTCTTTTTAAGATAAAAATACCAGTTTTGAAGGATTACTTAAGTGATTCTGTTTTCCTGATTTTACTTTTCTTTTCAAGTGACCAGCCCCATTTCCAAATTCCCAGCAAAGAGAATCTGATTGCCCAGAGTAAATTTGATTCAAAAAACTGTGATCAGGAAGACAGGGTCACACAATACAACTATGAGAGCCTGAGCTTATTTCAGTGGATGGGAAAACAGTTAAGGGAATATTTGTGGTCTGGGTGAATGCATAAATATATTTACTATAAAAAATGTCTATGTTCATTAGCTTGGAAAGATATATGTAATGTGTTATTTAGTTTAAAAAGTAGATTATAGGCCAGGTGCGGTGGCTCATGCCTGTTAACTCTGTACTTTGGGAGGCCGAAGTGGGTGGATTGCTTGAGCCCAGGAGTTCAAGTTCTCATCTTAAAAAAAAAAAAAAGTGGATTGTAAAACTTCATGTATAGAAAATATGTTAACATATAATAAATATTTTTTTGTTTACATAAGTTAATACATTAAAATTTTCAAGAAAACCCTTTTTGTGTGATAGTATCTCATTTTAATAAAAATGTATCTGTAAATACGTATGTACATTTGAAAATCTGGAAATATGTATGTATACCAAAATGCTAGTAGTGGTTATTTCTGTATAGTAGTATTATGTGTGCTTTAATTTTTTTCTTTATACCTTTAGTTTGAATTTTATGTGTGAGCATCTGCATTTACTTTTAAAACTTTTATTACAAAGGCCTTCAAGCATATACAAAAGTAGAGAGAATACTAAGCATAATGAATTTTTTTTTTTTTTCTGAGACAGAGTTTCATTCTTGTCACCCAGGCTGAAGTGTAGTGGCGCGATCTCTGCTCACTGCAACCTCCGCCTCCTGGGTTCAAGTGATTCTCCTGCCTCAGCCTCCCAAGTAGCTGGAATTACAGGCATGTGCCACCACGCCCAGCTTATTTTTGTATTTTTAGTAGAGATGAGGTTTCACCATGTTGACCAGGCTGATCTTGAACTCCAGACCTCAGGTGATTCACCCGCCTCAGCCTCCCAAAGTGCTGGGATTATAGGCATGAGCCAGCCACCGCGCTCGGCCAGCATAATGAACTTAAGTATCTATTAGCCAGCTTATTAAATAAAACACGGTCAGTCTTGTTTCACCTGTTACCTCCTTTGTCTTTACCGTTTAAATATTTTACAATAAATATATTTTATTTTATAATTAAAAATAAAATTGGCCAGGTGCAGTGCCTCAAGCCTGTAATTCCAGCACTTTGGGAGGCCAAGACGGGCGGATCATGAGGTCAGGAGATCGAGACCATCCTGGCTAACACAGTGAAACCCCGTCTCTACTAAAAAAATAAATACAAAAAACTAGCCGGGCGAGGTGGCGGGCGCCTGTAGTCCCAGCTACTCGGGAGGCTGAGGCAGGAGAATGGCGTAAACCCGGGAGGCGGAGCTTGCAGTGAGCTGAGATCCGGCCACTGCACTCCAGCCTGGGCAACAGAGCGAGACTCCATCTCAAAAATAAAAATAAAAAATAAAAAAATTAAATTAAAACCTTTTGCTTTTTAAAATAAAAGAATAGTTAATGTTTGGAAAATCTAGCTAACAATTTGAGAAAAAATATAATTAAATTTATACTTTATGTTTGTGGCAATATACATTTCAGGTACATTAGAGATTCAAATATAAAAATAATGAAACAATGAATAGTAGAAGAAAATATGGGCAAAATTATTTGTAATGCAAAGGTTGGTAGGGTAAATAAAATCCTGCAACAAAAACTATTATACATAAAAACCACCATATACAAAATTGAAAGGCAACCAAAAAAACAGAAAAAAAATTACATTGTCAGAAAATAATGCAGTAAGCGAAAGACACATATCTATAGAGATAAATGGGGAAAGGATATGAGTAGGCAAGTCCCCAAAGAAGAAGTAAAAATGGCCAATAAATACATGGAAAAATTGTTCTGACAAGTAATTGAAAACACAAAGTAATGATGATAGATGATTTTTCTTTTAAGAAATTGGTAGAGGAGATATGGGAAAACAGCTACTGTCATCAGCTATTGTAAATGCAAACTGGCAGAACCTTTCTTGAGGATAACTGACAATTAATATGAACAAATTGGGAGTACTTTTAGCCCGATAATGATAGCTCTAGGAATTTATCATAACTATGTGTAAAGATGTAGCTGAAAATAGATTTATCATGGTATCATGTATAATAGTGAAAAATAAAAAACAACCAGAGTCCCTCAAAATAGAGGGTTGCTGTGATAATTTTTAAGATTTTGGTGTATCTGGACAATGGCATATTATGTAATATTTAAAAGCAACGTAGAGTAATACATACATATAAAACTATATTTGACTTACTAAGTCAATCCCAGTAAATAAAATCCCAAACTGGTTGTCTGCTAAAGCGTTAACTGTTTATTTAGGGTGTTAAGATTATGACTGCTATATGTTTATTTACTTGGCTTCTCTTAGCTTACTTTTTTAAGCAGGTATTTTGTAATAAGACAAGAAAGCTATTTTAGTGATTGGTTTTAAGCAGTAACTTGGAATATATACTTTAGTTCTAGCTAGTGATGCTCTGTCCTTACAGATTTACTGACATGTTTGATGATTTTCCACCAAAAAAAAAAAAAAAAAAATCTCTAGTGAAAGAAACTAAGGAGATGAGTAGGTGTAGTAAATTAGATGTATGGTCTGAAGTAAGTGGGAAACTCAAAAGACAGCTGATGTGATCAGAAACATTAGTGCTAAGAAACCCTCTTTTGTTTTATTATATTTTTGAAGTTGAATTTACTAATACAGAGTATGATTATTGCAAGACCCTATGTTACTGTGGCTTTAAGAATTAGAATTGTTACTGAGAGTTAAAAATAAGTGCTATTGTGTCTAAATGCTTTTTGTTCTAGAAAAGTTAACTAAGGTAACTAAGGTATTGAAATATGACTGAAATATTAGACTTGGGTTCATTTCAGTGTCCTTTCTTTAAACAAAAGAAAACAAAACTTTGCCTATGGATAGATACATGAGAATTGTCTACTCTGTAAAGCTGTTGGTTATGATAAACTGATGACCATTCAGGAGGGCAAGGAATCTTTTTTTTTTTTTTTTTTTTTTTTGAGACCAATTCTTGCTCTGTCCCCTAGGCTGGAGTGCAGTGGCACGATCTCAGCTCACTGCAAGCTCCACCTCCCGGGTTCACGCCATTCTCCTGCCTCAGCCTCCTGAGTAGCTGGGACTACAGGCGCCCACCACCGCGCCTGGCTAATTTTTTGTATTTTTAGTAGAGACGGGATTTCACCGTGGTCTCGATCTCCTGACCTTGTGATCCGCCCACCTCAGCCTCCCAAAGTGCTGGGATTACAGGCGTGAGCCACTGCGCCCAGCTGAGGGCAAGGAATCTTTAGAAAATATTTTATTAAAATTATCTCTAGCGGCCCGGCATGGTTGGGAGGCCGAGGTGGGTGGATCATGAGGTCAGGAGTTTGAGACCAGCCTGACCAACATGGTGAAACCCTGTCTCTACTAAAAATACAAAAATTAGCCGGGAGTGGTGGCACGCACCTATAATCCCAGCTACTCAGGAGGCTGAGGCAGGAGAATTGCTTGAACCTGGGAGGTGGAGGTTTCAGTGAGCCAGGATCGCACCACTGCTCTCCAGCCTGGGCAACAGAGCGAGACTCTGTCTCGGAAAAAATAATACTAACAATAATAATGATAATAATCTCTAGCATGCTTCTGTTGTCTTAATGCACCATTCATATTTTATCTCTTTTTACCCAAACTCTTTAGTGATAAAAGATTAGTATTCAGCTGACTTAATCAGATCAATCTATTTCATCTGATACTAAGCCTAGGTTTTTTTTTTTTTTTTTTTTCCTTTTGCTGACTTTTGTTTTTACTGTTTTTGTTTAAGGTTATATTTGGGAATTTAAATATCTTTTTGTTCAGCGCAATTACACACTAGAAAACCTAGAGTTGCATACAACACCTTGGTCATCCTGTGAGTGCTTGTTTGATGATGATATAAGGGCAATTACATTTAAAGCAAAATTTCAAAAAAGTACACCCTCCTTTGTGAAGATATCAGACTTAGCAACCCACCTAGAGGATAAGTGTTCAGGTAAGATCTTTATATACATAAATTCTGCTATTTTTATTTCTTTTGAAATAGGGTCTTGCTCTGTTGCCCAGGCTGGAATACAGTGGTGTGAACACAGCTCGCTGCAGCCTCCACCTCCCAGGTTTAAGTGATTCTCCCACCTCAGCCTTTCGAGTAGCTGAGGAGGGAAGGGAAGGCTAGTGCATACCATCAGTGCACACCACCACACCCAACTATTTATTTATTTATTTATTTTGGTAGAGACAGAGTCTCCCTATGTTGCCCAGTCTGGTCTCAAACTCCTGGACTCAAGTGATCCTCTTGCCTTGGCCTCCCAAAGTGCTGGGATTACAGGCATGAGCCACCACACCCAGCCCACTGCTAGTTTTAATATAAGCAAAAAGGATACCACTTGTGGTAAAAATGTATAATTCTACATAAAAGTGAAATATAAATCTTTGCAAATATCTGAACTAGATTCTAGTAGCTTTAGGAACTATGTGCCAGGAACCAGGGACAAAGAACAAATACCTACTTTGTATTATATGACAAGGTGGGACCATAAATTCAGTTCCTTACTTTATCTTGGCCAAATGCCAGATTAAAATTTTAACTAGTTGGGTTAATTCAGATATGTGTGTAAATATGTTTTCCAATATATGATTGAAGGTTAGTGTTGTTATATCATAAAACTGTGCTAAGGAGGATACAGGCAGAAAACAAAAAAGACAACACCTCTCAAAAAACCCAACTTATAATTGGATACAGAGATTTCATTCTCAGAGAAGAGCTTCTTATTCCTAGTTCTACACTGAAACATTTACTAATACCAGCAGATAATTTAAATTAATAATATTTCTGGAAGATAAACAGATGATAGGAAATTTACAAGCTTTTATACTATTAAAATTTTCATACCATTTTCAAAAATGGAAGTTGCTTTATGGACATAAAAGACTCTAGATTTATACTAACTGGTAAAATCTTGGTAATGTTATAGTATCATGTAAGTTCCTAAGCCAGTTTTGCATTCATGTGCCCCTCCAGTGCTCTGCTTCTCAAACTCCACGGACACAGAGGTGGTCACCACAGGAAGGAACGCCAGACACAGTTGAGGGGCTACATTACTTTGCAGAGACGTTTAGTTTGGTGCCATGGAGAAGTCAACTCTGTTACTTACTGCTTACACAAAACAGTTATCTGCTGGGATTGAAATCCTAGAATTAGGTTTAAAAATAAAAATAAACAACATCATGGACAACAACAAAATAGGTGGCCACCGCACTGATGATGAAAGATTCTGAGGATATAGCCCCACTTGTTTGAGGATGCAGTCAGAAATTGTGCATGTTCTTGGAAATCCTGGAGGTGTGCTCCTCATTGGGAAGCCATGCCAAAACTGTGCCATTCAAATCAGTCCTTCAGAGGCTTTGTTCACAGAGGCCCTTTTAGCCTTTTTCATTCTCTTTATGTTCAGCTATGAGGGCTGAATTCATAGTTTCTGTCATAGTGTATGTGTTTTTAAGACAAAAATAGAGAGAGAATATGAAAACACAAGCAACTTTTCCCTAACCTATTTTATAGTTACATAAAAGGAGAAAGAGAGATCAGCATCGGAGCATTTCCTAGAAGGATCTGCTTGCACAACAAAAGCCAGAGGGAGATGAGGCTAGGCCTGAGTCCTTGTAAAGAAATGAAGGTGCTTACCCAGTACCTCATCTTACTGCCAGCAGAATTTCAGTGCTCAGCAGGAGTGATCCCCTTGAAAGCAAAGTCCACATTCAACATGACCTTTTAATTCTTTTCAAGAGGCATATGAATTTACAAAATGATAGGATTATGTGAACATTCTTTTAAAATTATTGAATTATTAAGAATTGAATTATTAAGAATTTTTTAGGCTGGGCGGGGTGGCTCATGCCTGTAATTCCAGCACTGTGGGAGGCCGAGGTGGGTGGATCATTTGAGGTCAGGAGTTCGAGACCAGCCCGGCCAACATGGTGAAACCCTGCCTCTACTAAAAATACAAAAATTAGCCAGGCATGATGGTGGGTGCCTGTAGTCCCAGCTACTTGGGAGACTGAGGCAGGAAAATTGCTTGAACACAGGAGGCGGAGCTTGCAGTGAGCCGAGATTGCGCCACTGCAGCTCCAGACTGAGCGACAGAGCAAGACTCTGTCTCAAAAAAAAAAAAAAAAAAAAAAAAAAAACACTTTTTGAGTGGAGGGAGGAGAGTAAGGGTTGAAAAGCTAACTGTTGGGTACTCTGCTTACTACAGAAGACTCTACTTGGGTGACGATATGCCCGTGTAACAAACCATGCACATCTACTCCGTGAATCTAAAATAAAAATTGAAATTTTTTTTACATGATTTTTTAGGTCAGACACATTGGCTCAAGCCTGTAATCCCAGCACTCTGGGAGGCCAAGAAGAGTGGATCACTTGAGCCCAGGAGTTGGAGACCAGCCTGGGCAACATGGCAAATCCCCATCTCCACAAAAAATACAAAAATTAGCCAGTTGTGGTGGTATGTGCCTGTAGTCCCAGCTACTCAGGAAGCTGAGGTGGGAGGATCGCTTGTGCCCAGGGAGGTTGAGACTGCAGTGAGTCAAGATTGCACCACTGCACTCTAGCCTGGATGACAGAGTGAGACTGTCTCAAAACAAAACAAAATGTTGTAGTAATTTAACATGTCTTTGGAAAAATGTGGTATTGAATCTTCTACAGCTTGTTACGTATTTGATCGCTATGCACTCCTGCTAACTTATGTAGGGATATGTGATACAATTGGAAGAGATGATGAAACTATCTTTGGGCATTGAAAGGCTAAAGCAAATGAAGTTAAGAACGAAAGACTCATCATTAACTGAACTCTGAAAGAGATAACCAGAAAACAGTAGGACACCAGAGTGGTTAGTTCTTGACCTGGAGTATTCTTACTTCTGAGAGGATGAAGAAGAACAAATTTGAAGGCTTAAGGCTTAAAGAAGCCTTTAAATTGACTATGGAGAAAGGGAGAATAATGCTCAGAAAAACGACCTCACCGGTACACAGTAAGACAAAAGTAAATTAGGAAAAAATAATGTCTCGGGGATAGTAGATGTTCAGTATTTGTTTACTGGTGAATGGATGAGCCATTAGCAGTGAATTATGAATATGCTTGAGATTTCTCATGAGTCACCTGAGAAACGATTAATAAATGAGAACTTTTTATAACCTACACCCAGAGTATATAGATGATAATGGTGAGCGGGAAGTTGGAAAAAAGTTTAAAAGAGGACAGGCTATTGATAGTTTTGGGTAGAGAGAAGAAGAAAAGTTCACCTCCTATTTGGCTTTTGACTATGATCAATTAAAAAGAAGACAGGGCAAGGAGAGAGGGCATGTTAGCTAGTTTCAAGTAGTCGAAGGGATTTCTTCTAAAGGAGGTATTGAACTTAAACGTTGCCTGATTCCAGAGGATGGGGAGGAAGGAAACACCACATGTTCAGTCAAATTAGCCAAGTAAACCTGCTCTCAGTTGCAGCCAGACCCCCTGCCTTTAGATTCTAGGAAAGTAGTAAAGAAGACCAAGAACAAGCACT
This sequence comes from Rhinopithecus roxellana, assembly GCF_007565055.1. Classification (NCBI taxonomy): domain Eukaryota; kingdom Metazoa; phylum Chordata; class Mammalia; order Primates; family Cercopithecidae; genus Rhinopithecus; species Rhinopithecus roxellana. Next base: position 55,067,079 of record NC_044559.1, on the reverse strand, counting down.
TCCATGTATCCTTTTACTACAAGTGACTGTCAATCAACTATAAAATTAGCCATGTTTGTAAATTAAAGTTATAATTTTGGCCCAATAATTTATAATATATCTGTTTGTCCTTTATAGGAGTGATTCAAATTAAAGCCCAGATTTCAGAGCTGGCATTTCCTATTACAGCAACTCAGAAGATAGCTCTAAATGCTCACAGTTCTCTGAAGAGTATTTTCTCTTCTCTTCCCAACATCGTGTATACTGGCTGCGCAAAATGTGGATTGGAACTAGAAACAGATGAGAACAGGATCTATAAACAGTGTTTTAGCTGCTTGCCATTTACTATGAAGAAAATATACTATAGGTAAGGCAACTAAGCAAGCCAATTTGATGGAAAATAATTATTATAGATCTGGAAGAATTAGTCTGTAAACCCTTACTTTCTAAAAAGAATTAACTAGAGCTAGTCGAAGAGAATAAAATTTTCCCTGAGTGATAGATAGCTATGGAAGCAAAAATTTCCCAGGAATCGTTACAGGAATTTCTTAAAGCAGTAATTGGGAGTTTTAGTGTCTTCAAACAGCTGTACCAAAGAAACATTTTCCTTGGTTTACTTTTTAACCAAAGTCTAAATGGCTCATAAAGAACTCATTTTCCTACCTTAACATATAATTAGAATTTAAAGGCTAAAAGTATCATATGATCTCGCCTCTGAGTTGTTGTGGAAGCTAGTAAGACATTTAACCTATTTTCCCACCTTTACCTTAGAAATTGAAGCTAGCAAATAAATGTTGTATGGTGCAACTGCTAACCAACTCAGCGAAAAACACATTGTTTTTTGAATAATAGGTAGTCAAAAGCTCAGATATTTTTCTTTTTACTGTATAAATTACATGTGCTTACAAAATAGCACTCAGTGTTTTATGCTCCTTCTAACTATTTCTAAATATTGTAGTCTCTAAAAACTAAATGCAGATATATTCCACATGTTATCATGGCATACTTCAAGAAAAGTTATAGAAGCTTAATTTGTAAACCTTATTTCTCTTTACAGATATTATGTTTGTTATAAATAAGTGAATGAATTTTGCTATTACTGTGACAGTTGCTTTTGTGGAAAAGAAGATTGAATTAGGATGCATGGTAGGCTGGGTGTGGTGGCTCACACCTGTAATCCCAGCACTTTGGGAGGCCAGGGTGGACGGATTGCTTGAGCCCAGGGGTTCAAGACCAGCCTGGGAAACATAGGGAAACCCCATCTCTACCACACACACAAAAAAAGGGCATGGTGACATAGGCCTGTAGTCCCAGCTACTTGGGAGGCTGAGGTAGGAGGATTGTTTGAGCCCAGGAGATTGACTGTTACAGTGAGCTATGTTTGCACCACTGCACTCCAGCTTGGGCAACAGAGTGAGACCCTGTCTCAAAATCAAAACAAAAAATGCATGGGATGTTACAAACAACATTGATTTATTGATAGTTAAGGCCCCTAAAAAGTACATATAGGTGACTTATTTATATCATTCCAAATGTGTCTATTCAGTATAAGCATTTATTGGACAAAAATGTTGCTCAGTACTATTCCTTATGGGGAGGAGGGCCTTTGATTCTTTAGTTTACAAAATGACTGTTCAAGAGAAGGACTTCACAGATCAGTATCACCTGATTATGGCATAACTAGTATGAGGTATGTAAGATCTCTTCCTAAACTATACCACATTAAAGATGTAGTGCTAGTTTGTTGTCTTGCTGGAATGTTGAATGGTCATGTTAAGGCAATAATTATTATTTTTTATTTATTTAAAAGCCTTTTTTAATTTTTAATTTTTTTTTTTGAGACAGAGTTTTGCTGTTGTTGCCCAGGCTAGAGTGCAGTAGTGTGATCTCAGCTCACTGCAACTTCTGCCTGCCAGGTTCAAGCGATTCTTCTGTCTCAGCTTCCCGATTAGCTGGGATTACAGGCATGTGCCACCACGCCCAGCTAATTTTATATTTTTATAGAGACAGGGTTTCTCCATGTTGGTCAGGCTGGTCTTGAACTCCCGACCTCAGGTAATCCACCTGCCTTGCCCTCCCAAAGTGCTGGAATTACAGGCGTGAGCCACCACGCCCAGCCTATAAAAGCCTTTAAATTGTTTAGTCCAGATTATGTGGTTTCCTTGAAAAGAAAATATTGAAATTAACAAACTCCCTTCAAGGTATCAAGTATATGACTCCAAAATCATCTACATAAATCAATCAGCAAACTGAGTAAGAGAAAACTCTCAATGATTATTCATTAAGACTCAGTCAAATATTTATTAGGAATCCACGTATGTTCACATATCACATATGTACTATGGATGTTATACTGGTTGATCTAAGTAGACTTATTGTGCCCAAGAAGCTTGGTAGTCCGTTTAAGAAACACTTAATCGGCTGGGCGCAGTGGCTCACGCCTGTAATCCCAGCACTCTGGGAGGCCAAGGCAGCTGGATCACGAGGTCAGGAGATCGAGACCATCCTGGCTAATACGGTGAAACCCTGTCTCTACTAAAAATACAAAAAATTTAGCCGGGCTTGGTGGCGGGCACCTGTAGTCCCAGCTACTCAGGAGGCTGAGGCAGGAGAATGGCATGAACCCGAGAGGTGGAGCTTACCATGAGCCACGATCACACCACTGCACTCCAGCCTGGGCGACAGAGTGAGACTCCGTCTCAAAAAAAAAAAAGAAACATTTAACGAACATTTGTGTGACATAACAGTCCCAAACTGTGAGTGGGTTGGTCATATTTTACATTGGTTGTAACTTGGAGCTGATTTTCCAATGGAAGCAACATTAGATATTGCATTGGAGTCTCATACGAGGCCACAGACGTTTATTAAATTTACATGTAGATAGCATAATTCCTGATCTTCAAGCTATCATAAAACTCAAATACCATTTTTAACAATGTTTCTACAGAATATTCAGATTTACAGTTTTGGAATACAAGAAATACATTTATTTTTCTGTACTAGAAGCCAGAAAACCCAGCAAGTCAAACCACAATTAAGGCTCCTATTTAGGCAGCACTAAGAAACGTTTGGGTCTCTCAAGAGGTTGTAGCCAAGGTGCAGGCTGGGGCTGCAGTCATCTGAAGGCTTGACTGGAGTTGGAGGATTCATTTCCAAAGTGGCTCATTCATATGGCTGGCAAGTTGAGTTCCTCTTCACTTGGGTCTCCACAGGCTTCCTGAATGTTCTCACAAAGTGGCAGCTCATTTCCCCAGAGCAGGAAAGGCAAGAAAGAGAGTTCCAGGTGGAAGCCAGCCTTTTTGTGACCTAGACTCAGAAATCATGTGGCATCACTTCCACCAAATTCTGTTCATCAGAAGTGAGTTTAGCTGCACATTGGAGAGTGGATTAGAATGAAGCTAGTGCAGAGAAGAGGTAAGAGGCTGTTGCCTTGTTTTGGAGGAGAGATGATGGTGGCTTGACTAGAGAGGAGGTGGTGGGAATAAAAAGAAGTGGACAGATTTGAGAATGGTTGGAAAATAGTTTGCAAGATGTAGTGATTGGTAGATAAAGAGAGAGCACAGGTACATTACACATCATTGACAGTTGGGTGAACAATAAGATTATTTATTAAAACAAGTAACCTTGGGAAAATGTTGATCATATTGAGCTTGAGTTCCTGAGAGGTAGCAAGTTGGAAAGTGGTTAGATGTACAGAAATGCAATTTGCAAGAGAATTCTGGGCTAGGCTTATAAGGTTATCTGTGGTGATTGAACTCTTCCTTGGTTTCTGCACTCTGTTTTGTTTTTCCTTCTTAATCTTCAGTTATTACCTCTCCTAATGGATTATTCTTACCAGCCTATAAACACACTCCTGTATTTATTGTATTAAAAAAACAAACAAAATCATCCATTAACATTACATCTCCCTCTTATCCCTTCGTTTTTCTATTGTGTTTTATACCCAGCCAAACTTTGTTAAAGAGTTATAAATATATTCTCTCTCCCCTATTATGTCTTCAATTTCACTCCAGTTATTCCATTCTACTCCCACCATGCTGCAGAAGCTGCTTTTGTCAGAGTTACACTTTTGATGTTGCCTGAGGCATGGATACTTCTTTCTTCCTTCTAACTGCTCTCAGTTATATTCGGCATGTCAGGCTACTTCCTCCTTCTTGAAATAGCCTCCTCCTGGCTTTCTAACTTGTCTCTCAGGCCCTTCCTTCTCAGCCTCTTCTACCCCCTCTTTAAATGCTGGGGTTAATCTTGAGCTCTCGTCTGTGTCCTTCCTCTTATTCTTTCTGTACATTCTGCCTGGATGATCACAGCTGTTTTCATATTTGTACTTACATCTTCACCCTGATTTTCTCCTCCAGGCTCCAGTAGTCAGTATCAAATCCTTTGCTTGACGTCCATCTCACATTTAAACATACCCACAATGGACTGTTGTTTTTCCTAACCATACTCAAATCTAGTTCTCTTCATTTTTATACTTTCTGGAAAATGGCACACCATCTACCCAATTATTTAAGCTGGAAACCTGGGCACGATCGTTGAATCATTTTCTCTTCCCTACCTCCCCTATCTAATCTATTAGCAAGTCCTAGGAATTTTCATTCAGAACTATATCACAAATTCATCCACTTTTTTCCATCTCCACTGCTAACATCTTAGTCCAGTGTATCTCAGCAGGGGCGTTGTTGACATTTTACGCAGGACAGTTTCTCATTATGTACCATATCCCACACACTGTGGGGCGTGTGGCATCCCTGTTTACCTTCCCCTAGCTGAACCTCAGTTACTGTGAAACCAAAATGGAAAGTCAGTGCCTGCTCGTCTGGAATCACTCAGGCCTCATCTAAGTCACTACTACCTGTTGCACAAACCAGCACACCAGCAGTCTCTTGGTGGAGCTCCTGCTGGCCTTGCCTCCTCCCCTTTATTCTCCACCTGTTGGCAGCGTGATTACCCCTTGCTTCACCCATCAGTCGTCTCCTTATGCTTGTTGCCTCTGCAGTCTCATCTGCTGCCACTCCCCTGTCGTCCAGCACTCTAGCCACGTGGCCTTCTTTCAGTTCTTCAGACATTTTGATTTTTCTCCTTAGGATGTTCTTGAATTTCTTCCCTCAGTCTGACTCCACAAGGCTGGTTTCTTTATGTCTTAGATTAAATGCTGCTTTATCAGAGAGGCCTTTCCTAACCACCCTTCTTTATTTTCTGTTATAGTAGCCTGGGTGTGCTTATTGTAATTTGTAGTTGCATACTGTCTTTTCTAAAAAAACATTTTTACTGAAGTAAAATTCATATACATCAAATTAATCTTCTGAAATGTACAGTTCAATGGCTTTAGTATATTCCCAGGGCTGTGTAGCTATCACTACAACCAGTTAGGACATTTTCATCACCTAGCCCTATACAAAGCCTCATACTCATTAGCAGTCACTCTCCTCCCCATGCCCCTCAACCCATGGCAACTACGAATCTGCTTTCTGTCTCTATAGATTTGCCTGTTCTAGATATTTTATATAAATATTGTATAATATGTGATCTTTTGTGACTGGCTTCATTTAGCATGATGTTTTCAAGGTCCATCCATGTTGTAGCATGTATCAGTACTTCATTCCTTTTTATTGCAAAATAATATTGCATTGTATGCATATACCACATTTTGTTTATCTGTTCATCAGTTGATGGACAATTGGATTGTTCCTACACTTTGGCTATTATAAGTGATGCTGCTGTGAACATTTGTGTACAAGTTTTTGTGTGGATATATGTGTTCATTTCTCTTGGGTATATATCTAGGAGTGGTGAATTGCTGGGTCATAAACAGACATAAACTGTCTGTTTAACCTTTTGAGGAACTGCCAGACTGTTCTCCAAAATTGCTGCATGATTTTACATTCTCACCAGCAATCTGAGGTTATAATTTCCCCATATCCTTGCCAGTACTTCTTATTCTGTTTTTCTTTTTGTTGCATGTGCTTTTGGGTCATATCTGAGAAAGGTGTCATTCTAAGCCAAGGTTATGGAGATTTGCTCCCATATTTTCTTCTAAGAGTTTAGTGGTTTTAGCTCTTATATTTAGGTTTATTATCTACTTTGAGTTAAGTTTTGTGTATGGGATAAGGAAGGGGTCTAATTTTATTCTTTTGCATGTGGGTGTCTAGTTGTCGCAGCGTGAATTTTTGAAAAGCCTATTCCATCTCTGTTTAGTCATCTTGGCACCACTGTTGAAAAGCTTATTTTCTTTTTTTTTCTTTTTGTAGAGGTGAGGTCTTGTGTTGCCCAGGCTGATCTCAAACTCCTGGCCTCAAGCAGTCCTCCTCACCTTGGCATCCCAAAGCACTGGGATTACAGGCATGAGTCACCATCCTTGCTTAATTTCTTCCTATCCCACTACGGTTTTACGTTCCTGAGTGAGGGAACCAGATTTGTCTTGTTCACTAGTGGGTACCCAGCACTTACCACAGTCCATGATAGATACTCAGTTTGTATTTGCTGAAATAAATAATGGAGGGACAGAGGCTGAGGAAAGAGTGTAGAGTGAAAAGAGGAAGGAACGCAGAGTCATCATGTGAATAAAGGGGGATGTGGGTTTTTAGGGGGAAAATCAGTAGTTATGTTTTAGCTCTGTTACATTAAATTCCCCCACTAATGAGCCTGTTTCTGAATTCTGTTCTCAATTTATTTTTAAAAAATTAATGTAGTTATAAAATAGGTACCACAGGCCATGGTTAAAATGCACACTACATAGGAGGTTACAAAACAGAGTAAAAGTCTCCTTCACCATCCAACCCTCTCCCACCAGTGCTGCTTCCATGCTGGTGAGAAGGTTTTTTGTATGTCCTTCCAGTGATTTCTTACGTTCATCCCAGCACATGTGTATCCCTTTCTTTAGAAGCTTGTGGACAGAAGAATATTGTTCATATTGTTGTTCCTTAGAGTCTATCCTGGTGCTCCTTCCCTAATGGCACTTGTAAATGTTCTTCATTCTTTTTATCAGCCACATAGCATTAAGATGTAGGATGCACTGAAAATTGTTAATCCAGTTCCCTGTTTATTGATATGCAAAACAGTTTATTTCTGATAGGGAAGAATTCAGTTGAAAAAAATAACTTGAAATTGTGATTGTGAAATATGTGATTATTATTTTTATTTTCATTTCTAAAAATAATTTATAAAACAGTTTAATATATTTTTATATTAGTATCTGACATTGAAAAATGGATATAGAATAAATAAAATGTATTAATTTATCATTTGAAGCACTTGGGGAAAAAAACACCTTTTTTTCTTTCTAGGATGTCACAGAATATCCTAGAGTTGTTTTAGGAATTAAATTAATCCTACATAAAAACCAAGTACTTTTTGGAATTATTTTTCATTTAAGCATTTCTTTTATTTGAAAATCTTTTTGAAGGTTGTGTGTTGTTCACTGTTTTGTAGGCCAGCCTTAATGACTGTAGTTGATGGAAGACATGATGTTTGCATCCGTGTAGAATCAAAGCTGATAGAGAAGATTCTTCTGAACATTTCTGCAGACTGCCTCAACAGAGTGATAGGTAATATATCAGTGTGCCATCAAGAGGTTGTTATACTCAGGAGTAAAAATGGTATTTCGGAACAGAAAGAGCACTGTATTTGAAGAGCTTTTCTGTCCATATAAAAGCAGAAGGATAATTTAGCTTAAGTGAAATATAAGCCTATGTAAGTTAGAAGGTTGACTTGCTTTACACCTGTTAGTACATGAATGGTGAGAGGCACCTAATTTCTTCTTAACCTACATTTCCAGTTGGTAAGCAAAAACTATTTTACTTAACTCTAGTTTTATAAGAGTGAAGTCAGTGAGTGTGTGACACAATATATATGAAGATAGTCCACTGTCAGTGGCATGGATTTACAAGATCTTCACTAAGCCACTTAGTCATCAGTGGCTAAGAATAAAGCAAAGATAATATATCTGTCAGGTATTCAAACTCCATTCCTGTTCTCATTAGCCTCAGATCCTCTAAGCTGATGAGCTAATCTGGTTCTGTGATTGCTTTATCTTTTAATAGTAGATTGTTTTTTGTGTTCTTTTTTAGTTGGGGGTGTCTAGTAATTTTTAGTTGAATGCTGAACATTGCATATATTAAGTAGAACAATATAAACTGAGGTAAATAGTATTTGTACCTAGAAATAGGCATGCCTCTTCTGGTCCTTTACTGGAGGTGAGGGGTGAGCAGGATGGTCAGTCTTGTCATATGTTGAGTTGGATTCAGGTTTTGTTGTTTCTGTGGTTACCTTCAGGTCACCACTGGTTTCGAATTATCTTGTGCTTATGGTGGGAGGTGGTTCCCCAGTATTCCTGCTCCACCATCAACTTAGCCCTCCACTCTGCACTTGGGCCTCAGAGAAAGTTTCTCTCCATGTTCTTGCACTTCCCCAAGTTGCACAAACTTTTGTTGGTTGTTACTTGGTGCATCCTAACCTGGTGGGCAGGAGCAGGATTGTTCCTCTTTGATTCTGGTCCAGCCCCAGTCTTATACAGGATCTTGCATATGGTGCTTTCTTGGTAGTCCCGTCCCTTATGTGGCTGTGCCAGTGGCAGCCGAGCTCTGTCTTGTGTCTTTGGTGGGTCTTGTGTGGTCCTGGCCCTGCCCCAGCAGTAGGGGACCACTAATGGTCTTGACCCAGGGTGGTTTTTCAGTCCTCCCTCAGGATGGAGGGATTTTTTTCTTTTCTTTTTTCTTTCCCGCATCTGTGCTGGTTCCTCACCTGTACCCTGGGGCAACAAGATTTGGTGTCCTTCCTCCAGCAGTTGAAGGCTTTTGTTCCTTAAAAGGGAGGCCAGATAGTGCTTTGTGTTTTGTAGTTGGAAGCTTTCTTTGATGTTTTGCCCTGCCCCCAGTCTTGTGAGCACCTGGTGGAGGTGAGACTTACTATGTAGAGGAGCCTGTGAGGATGCAGATGTTCCTTATGTTGGTGACATTGGCAATTCATTGACTTTTTGCAATTAATTTATTAATAAAAATCACATTCTTCTTTCCTGCCTATATGGAGGACTTGTCTTCTTCCCGAGGCCTGCCCCAAGGGAACCTGTGCTCCTGTTCCATCTCCCTGGAGGCACCTGTCTCCTTATGTTTCAGTCTTTTTGCTGTTTTACAACCTTGGTTCTCATGTGTTTTCAAGAAAATGATGATTTTATATTTATTCAGCTTTTTCCAGTAACTGTTAGGGTGGGAGCCACACTCTTTCCAGCTTTCTACATCCTAATTAGAAGCCTCTCTTCTTTTTTTTCCCCATTTTCTTTATTTCATTTGTATTCTTTTGACTATTTTCATTCCTTTTATTAATGTTACTTATATATTTTCAGTATTACCTCTTCTTTTTTTTTGTTTGAGATGGAGTTTCACTCTTGTTGCCTAGGTTGGAGTGCTATGGCACGATCTCGGTTCACCGTAACCTCTGCCTCCTGGGTTCAAACAAGTCTCCTGCCTCAGTTTCCTAAGTAGCTGGGATTACAGGCATGCGCCACCATGCCTGGCTAATTTTGTATTTTTAGTAGAGACGTGGTTTCTCCATGTTAGTCAGGCTGGTCTCAAATTCCCAACCTCACGTGATCCGCCTGCCTCAGCCTCCCAAAGTGCTGGGATTACAGGCGTGAGCCACCGTGTCCGGCCTATCTCTTCTTCTTTGCATAATGTAAATTAGTCTTTATCTCTTAGAGAAGCATTATTCTCATATCACATATACTTAAGTGTTTTATGCATTCTTGAGACAATTAAAGTTGTACTTCTTGGCGTTATAGATTGTGATCATAAGTGAAAATGTCATTGGTTATAAAGTGATCATCAGACCATCCAGATTATTACTAATATTGGTTATTTTTTAGTTTATCACAGTGAAAATACAAAATTTAAAAGTTATTGTAGAGAATTATCATACCCCCCAAAATATGTCATTGGTCCTCCAGGACTCTGTAGCCCCCATCCAAGAAAGACTGTGGTAATTGTCAGGGGGTTAGTATGGTCTGAGCGTGGTCAATGGTGCTTTGTCATTCTGGTGTTGAACAAACCTGCCAAGTGTCTTGATTAGATGTCCTAAAAAAGTGAGAGGAATAGTATAGGACAAATGCAAAATAAAATAACACATTTAGCTATACTTTTAGTATTTTTTATTATTGAGATTCAATATTTCTTAAGTGACCAATTCAAGATTCTTTTATATAAAAAATAAATGTATGCATAAGTAACTTGATCAGAAATGTGAACTGGATAATAGCACTCTTCTGATGTACTGTAGCATAACCAGAACTACTGTCGCGACGTCTGAACGGTGTGTTATCTGGGCCTGTTTCTTGTGTCAGCGGGATCACGTGCTGTCACTCTGGAGTGCCTCAATAGCTTGTAACTAGAAAGAGAAGGTGTAGGAAGAGTAGTTTACTTACTTATTTATTTATTTAGAGACAGAATCTTGTTTTGTTGCCCAGGCTGGAGTGCAGTGGCACATTCTTGGCTCACTGCAACCTCTACCTCCCGGGTTCAAACAAATCTCCTGCCTCAGCCTCCCGAGTAGCTGGGATTACAGGCGTGTGCCACCACTCTTGGCTGATTTTTGTATTTTTAGTAGAGACAGGGTTTTACTGTGTTGGCCAGGCATGTGTCGAACTCCTGACCTCAAGTGATCCTGCCATGTCTGCCTCCCAAAGTGCTAGGATTACAGGTGTGAGCCACCGCTACTGGCCGTGAAGAGAAATTTAAAATGGATTTGAAACTTGAGGAACCAAGAGAAACAATGAAACCCCTCAGTGTGTTTGCTCCTGTCAAGCTAGCAGCGATCTTGAGAGCTCTGTGCTTTCATTTTCTGCAGTTCCTTCCTCAGAGATCACCTATGGGATGGTCGTGGCAGACCTGTTCCACTCCTTGTTGGCAGTCAGCGCAGAACCTTGTGTATTGAAGATTCAGAGCCTTTTTGTGTCAGATGAAAACAGCTATCTATTACAACAAGATTTCTCCCTCCTGGATTTTTATCCTGACATTGTAAAGCATGGAGCCGATGCCCTTCTCTGAGGCCAGAGGAAGACATTGCAGACATTTCAAGGAAGAAGTACTGAAATGATTTGTCTTTTGAAATAAATGAATGACAGGACTTTTGCTTTGGATTTTTTATTAAATATATTTTACAAAGAGAATTGGAGTAGGTATATAAATTAAAACTTTTTTCTAAGAAAATCCTGTGAGGTTTAAAAAGATTGTTTTTGTGTTTTTGGTTTCTTCCTTTCTTCTGGAGAAATGATCTATCAGTCAAGGCAATGTGTAGCCGATCCCTGAGAATTAAAGGTTTGCCCATTTGTTCACTGTGTTTAGTCCCTGCTGCATTCCAGGCACTGTACTAAGTATGGGGAACTACATGGAAGACATTCCCTCAGAAACTGCTGCAGTGCTTTTGCTTATCCCTACCTAAAAACTGTCAAATCATTTCCTTCATTATAACTATACATGATAATGGATTAGTTTATATAAACCTATGTTTAGACAAGTTCAAAACAAGCGTGTCTTTCTGTAAAAAGCTTTGAAAATGAAGGAAATGAGATCATGTTTCAATTTATTAAAGCGGGGAAGAGCGTTCTGTGGTTAGTTCGTGTCTAGGATTTGAGTGCCTTACTGAATGTGTTTACCAGCAAACATGTAGCAATCGGTTCTCTCATTGTGATGGTAGAAGCTCATGTAAAATGGTAGTCATTAATGAGGAAGTATGGAGTGGTACTTATTCTGTAAGTTCAGAGTATGCCAAGTGTTAATATATTACCATATTGCCTGAAAATAAATTTATGATGACATGAACAAGCTTATTTTGCTCTGTGTATGTTTTTAAAAATTCCTTTGGTTCAGAGTTGGTTGTTGTTTTTTAACTTGGCTTCCCTAAGAATGAACCACAAGAGTTTTGTGATTCTTTCAAAAATAATGTGCAAAAATGCCTTAATGCATGTCTCTGTGGAGAAGGATCTATAGCTTTCAACACATCGTCAGAGGGTTCTGTGACCAAGAAAGGTAAGAACAAGGCTTTAACTGATGAGTTTCTTTGTGGGGAAGATAAGGGAATTAGAGCAAATGATTACCCAAGTCTGGCAGCTAATAAGGTGGGTACAGAAAGAATTGACCCCATTTTGTCTCTAGAGACTGGAATTCAAACAAAATCATTGGCTCCCTTCAATGATTCATTGAATGGGTGATGAAACTTGAGCCTGTAGTTGATGCCTTCTAATCTGTGCTCTCTTAACTATAACCACACTAGGCAGATATTTGGAATTCTGATATAAAATCTGCCCAGTCAATATAGGCCAACCAAGAGAGCTGTTCTCTTAAGTGTGCCCTTCCCCACTTTGACCTCAAGTGGGGACCTAATCCCTACATCAACCAGAACATGATCCCCAGGAACAGATGGCTCTTCACATCCTACTGGGAAGAAATCTTTAAACCATTTCAAGTGAGACAACAGATCACACCAACATCTCTTCACAGTTGTTGGTATGTATTTCATGAATTAACACAAATTTCCAGGAGCCCTTATTTAGGTTGGACTGTTTCCTCCAGTCTTGAGGAATCTGAGCTATCTGCAGAAGTTATGAGCTATTTAATTGGGATCAGGATCAGCCCACTGCTCCTGCTGTGGTCTGAATGTGTCACCCCAGAATTCTTACTTTGAAACCTCATCTCTGATGGCATTCAGAAGTGGGGCATCTGGGATGTGATTAGGTCATGAGGGCTCTGCCCTTGTGAATGGGATCAGTGCCCTTACAGAAGTGGCCCAAGGGAGCTTCTTTGTCCCATTTTGTCACATGAGGATACAGCCAGAAGGTGTCATCTCTGAAGCAGAGGGCAGGTCCTCACTAGACTCTCAATCTTCTGGCGCCTTGATCATCCCAGCCTTCAAACTGTGAACAGTAAGTTTCTGTTACTTGTAAATTGCCCAGTCTGTTACTTTGTTACAGCACCCAGAACGGACTAAGACACCTCCTGTGTATATTCCTTACCTGAGATGACAAGTACGTGTCTTCAATCTACTCTGTTATGTTTTCATAAAACTCAGTGGCGTAGCCAAAGAGTGTCATCCAGCAGTCCCGTATCTGGCAGTCTCATGGTGGGCATTTTAGGGAGACCTCATTCTTCATCTCCTGATAGTTCAGCTTGCAGGGACAGCTCTCTAATTTTCAGAGAACCATTTTTACGTGTTAGTCACTTAGTTTCCCCAAAGTTATCCTTTTTCTAACAGCATTAGAGGCATTCACCTTTCTCTCCACTAGTAAGGTCTGTGCTAAGTCTCATTTTACATCTTTTTTTTTTTTTTGGTTGGGGGAAAGGGGGTCTGATACCAAATGAGTTGACAACATTGGGTGCATGATCCACCCTACAGATGTTTGCTGAATGTCTACCATGTGCCAGGCACTGGGAATACAAAGACATGAAGGTCTGCCTTCTGTAAGTTCACAAGCAAGCTGGTGAAGAAATATTTAAACAAAATTATATCAGCGCCAAGATTAAATCTGTGGAATACAGAGCCAAGGCAAAAGACGTAACAGTAGGATGGGTTTGTTAGTCATGACTCTTGGTTGCAAGTGATAAAAACCTAACTCAGAGTAGCTTGAGCAAAAAAGGGGGACTTGATTGACTCACATAAATGAGGGTAGTACCAGCTTAAGGCACAGTTGAATCCATTGGCCTAAATTACCTGGTTACCCCAACTCCCTAATTCCCTCCCTCCCTCCTTCCCTTCCTTCCTTCCTTTCCTTCCTTCCTCTTTCTTTCTCTCTCTGTCCCTCCTTCCCTCCCTCCATCCCTCCCTCCCTCTCTCTCATCAGAAGAGGTCTTTTACGCTGTTATGCAAAAGCATAGATGTTTCTACAAAGTTTTGATAGGATAACTCTCACAGTGATTATAAATTTTCATCATCCCTAGAATTCTAAACTACTGGGATCTGAGGCCATAAGTTGTTTAAGAGTATTCTGATATTACCTTAGATTCAGCAAAACTTGAATAGTTGATCATGCCTTTCTTAGAAGAAAATATCTGTAATTTCTCAGAACGATATAGAATGAGACAGAAAAACTAACCATCCCTATGTTTCTAGGTGTTGGAACACAGGTCATGAATCATAGAACAATTATAATAAAGTGTTCATCTTTCTCAGTCGTTTAATTCTGGCCCCTGATTGAATGTCAACAGGGGAGAAATGTGTGAGAGGGGATGAGGTTTGCCAATTAATTGTCATTATGTCTTTGGAGGTCTTGAACCTGGTTTGTTATTAAGAAGTGAATTCTACCCACTTAAGGCATACATTTGTAAAGGTAACCTCTCTGCTTCACTGCAAGCTCTACCTCCCAGGTTCAAGCAATTCTCCTGCCTCAGCCTCCCAAGTAGCTGGGATTACAGGTGTGTACCACCACGCCCGGCTAACTTTTGTATTTTTAGTAGAGATGAGGGTTCACCATGTTGGCCAGGCTGGTCTTGAACTCCTGACCTCAAGTGATCTGCCCGCCTCGGCCTCCCAGAGTGCTGGGATTACAGGTGTGAGCCACTGTGCCTGGTCTTAAGTTTATAATTTCTTAACATTGTGTTTAATTAAGCCTATTCACAAATATTCTTAAATAACATACCAAAAGAATTTACTTACACTCTAATAGGAAAGATTCTAAAGGAAAGATTCTACATTAGGATGCAGAATCTTAAGGAAACAATCTTCAATTTCTTGACTTAGACATTCTTGGTAACAGACCCATACAGTAAGCTGGGTCCTGCAATATGCAGTAGAAACACAATGTCAAATTAGGTTTCAGCCCTGCCTCTAGGAGCTCACAGAGCAGGGGAGAAGTAAATCAATTATTATAGCACAACATGACAATTTGTGATAATGAAGATAACAGATAAAATCAGCCATATTTGGAGTTGTGATTGTGTAGGGGAATGTCCTTATTCTGAAGAAAGAGACACACACTGAGTATTTACATTTCATGATGTCTGCAAATTACTTTCAAGTGCTTTGTTGAAAAAAGGGATGGAGAGTAAGCCACAAGAGAGAAAGCAAGTGTGCCAAAACAATGATATTTGGTTAATGAAGATGAAAGGTATAAAGGTGCCCATTACATTTTTCTCTCAACTTTTGCTCTGAAATTTTTCTTTTTCTTTCTTTTTTTTTTTTTTTGAGACGGAGTCTTGCTCTGCCGCCCAGGCTGGAGTGCAGTGGCCGGCTCTCAGCTCACTGCAAGCTCCGCCTCCCGGGTTCACGCCATTCTCCTGTCTCAGCCTCCCGAGTAGCTGGGACTAGAGGCGCCCGCCTCGTCGCCCGGCTAGTTTTTTGTATTTTTTAGTAGAGACGGTTTCACCGTATTAGCCAGGATGGTCTCGATCTCCTGACCTCATGATCCGCCCGTCTCGGCCTCCCAAAGTGCTGGGATTACAGGCTTGAGCCACCGCGCCCGGCCTGAAATTTTTCAAATTAAGAAGTTGGGGAAGTTTGGCCGGGCGCGGTGGCTCAAGCCTGTAATCCCAGCACTTTGGGAGGCCGAGACGGGCGGATCACGAGGTCAGGAGATCGAGATCATCCTGGCTAACACGGTGAAACCCCGTCTCTACTAAAAAATAAAATAAAAAAATAAAAAAAATTAGCCGGGCGAGGTGGCGGGCGTCTGTAGTCCCAGCTACTCGGGAGGCTGAGGCAGGAGAATGGCGTGAACCCGGGAGGCGGAGTTTGCAGTGAACTGAGGTCCGGCCACTGCACTCCAGCCTGGGTGACAGAGCGAGACTCCGTCTCAAAAAAAAAAAAAAAAAAAAAAAGAAGTTGGGGAAGTTTCCATCCTCAAATGAAGATGCCACTAGTCATATAACAGCAATGAACTGAGATCACACCAGTGGACTCCAGCCTGGGCGACAGAGCAAGACTCTCTCTCAAAAAAGGCAAAAACCAAACCAAACCAAACCAAACAAACAAAAACAAGGAACATGCATTTTTGTTTAAAGGAAAATGTTCTTTTAATTTTTTTTTTTTTTTTTTTTTTTTGAGATGGAGTCTTGCTCTGTCGTCCAGGCTGGAGTGCAGTGGCGCAATCTCAGCTCACTGCAAGCTCCGCCTCCTGGGTTCACGCCATTCTCCTGCCTCTGTCTCCCGAGTAGCTGGGACTATATAATAAAATATATATATATTTATTTAGGGTCTTTCAATGTTGCCCAAGTTGGACTCAAACTCCTGGGCTCCAGTGATCCATCACCTCAGCCTCCTGCATGTATCTACATTTTATTTTATTTTATTTTTAGAGACACTCTGTTAACCAGGTTGGAGTACAATAGTGTGATCATGGCTCACTGCAGCCTCAACCTCCCTGGGCTCAAGTGATCCTCCCTCCTCAGCCTCCTATGAGTAGCCGGGACTACAGGCATGTGCCTCCACACCTGGATACTTTTTGTATTTTTTGTAGAGACATGGTTTTGCCATGTTGCCCAGTCTGGTCTAAACTCCTGGCTTCAAGTGATCCCCTTTGCCTCAGCCTCCCAAAGTGCTGGGATTACAGGTGTAGACTCCCACATCTGGCCCACATTCTCACTGATAGTCTTTGCACACATCTTTCATTCCTTCTGGGAATTTATTCTAAGAAAATAGAATTTTGGGGTCAAAGTACTTGTGTGTATGTATCTGTACCAGGAAAAAAGCAGAAATTCCAGTATCAACAGATAACCAGAGCCAAGCAAGGTTGTACACGCCTATAGTCCCAGCTACTCAGGAGGCTGAGGCGGGAGGATTGCGTGGCATGAGCCCAGGAGTTAGAAGCTACAGTGAGCTATGATTGCACCACTGTACTCCAGCCTGGGCAATAGAGCAAGACCCTGTCTCTGAAAAAACAAAACAAAACAGATAACCATTGTTACTATTTTGTTGAACATTTTCCAGATACCCTGATAGAAACACACTTTTACATAAATGGGACCATTCCATATAGGCCAGTATGTAGTGTGTACTTTTTTTACTCCACAATTTGCCATATACCTGTTTCCAAATCAATCAGCATAGATTAAATCATATCAACTACACAGGATTCCATCGTCTGTGTGTGCTCTCAAATCCTACTTTTAAAATGTTCTCAGAAAGGTTATCCTGAAATATATTCCTATCGGGAGTTTTCCACACTCTAAACTGAATTGTATAAGTAAAAGACTGATTGTTAGGTTTAAAAGAGGTTATCTGTTTTAATTGGAGTTTTTCTTTCTTTCTTTTTTTTTTTTTTGAGACACAGTTTCACTCTGTCACCCAGGCTGGAGTGCAGTGGTGCGATCTTGGCTCACTGCAACATCTGCCTCTCTGGTTCAAGCAATTCTCCTGCCTCAGCCTCCTGAGTAGCTGGGATTACAGGCATGCACCACCACGCCCAGCTAGTTTTGTATTTTTAGTAGAGACAGGATTTCGCCATGTTGGCCAGGCTAGTCTTGAACTCCTGGCCTCAAGTGATCTGCCTGCCTCAGCCTCCCCAAGTACTGAGACTACAGGTGTGAACCAACGCGCCCAGCCTCAATTAGAATTATTTTGTTGCTAAAGTGATTGTACATTTGTTCCATATGCTTATCAGTCTTTTGCAGTTTGCTTTTTCATATTTTACCTCAGACCATTTTTATTTGGAGGAAGCCTTTTATTAAATTAGCATGTTCTCCTTATAAAGTTATTAATTTTTAACGTGTGTCACAGACATTTTTCCCAAGCTTGTTATATACTTTTTGACATGTAGAAATTATAAATATTTACATGGATCAACCCATCAATCTTTTTCTTTATTGTTTCTAGATTTTATGACATGCCTAGATAGCTTCTTTTATACTATAAGATTATACACATTTTCTTCAAAAAATGTTTTGAAACATTTATGATTTTTATGTTTGTATTTAAATCTTTAATTATCTAAAATGTAGTGCATGATATGAATGATTTATTTTCTAACTGATTTATTTTCCTAAAATGGCCAGCTGGTTGTCCCAACACTGTTGATTTCTTTCTTTCCCCTTAGTGACGTAGATGTGATCTTTATTATAATATGAAATTATTATTCCTGCTAGCACTACTTGTGGACTTTCTAGTCTGTTTAATTGTTCTATGTTTATTGCTGAGCCAGAACCATACAGTTACAATTATTGTAACTTTACATCTGATAGGAAAAGTACCCCCATATTTTTCTACATTAAAATTATTTTTCTCAGACATCTTTGCCCATCTGTTCTCTTTTATTTCCCATTAAAAGTATATGTTGCAGTGTTTTTTAGTATATTCAGAGTGTGTGACCATCACCACACTCAATTTTATAACATTTCATCACCCCCAAAAGAATCATCCAAACAGTTACATTAACTGTACCACCCCACAGCCACTAACAGTCGCTCCTCCATACCCACCCCCTTTCCCCCAGCCCTAGGTAACCACTCTTCTACTTAGTGGCTGCATAGATTTAACTATTCTGACATTTCACAAGAATGGAATCACACAATATGTGGTCTTTTGTAACTGATTTCTTTCACTTGGTATAGTGTTTTCAAGGTTCACACATGTAGCATGTATCACTACTTCATTGTTTTTATTGCCAAATAATATTCCATTGTATGAATATACCGCATTTTATTTATCTGTTCATCAGTTGATGAACAATTGAGTTTTTCCCACTTTTTGGCTATTTTTAATTATACTGTCATGAACATTTGTGTGTAAGTCTTTGTGTGGATGTATATTTTCATTTCTTTTGGGTATGTACCCAGGAATGGAATTGCTGGGTTGTATGGTTTAATAATTTGAGGAACTGCCAAACTTTTCTAATGCAGGTGCACTATTTTTCCCACGAGAATCCACTGGAGTTCTGATTTCTCCACATCCTCACTGGCACTTTTTATTACTATCTGACTTTTTGATTATAGCCATGCTAGTGGGCATACCATCTTTTCTTACAGATAAATTTAGAATCATTTTATCCCATTGATATTTTTAATGAGATTGCTTTGAATTTATGGATCATTTGGACATGTTTTCAGTGGTTAAGGCTTACCATTTAAGAATAGCATGCTTTTCCAATTAATAAAGTATTCTTGAATGTTCCTTAGCTTTAGCTTTATTTAGCAGTCCAAATTTAAAGGGTATTAACTATGGAATTTTTTTTTTTTTTTGATACAGGGTCTCACTCTGTTGCCCAGGCTGGAGTGCAGTGGTATGATCTCAGCTCACTGCAACCTCTGCCTCTCAGGCTCAAGCTATCCTCCCACCTCAGCCTCCCGGGTAACTGGGGCTACAGGCATGTGCCACCACACCCAGATAATTTTTGTATTTCTTGTAGAGATGAGGTTTTACCATGTTGCCCAGACTGGTCTGGAACTCCTGGGCTCAAGCAATCCGCCTGCCTCAGCCTCCTAAAGTGCTTGGATTACAGGTATGAGCCATCAGCCATTTTTTGTTTTTGTTTTTTTAAATCATTGATTTCAGCTATGCTCTACTGAATCCCTTTTCCATCCCCTCATGTCTCAGGTGCCTTACGTAACTTCCCAGTCATTGTGTTTTAGAAAGTCTGGTATTGTTTAAATTCCAACCTAATTTTGCTCTTCTCCAGAGCAGGTCCAGCTAGTCACTAAGGGGACTTGGAATGGGGAGGAGACAGGTGCGCTCTTCCTTTCCTTTGACTCCAGCTGTTGGGGCTGGAGAGAGGGCGTGAACTGGCAACGTGGTGAATTCTCCCCATGCCTTCCCAGCTTCCTGAGGCCTAGCTCCTCCAGTGAGCTGGGAAGGGAGAAAAGAAGGAAAGGGGACAGTGGTGCTTACCAGCCGGCTAACGTTGTGGTCCTCTCCTTTGATGGATTCCGCTTTTCTAGCCAGTACTTACTGCTGATGCCTTCTGTGCAGCAGGCGTTGAGTACTCCTCTTTCTGGGGTCCATGTGAGAGTTATTCCAGAGCTCACCCTTCTAGTATCATACGTACACAGTTGTTTTCATGGGAGATTCAGCTCTGTCTGGTCTCTCCTGCTCCCTCCACTCTCTCCAACTGTACCTCCTTTCTCCATCTTGCAATCTCTCTCTGACTTCACTCATGCTCAGACAGGCATGGAAAGGCAGGTCAGCAAATTCTTCACACTATCAGACTTTAGACAAGCTAAGGAATTGTCCTTCTCTGCATACTGTATATAGCACAGTTTGATTTATATAGCATCCTAATCATACTGTCTGGAAGAATCTTACCAAAATGGTATCGTTATTCCCCTACATGGGGAATTAGGGGTTGATTTTACCTTCTTTATTATAATTATTTTTATTTGATCAAATTACTAGGAAATATCCTTCACTTCTAAAGAATACAATTTATCTGTGTTAGAAAGAGCAGTCCTGTTGTGATGGCTCACTCCCGTAATCCCTGCACTTTGGGAGCCTGAGATGGGAGGATTGCTTGAGGCCAGGAATTCGAGATCAGCCTGGACAACACAGCAAGATCTTGTCTCTATTAAAAAACTAAAAAAAATTAGCCAGGCATGGTGACACACTACTCAGGAGGCTGCCACTACACTCCAGCCTGGATGACAAAGCGAGACCCTGTCTCTAAAAAAATAAAAACAACAACAACAAACATACATACATAAAAAGATCACGTCCAAATAAAAGAAAAAGATAATACGGTTTTGGTCCCCAAAACTGACATCACATAGGAGATATTGGAACTTTGTGGGTGGGAGCCAAGCACATGCTGGTGCCTCTTCTCTGGGTCATGTCTGTACTTGTTGTTTGGATTCCTTGGCAAAAACTGATTATGCAAAGAGAGTAGGATGCCTGAGTTGAATTGGGTCAATCAGATTCTTTTTCTTGAAATTAAAAAAAAAAAAAAATTGCATGAAAATGTATAGTTAAATGCACAGGTCTTAAGTGTACAATTTAGAGTTTTGACAAATATGCACATTCATGTAACCGAACCCCAAACAAGATATGGAGCATTTCCATCACCCTAGAATTTTCGTTCATCTCCCCTTCCAGTCAGTCTCCATCCATGATGGCCAACCACTATTCTGATTTCTATTACTATATACTAGTTTGATCTGTCTTTGGACTTCATGTAAGTGAAATCATACAGTACATATTCCTTTGTGACTGGCTTTTTTTAACCTAAGAATGTTTTTAGGTTAATCCATATTTTTATGTGAATCAGCAGTTTATTCTTTTTTATTGTTCAGTAATATATCAATGTGTGAATATATTTTCCATTCTCCTGTTGAAGGTCATTTGAGTTCTTTTCAGTTTTGGGCTATTATGAATAAAGCTGCTAAAAACATTTTTAAAACAAGTCTTGTTGTGGACAAGTTTTTCTTGGGGCAGGGATTCAAATAGCTAGGATTGAGATTGTTGGTTTATTGGATAGGTATATATTTAACTTGAGAAGAATCTGCCAAACAGTGCTCCAAAGTTGTGCAATTTTACACTCTCTGCAGCCAAAACGGAGGCTTCCAGTTGTTCTACATTCTTGCCAACATTTGAGGTGTCAGTCATTTTCACTGTAGCCATTCTAGAGGCCGTGAAGTGGAATCTCCTGGTTTTGGTTTCTCTTTCGCTGATGACTAATGATGCGCAACTTTCCATGTGCTCATTGGCCATTTGTATACCTTCACTTGTGAAGTGTCTCTCAAGTCATTTGCACATTTATCTTATTGGGTTGTTTGTCTTTTTACTGATCAGACATATGTATTCTAGATAGAAGTCAGATATATGTATTATTGATATTTCGAAGCGTTTTGTTCAGCAGTAGAAATGCTGGCTATATGATTCAAGAATAAAAATAGGTATGTAATTGTAACAGGAAGTCTTAAATTAAAATGTCACTATTTTGAATAACTAGAATATATATATTAAGAAAAATAATCCCAGGAAATCAAAAATATGCTAGTAATACATTAATTACACATAACAAATTTACAAAATTATATTACCATATAACAGTAATATGTAGTTCTAAATAAAAATAATCATGCTCACAGATAAAACCAAAAACTGTAAGAGCTTGATTTATTGAAAGGAAATGATTTAAATATCATGAGGGAAATAAAAGGAGATAAGAATTAGTGGAAGACCCTACCATGCTCCTGCTGTTTGGGAAGATGTAATATACAGAGTTAATTCAACAATAACCAAAGTCCCTGAGGGATGGCATATACGAGTTGACGATTCAATTTAAAAATTAATTGAGGGGATTAAACAGAAATATAAATATTCCAATAACCATTGAATTATACATTTTAAATGGATGAATCATATAGGTGAATTGTATCTCAATAAAATGATTATTAAATCGTATATGTGAATTATATCTCAATAAAACGATTATTTAAAAAATAAACAGGGAAATTTTTTTTTATTTTTGAGACAGAGTTTTGCTCTTGTTGCCCAGGCTGGAGTGCAATGGCACGATCTTGGCTCACCACAAACTCCGCCTCCCAGGCTCAAGTGATTCTCTTGCCACAGCCTCCCAAGTAGCTGGGATTACAGGCATGCTCCTCCATGCCTGGCTAATTTTGTATTTTTAATAGAGATGGGGTTTCTCCATGTTGGCCAGACTGGTCTCAAAATCCCGACCTTAGGTGATCCTCCCGCCTCGGCCTCCCAAAGTGCTGGGATTACAGGCCACCGTGCCCAGCCTAACGGGGAAATATTTTTTAAGTTAAAGCAAAAAAAAACAAGGTAAGCCAAGCAAAAAAATATAAAAATATATGATTTTGGTGTTTACAGCGCATTGGGTAAAAAATCTTACTAGGAAACAGTATGTAAAATATTTCATTTTTAGAAAACCATACATTAAATCAATGGAGAGTGACCAAAAAATTTTGACACTGTTTATTATGGTAAATATTTTCCTTAATGAAATGTGGAAACATTTCTGAAAACAGAAATAAGATGAAGATGTCCACTATCATCACTTGTATTCAGTACTTTCCTGGTATTCCTAACAAGAGTAATAAGGCAAAAAAGTTGAAATAAAAATATTAAGATTGGAACTGAGATACAAAACTTGTATGTATATTAACAACTCAAAAGAATCCAGAGATAAGTTATTAGAATTAGTGAGTTTAGCATGACTGAATAAATGGTCAAAATAGGAAACCAAATTTTATTTCTGTATACCAGCAAGAGTTAGAAAATAAAAAAAATTTACAACAATACCATTTATGGTAGCATAAAGATTCAAATGTCTGGGGAAAAATTTAATGAAAGATGTCCATGACACTTTAAATATTATTTAGAGAAATGAGAGAAGAGGTAAATAAACGGAAGTATATACCATGTGAACTGATTAGATGACCCAGTATTTTAAACATGTCACTTCTCCCCTGAATTCACTTATAAACTCAATGCAATCCCAATCACAATCACAATAGGCTTCTTTTTAGAGGAATGAGAGGGACTTAGCAAGCTGATTCTAAAATGTATATGGAAATGCAAAGTGCCCAAATAACTAAAATGCTCTTGAAGAAGTAGAATCAGATTGAGGACTTACTCAACCACATATTGACTTATGATAAATTAGTAATTAGGATGCGGAGGGGTTAGTATAAAGATAAGCAAATTGACCAGCTTAACAGAAGGAGCCCAGAAACAGACCTAAACATACCTGGACCCTTGATTTATTACCTAGGGGGGTGCAGCAGACCAGTAGGAAAAGAAGAGTCTTTTTAAAGATGATGCTGGGATAATTGAATACCTTTATGAAATAAAAAAAAAGAAACTTGAACTCTATGTAATAACTTATATAAACATGGGTATCAAGTAGATTCTAGATCTACCTGTGAAAGGGAAAATAGTAAAGCTTCTGGAAAATAGTATAGGAGAATATATTCATGATCTTAAGGTATGGAAAAACTTCATAAACAGGTTGCAATAAGCACCAATATAAGAGAAAAACTGTTTCATTTGATAACATTAAAATTAACAACTTTGTCAATCAAAAGGAAGTCATAAAGTGAGAGTAGGTTATCCAAAAATATATTAGTAGTTTTTAAAGAACAGAATGGGAAAAAATATTGTAATACATATAATCAAAATGAGATCCACAAATCAAAAAGAAAGCCACAAATAACCCAACAGGGGGAAAAAAAAAAAAAAGCATGACCCATGAATAGGCACTTCACAAGAAAGAAATTCAAATGACCTTTAACATACAAAGTTGTTCAATCTCATTAATCATCAAAGAAGTACACGTTAAATCCACAAGGAAATGCCTGTCTGTCCTGAAAAGAACAGCTAAAATTAAAAAGCCTGACAATACCAAGTGTTGACAAGGACACGGAGCCGTGGGAATTCTTATACACTCTCAATTGCCAGTGAAAATGTAAACTGGCACATCTACCTCGGAGAACAGTATAGTTTTATCTACTAAATTTGAAGATATGCAAATCCATCAACTCCATTCTAATGTTATATTCCTCCAAAATGCATGCACATTTGCACCAAGATACATATGCAGGAATATTCATAGTAGTGTTATTTGTGATAGCCTCAAATAAAAACAATCCCAAAGTCCATTAACAGTAGAATGAATAAACAGTGAAGTATTAAGCAATATTACACAGCAATGGACATGAATAAACTGCATACACGCAAAAAGAATGACTCTCAAAATGTAATGTTGAATGAAGAAAGCTAAACACAAAATACTTCCTTTTTGATGCCTTACATATATGGAGAAATTACATATATATGTGTGTGTATATATACAGTGTGTGTATATATATACACATATACATATATATCAAAATAGGAAAACCAATTTTATTTCTGTATACCAGCAAGAGTTAGAAAACAAAAAAAAATTTAAAACAATACCATTTATGGTAGCATAAAAATTCAAATGTCTGGGAAAAATTTAATGAAAGATGTCCACTACACTTTAAATATTATTTAGAGAAAAGAGAGAAGAGGTAAACAAACGGAAGTATATACAATGTGAACTGATTAGATGACCCAGTATTTTAAAGATGTCAGTTCTCCCCTGAATTGACTTATAAACTCAACGCAACCCTGGGCGCGGTGGCTCACGCCTGTAATCCCAGCACTTTGGGAGGCCGAGGCAGGCAGATCACAAGGTCAGGAGATCCAGACCATTCTGGCTAACACGGTGAAACCCCGTCTCTACTAAAAAAGAAAAAATACAAAACATTAGCCGGGCATGGTGGTGGGCGCCTGTAGTCCCAGCTACTCGGGAGGCTGAGGCAGGAGAATGGCACGAACCCGGGAGGCGGAGCTTGCAGTGAGCCGAGATCGTGCCACTGTACTCCAGCCTGGGAGACAGAGCAAGACTCCTTCTCAAAAAAAAAACAAACTCATTGCAATCCCAATCAAAATCACAATAGGCTTCATATATACATAAACATAGATATATACACACATACATAGATATATACGTATATATACACATATACATATATACATACATATATACACACACACATATACATAAAGTTGCATGGTTAGGTGGTAAAAGCAGTGTTTGCCATAAAAATCAGGTCGTTGGTTATTTGGGCGAGGAGGGAGTGGTAGTGCTTGGGAGGGGACACAAGGGAAGGTTTTGGGACGGCCGGTATACCGGTTGTCAATGTATGGCCTCGCACCTCCAGTCATCCTTTAACATCTGCTCTGCGGACACCGCCAGAATCCCCTTCCGCGGCTCCCTTCGCGGCGGGGAGGATGCTGAACAGTAGAGGGCGCTAGAGACGCGCTGCGGGAGGCTGGCGCTCGGGTCCGGCTGCGGGCCCCTGGCCGCAGATCGCGCTCTGCCCGCGCCCCAGGCCCGCACGCGCGGCCCCTCCGCCACCTCGCGCCCCGACCTGACCTGTCAGTCACGTCCCCACGGCTCTCCTAGCGGAGACCCCGCCGTGTCCAGGCTCCGTCCCCACAGTGTCCAGACCCCTGTAAGTTTGTCAGTCAGCACTCTGATGCCAGCCGATTCTCCAAAAAAGCCAGGGGGATCCAAGCCGATCATCTGCCGGACGGTACTGCAGCAACGGAGATGAACAGATCATTCACACAGAAAGGAGGGGAGGGAGAGACGTGCGAGGGGTAGGGAGGGCGGAAGGAAGGTCTAAGGGAAGGAGCGGAGTGGGGAGGGAGGAAGGCAGGCAGGAATGGAATGAAAGAAGGGAGGAAGGACTCGTTGAATGCACAGGCTCCCCGGTGCTGCACGGGCAGGAGCGGCTCTCACAGGTACGGGGCCCCCAACAGACCCTCCCAGGTTGCTGGAATGTTGTGGCCCTGCAGGGCGTCTCTGTCTATCTTTTTTGAGGTCTCTCTGGCAATATGTGATAACGATAACATTTTTAGACATCCGGAATCTGATTTAAATTCTAGTTCCATCACCTTCTAGCTGTGGGGCCCTGAGAAACAGCACATCCTCCCGGATCCTCCCTTCTCTCTTGTTCACAGGTGGGGAAGGCTACTTGGGGCGGGGGGTGGGGGTAGGGGCGCGGGGTTGGGGCGACTTTGCAGATTTACCAAGCTGATGTACGAAGACCCACTACAGCTGTAAGGGCTAGCTCCTTTCTCCCACTCTGGCAGTCACTCCACTTTGAGAAACATACCTCTTGAAATAAAGCTACAAGTGGAGAGGGCCAGGTGATTTGGGCAAATAATTCCATACTAAATATTAGGACAAAACATACTAGGCAAATATCACAATCCGGCTTCACAGTGGCATACTAAATTCAACCAAGAAATATACCCATGATGTTGAAAGAACCAGGCTTATGGAATGTAAACAGCAAACTATTTTATTCTTGTTTTCTATTTACCAATTCAAACCTGCTCTGCAGGTCACTCCTCCCTGCCCCTGGGATAAAATCTAGGGCATGTTCTGTGACTTTTTGGATCACAAAATTCATATGATTTTTGGATCATTCTTAGTTAACCAAAAATTTCTCCTGTAACTTCTAGCTGTAAAAACAGGCTCTGTTCAGCATTTAAAATGTCCAATCCCATGTAAGAGTCTAAACTTCGGATTTCATTTTAAGTTTAAGCTTCCTCTTGATTCCTCCCCCAAGCCTGGCCCAGGCTTGCATTTGGCTCTGGGCGTTGGGCGGGTAGCAGTGTTTCCTCTCCATTTTTCACTTTCACTCCTCCCTCACCAACTAGCTTGCAGGGATTTCTGATCACTTAGTAGAGTCTAGAGGCGTAAGGGAAGGAGGTCACCAAGGGGCAGGCCAGGCTTTATGTGAATAGTCCCCCTGTTCACAGTAGAGGTCCCCTTCTACTGCAGACATCTTCCCCATGGTTCCTGTGACCCAGGTTTGTCTCCGAATGGGGTTAGCACACAGTACCATCTCCATCCCCTTTAAAGGTGTTTATTACATTTTTTTGGAAATGGAGGTCTGGAAATTATATTTCCTGGACAGTCTTACAAGCAGGGTTCCAGGTTGATTCTGCCAAATGTGAGGCACTCAGGTGAGACTAGAAAGCAGAAAGATGGTTTAGAAAATCATTGTTTTCTTCCTTTGACTCTGAACTTACGAAAGCAGGATGCTCGAGACTCTTGCAGTAATTTGGGCAAAGATTTCCACAGTGCAAAATAGACCAAACATAATGCAAATAGCTGTACAAATGACAGTCCATCATCATCATAGAATGTCAGTTTGGCAACAATGGCATCAAGGCCCAAAAGCAGCTGTGCAGCAGGGGGGTTCCTCCTTGGTGACTGGATGGGCACAGCCAAGCACAGGCTCCTGAAGATCCCAGCTCTAGGAAACATCAGCATGGTTCATTGCATCGTCCACCCGAATTCTTCACCCCTCCCTGTGGCTGTGTCCATTGCCCTGTAGGCGCTGCAGTTCCCCTCAGGAAAAAGGCATCATTTATTTCTCCGCCCCTTGATTTGGAGCTTGGCTATGTGACTTGCTTTGGCCAATGGGATATTGGGTGACACAACATAAGCAGAGACACCGATGCATATCTGCACAATGCAGCTTGCCTTTTTATGCTTCCGCCTTCACCATGAAAAGAGCTTTCCCTGGGGGTAGCAGCTGTCCCTGCAGCCTGTGTTCAGAATGCACAAATGTGAGGAGCCAAGCCCAGCCAGACCCACATCTTGAAAGTGAGTTGCCAGGCCCGGCGCAGTGGTTCACACTTGTAATCCCAGCACTTTGGGAGGCCAAGGCAGGCAGATCACCTGAGGTCTGGAGTTCGAGACCAGCCTGACCAACAAGGAGAAACCCCGTCTCTACTAAAAAATACAAAATTAGGCCCCGTGCATTGGCTCACGCCTGTAATCTCAGCACTTTCGGAGGCTGAGGCAGGCGGATCACCTGAGGTCAGGAGTTCGAGACCAGCCTGGCCAACATGGAGAAACCCCGTTTCTACTAAAAATACAAAAGCAGCCAAGCGTGGTGACACATGCCTGTAATCCCAGCTACTTGGGAGGCTGAGGCAGGAGAATCACTTGAACCCAGGAGGCAGAGGTTGCAGTGAGCCAAGATCGCGCCATTGCACTCCAGCTTAGGCAACAAGAGTGAAACTCCATCTCAAGAAAGAAAGGAAAGAAAGAAAAGAAAGACAAAATTAGCCGGGCATGGTAGCGCATGCCTGTAGTCCCAGCTATTCGGGAGGCTGAGGCAGGAGAATCACTTGAACCTGGGAGGCAGAGGTTGCAGTGAGCTGAGATTGCAGCACTGCACTCCAGCCTGGGCAACAAGAGTGAAACTCTGTCTAAAAAAAAAAAAAAAAAGTGAGTTATCTATCCTAGATCAGACCACCTCCAGTCAACCCACAGATGTGTTAGAAATGAGTGCTCATTTAAGTATGGCATTGACATGTTGTGATTAGTTGTTATGCACCATTATAGCAAAAAGTAGTACACTGATACAAGTAACTGCTCCCTTATTGGCTTCACCAGCCTTCCCAAGAATTGTTTAATCCCATTCCCTGTATACAATCACTCTCTGCCGAGAATCCTTTCTCTGAGAAAAGAGTTCTGAGAAAAGAATTTTGTTTTCTGCTTGAGGCAGACCAACGCTCATGCCAAGAACAAGTGGAAAAGCTGAATAAAACACAGAAATCTTTTAAAAAGGTTTTTGGAAAGCTTCGCAGTTAACAAGAATTTGAAGGGCCACAATCTCAAAAGAAGGAAAGCACAAGGAGGTGACTTGGCCTTCTGTGAACTACTTTTCCCTTCAGGAAACGTGCTGATTTTAGCTAAGAGGCCAAGCATTTGGGCAGACGGCCATAGCTAAGAGGCAGCAAAGGCAGCAGAGTCTAGTGCTGGAGAGACAAGAAATGGAGACTGAGGTTGTCAATGCAGCTGGAACTGGAGGGGCCAAGATACCATATAGAAGGGAGACACAGAAAAGGAACACTTTCCCATTGAGGCATCTGCTGAGTTAAGCTATGCAGAAAGGCTATGAAAGGTAGCAGGTTTTGGCAGTGGCATATTAATGAGATAAAAATTGGAGTTCAGGACCCACCAAGGAAAAGAAGCCTAATAATCAGCATCAGACGCTCAGCTGGCATCCTCAGAGGACCACACTCAAGATAGACGGGCAAACCAGAGGTGGAGATGGAGCCTTCTAAAAACTGCGACGTAGACTCTAGTCAGTTCAGTACCATTGGATTAAGGTAAAATCTTCCCACTCTGTCTATCATATGACATGGTAAACCCTCCCTGGAGAAAGACACTGTTTTCAGATAATGTTTCCTGGAGCCACTAAAATTTATTATAATGGTTAGCATTCAACAATAAATGATCAATCACACAACAAAACAGGAACGAGGGGAAAACATACACAACAAAATGGAGCCACTAATGACCCAGACATTGGTGTTATCAGACACAGACTTGATGGATGGAATAGAGACTTTCATCAAAGAACTGGAATCTATAAGAAAGAATGAAATGGAAATTTAAAACTTAAAAATACAATAATTGAAATTAACTACTTAGCATATGGGTTAACTACAATTAGACTTAGCAGAAGGAACATTCTTTGAACTGTAATATAGAACAGAATAAAAACTCCAAGCTGAAGAACAGAGACAAAGAGTATGGAAAATAACAGCAAAGAACATAAGATACTTGTGGGAAGAGGCGAACAGATCTAACACATATGTAATTGGAGTCTTAGAAAAAGAAGGGGGGAAGATGGGGCAGAAGTAACAGTTAAATAAATATAGGCTGAGAATTTTCCAAAACTGATAAAGTTTTATGATCCCCAAGCAGGATAAATAAAAACAAAACTGCATCCAGCCACACTATACTTTTTTTTTTTTTTTTTTTTTGAGAAGGAGTCTTTCTTTGTTGCCCAGGCTGGAGTACGGTGGCGTGCCATCTCAGCTCACTGCAACCTCCGCCTCCCCAAGTTCAAGCAATTCTCCTGCCTCAGTCTCCCGAGTAGCTGGGATTACAAGCACGCGCCACCATGCCTGGCTAATTTGTGGATTTTTTTTAGTAGAGACGGGGTTTCACCATGTTGGCCAGGTTGGTCTCGAACTTGTGACCTCAGGTGTTCCACTGGCCTCGGCCTCCCACAGTGCTGGGATTATAGGTGTAAGCCACTGCACCTGGCCCAGGCACACTATACTTAAATTGCTGAAAACGAAAGACAAGGAGAAAACATTAAAAGCAGTTAGAGGTGGGTAGGAGGGACACATTTCTTCTTTTCTTTTTTCTTTTCCCCTCCCTCCTTCTCTCTTTTTCCTTCCTCCCTCCCTCCCTCCTTTCTTTTTCTTCTGTAGAGCGGGGTGGGGTTCTTGCTCTGTTGCCTGGGCTGGTTTTGAACTCCTGGGCTCAAGGGTGTTGGGATGACAGGCGTGAGCCAGGGCACATTACTGACACATTAC
This sequence comes from Rhinopithecus roxellana, assembly GCF_007565055.1. Classification (NCBI taxonomy): domain Eukaryota; kingdom Metazoa; phylum Chordata; class Mammalia; order Primates; family Cercopithecidae; genus Rhinopithecus; species Rhinopithecus roxellana. The sequence continues at coordinate 55,036,281 of NC_044559.1, read as the reverse complement.
TCTCAAAGGAGACACAATAGCACTGAAAATCACTTGTCAACAGAAATGATGGAAGTGAGAAGATAATGGAGTGCCGTTCTGAAGTTCCTGAAAGAAAAAAGTGTCAACCTGTAGTCCTATATTCACAAAATACCCTTAAAAATGAATCGGAAATAGATGTTTCTATTCAAAAACTGAGAAAGGCCGGGTGAGGTGGCCTGTAATCCCAGCCCTTTGGGAGGTCAAATCAGGCAGATTGTTTGAGTTCAGGAGTTTGAGACCAGCCTGAGCAACATGGTGAAATCCCTTCGCTACAAAAAATACAAAAAAGTTAGTCAGGTGTGGTGGTGCCTGCCTGTAGTCCCAGCTACTCGGGAGGCTGAGGTGGGAGGACTGCTTGAACCTAGGAGGTTGAGGCTACAGCGAGTCATGCCTGGGCGATAGAGTGAGACCCTGTCTCAAAAACAAGCAAACAAAAAAACCTGAGAAAATTTGCTGCCAGCAGATGTGCATACACAAAAAATACTAAAGGGAATTCTTCAGGTAGAAGAAAACTGATCTATGATAGACTCACAGAAATGCAGGAAATAATAAACAACAGAGTGAATATGTGGGTGAATACAAATAAATATTGACTGCACATAGCAATAATAATAATGTCTCATTAGGTGTAAAATATATGTGGAATTAAAATGAGTAATAATAATATACATGCAAGAGTAGAATGGAGGTAAATACAGATTGAGTATTGTGAGGTGATAGTTTTGTCTGGGAAACAATAAAAAGTAAAATTTGTATTAGATTATAATAACGTACAGAAGTTGTAATCTGTGGAGGAAACCACTAAAGAAATTATAAAAGAATGTGTAAGTAGCAACCAATGGTAAGAGGGAAATGGAATTTTTTAAAAATCTGAAAGAAAGAAATAGAAAAGAAAAAAATAAAAACAAAAATGGGTAAGACAAATGGAAACAAATAGTAAGATGGTATTTATGAACAGAGCTATATCAGTAATTACAATAAATGTAAATTCACGAAATCCACAAAAGACAAAAATTGACAGACTTGATTAAAACAACTGTATTCAAGAGACACGACATCATTGTAAGAACATTAAAAATTCAAAAATAAGGGGAAAAGTGAAAAAAATACCATTGTGAGTGGTAGAGAAAGCCATTTCACATAATAAAGGGTTCACTCTACCAGAAAATGTCAATTTTAAATGAGTATGAGCCTAATAACACAGTCTCCAAATGCGTAAAATAAAAATTAACAAAACTCAAAGGAGAAATAAACACATTCATAATAATAGTGGCAGGCTTTAGTGTCTCTCAGTAGTTTACAGGAAAACAGACAAAAATGTCAGTAAAGATGTAGATAATTTGACCAACCTGATTAACAAACTTGGCCCAGTTGAAATACGCGTAACACTTGCACCACACTGCAGAACTGCACATTCTTTCAAGTGCAGGAACATTATGATAAGAATATTATAGGAAAGTCTGTCATAAACATAGCTGCAAAAATCCTGAGAAATATAACAGCAAGTTAATCTAAATTTTATGTATTTATTTATTTACTTATTTTATTTTTGGAGACAGAGTCTCGCTTTGTTATCCAGACTGGAGTGCAGTGGCATGAACATGACTCACTTCAGCCTTAACCTCCTGGGCTTAAGCAATACTCCTGCCCCAGCCCTCCAAGTAGCTGGGACAACAGGCGTGTGACACCACACCTGGCTAATTTTTGTGGTTTTTGTAGAGACCGAGTTTCACCACGTTGGTCTCAAATTCCTGAGCTCGGGTGATTTACCTGTCTTGGCCTTCCAAAATGCTGGGATAATAGATGTGAGCCACTGTGCCCAACTTAAATCTAAATTTTATTTTATTTTATGGCCATGTTCCCTCTAATAAATCTAAATTTTAAATAAATAAGTCCAAGTATTATTGTGTTTATGTGTATAAAACTGCATATACACACAAACGCATACATACCCTGCTGGTTTCTATTACAAGAATGTACGTTTGGTTTGACATTCAACAGTCAATTAGTTTAAGTCATCACATCCAAAGAATAAAGGAGAAAAAATTATTTCGAAAAGTGCAGAATAAGTATTTGAGAGAAATTTAACCTCATTTGTGATTTTTTAAAAAAATCTTTTTAACAGCTTGAGAATATATGTTCATAAGTATATTAAAAATCCTATAGCAACCATCAAACTTCATGGTGAATATTGACAACTCTCCCCATGCCCCACCCAGCACCCCTGAGATTGAGGATGAGACAAGAATAATATCCACTATCACTACTTATAGTCAGCATTTGCTGGAGGTCCTAGCCACTGCAATTTGTATACCAATTTTAAATCTTGCAACCTTGCTGAATATATCAGCTCTAGTTTTTTGTGTGCGGATTCCTTAAGATTTTCCATAGACAAGATTATGTCATGTGCAGATATCATTTTACTTCTTCCTTTATGATCCCGATCCCTTTTATTTCTTTTTGTTGTCCGATTGCTCAGCCACTGCATTTCGGCAAGAGATAAATAAGGTATACAGATTAAGAAAGGAAGAAATAAAACTATCATTCACAGATGACATGATTATACAAAAATAATCTGCAAATTATTATAATTTAAATGAATTACGCAAGGCCACTCACTGGATAACAAGGTCAACATAGTTTTGTAGCAACAGAATCTGTATATACTAGCCATAAACAAATATAAAATGCCTAAGAATAGATCTATTGAAGGATGTGCAAGAACACTTTACTGAAAACCACAAAAATAGTTCTAAGAAACATACAAAAGACTTAAAGAAGTGAAGAGATATACCATGTTAGTGAATAGGAAGATTGAAGATTTTAACCATGTCAAATGGCCCCCAAACTGTTCTACATAATCAATTAAATCCAATCAAATTCTAGCACTTTACTTTGTGGAAATTGACTAGCTGATTCTAAAGTGTTTTATGAAACTGTAAAGGGCTTCTTTCTTCTGGAGCTGCCTTGTGGACAGGATCTGAAACAACCCAGGCCAGGTCTCTCTGGTCCACGGGAAGCACGCATATGCTTTTTGCTCTGACTACGTCTGTAGAGAACAGCCCAAACAACAACAGTCTCCCCTTCAGAGCAGAGAGCCTGCTAGTCTCTTGCCATTTAGATTTTTCAGGGATGAGTCGGAGATACCAGACTACTCTGTCCTGCAGAAAAGGATACTTATCAACTTTTCCTAGTGGCCCTAGAAAAGTCACTGCTAGGCTGGGCGCGGTGGCTCAAGCCTGTAATCCCAGCACTTTGGGAGGCCGAGATGGGCAGATCACGAGGTCAGGAGATCGAGACCAGCCTGGCTAACATGGTGAAACCCCGTCTCTACTTAAAAAAAATATAAAAAACCAGCTGGGCGAGGTAGCGGGCGCCTCTAGTCCCAGCTACTCGGGAGGCGGAGCTTGCAGTGAGCTGAGATCCGGCCACTGCACTCCAGCCTGGGCCACAGAGCGAGACTCCGTCTCAAAAAAAAAAAAAAAAAAAGAAAAGTCACTGCTAGTCAGAAATCTCAACTTGGAATGTGGGGGTGGCTGGCATCTATTGGGATATCAGATGAAACAGAAACAGTTCCACTGTAGTGGCCTGCTCTGTAAACATACAGAGAACCCCTATTATGTGTGTGCTGTGAAACTATTAGAAACTACAGCTTTGTGGACTACTTTGAAAATGTGCAAGTGGGCCGGGCATGGTGGCTCACGCCTGTAATCCCAGCACTTTTGGAGGCCAAGGCGGGTGGATCATGAGGTCAGGAGATCGAGACCTTCCTGGCTAACATAGTGAAACCCCATCTCTACTTAAAAATACAAAAAATTAGCCGGGCATGGTGGTAGACGCCTGTAGTCTCAGCTACTTGGGAGGCTGAGGCAGGAGAATGACATAAGTAAACCCGGGAGGCAGAGCTTGCAGTGAGCCTACATCGCGCCACTGCACTCCAGCTTGGGCAACAGAGCGAGACTCCGTCTCAAAAAAAAAAAAAAAAAAAAAAAAAAGAAAGAAAGAAAAAAGAAAGAAAATGTGCAAGTGAAATAAGTGACAAAAAGCAAACACAAGATATTCTGTCCATATGAACCACTGCCAGGCGATACTTGTATTTGTAGATTGACAGAAACTGGAGGTGGAGTTAAAGAGGTACAAACTCAGTATTAACATTCATTGCCTCTTTTGCTAAAGTTGTTTCACTGCATAAGAAAAAGATATTGGTCAGGCCAAGTGCAGTGACTTAAGCCTGTAATCCCAGCACTTTGGGAGGCTGAGGCGGGTGGATCACCTGAGGGCAGGAATTTGAAACCAGCCTGGCCAACATGGTAAAATTCCGTCTCTACTAAAAATAAAAAAATTAGCCAGGCATGGTGGCAGGCACCAGTAATCCCAGCTACTTGGGAGGCTGAGGCAGGAGAATCGCTTGAACCTGGGAGGCGGAGGTTGCAGTGAGCGGAGATCACGCCATTGCACTCCAGCCTGGGTGACAAGAGGGAAACCCCGTCTCAAAAAAATAAAAGAAAAAAAAGAAAAAGAAGGAAAAAAAAGAGAAAGATACTGGTTCCACGTTCTCTTCCAGTTATGCAAAACAACGTGTTGACGTGCAGGCTGCACAGTGCCAGGTGCAAATACACACTGCCTGTTACGGTAACTGTGACAAGCACAAGGGCTGCCCACTAGCTTGAGTGCAACTTCTGGGGAATTGATGGGAGTGATTTATGGGTACTTCCTTCTTAACAAATTTTACATCAATACTGCAACACAACAATCTCAGCCCTGTGGGCTATACCATAGCCACATGCTTTCACCATTTCCTGCGCAAAGGGAGAGCCCAGGAACTGAATGCTGTTAATCAGGGAGAGCATAGAAACAGCAGCAGAACAGCTGGAGAACCAGGGCTGTGTGGTTTTGGACTGTGGGGAGGGTGGGCCACGGGCAGACTTGACACAATGTGGGAAGGCATTTGACACAGCCCCATGGAGGACCTAATGCTTGGGGAGGCCCTCACCCAGCACAGTGAGCCACGTCGACACTTGGTGCCTGAGCGTGCTGCTCACAGCGCTCTCCGTATTTTCCCCATAACAGTATGTTTTTTCTGCCAGGCAGAAGGCAGAGAAACCCTGGCTGAAAAAGCAGCAAGGGTCATCGACTGCATGAACACATCATCAGCTTTTCCAGATGGAGACACCCAAGTTTACCCTGCACATCCATTCAGTAGGTAGAGCTGGGTCATCCCTAAACAGGATCTTTCTTCTGAGCACCTGAGATTCTGGTCCAAATTAGGGCTGTGAGGACCAGAAGCTGGGAATCTGAACCCAGGCAGCCCCGCGGGTAAGGAGGAGGGAGTGTGTCGGAAGGCTGTATGGCCAGAGCTGCTGACTGCGCCAGGGCTTCTTTGTCCCCTCTTCTCTCCTGCACATCAGCACTCACGTTCCCCTGGCTCGGGCTGGCCTGGCAGCTCAGGGAGCTGTTGGATGAAACGTCCATGCTTGTGGCTGTGACTGTCACGTGCAATTGTGAGGACAGTCGGCTCCCAAAGTGGAACCGCAGTGCTGAGCGAAGGGTCAGAGCTCCGTGATGCGGCAGAGCGCGTGCCAGCGCTTCACCAGCTCCTTGGGCTTGCTGAGCATCTCGTCCCAGTGCTCCAGCTCTCTGCCACGGGTGTACATGTAGGGGCCCACCACCACTCGGCCCAGCTGCTGGCTCTCTGCAGGGGAGGGAGAGCACCAGTGTGTTCCTGAGCACAGAAGTCACGTCCCCAGTGACCTCCCTTCCTCCCTCCTCTTCCCCAGGAGGAAGCAGTAACTTCCCTCCTCTCTGAGTGGGAGCTGACAGCCCCCAAAGCGGCCCTGCCTTTGCTCTGCTGCTGGAAGGGCTGCTTCTCCCCCTGGGAGATTGGGAGGAAGGAGAGCCCTGAAAGAGACTCTCTCTTTGAGGGCCACCAGCTCTGCCCCACACCCTTCTGTAGGGCCATATTAAGTCTACCTTATGCCAAAGAACTGAGGGAGGAAAGAGCCCCTCTAGAAAGAAGGCCTCGGCCGGCCGTCAGAGAGTAAGTACATTCAGCAGTAACGTTCACTGGCCACCATGGAGAAGGGTCTTAAGTCCAGGCTGTTTGGCCAGCTGTGGCCTGATGGCTCTGTTTCCCCAGAGTGGCGGTGGGTGCTGCAGTGTGGGGTAGTGTGAGAAAGCTGGCTGACAGGACTCACCCAGAACCCCAAAGGCTCATCTAGAGGGCAGGAGGAACCTCAGAGCACCAGGTCCCCAGGCTAGTGGCAGCCCTGCTCCTTCCCACTCTCTCGGGTGATTTGCTCCAGGAGGGGGCAGCAGAGGCCATTGCTTAACCTCTTTCTTTTTCTTTTCTTTTCTTTTTTTTCTTTTTTTTAATTTTTTTTACTTTTTTATTTTTTAATTTTTGACAGAGTCTCGCTCTGTCGACAGGCTGGAGTACAGTGGCACGATATTGGCTCACTGCAACCTCTGCCTCACGGGTTCAAGCAATTTTCCTGCCTCAGCCTCCCGAGTAGTTGGGACTATAGGCATACACCACTACACCCAGCTAACTTTTGTATTTTTAGTAGAGATGGAATTTTGCCATGTTGGCCAGGATGGTCTTGATCTCTTGACTTCGTGATCCACCCCTCTCAGCCTCCCAAAGTGCTTAGGATTATAGGCGTGCACCACTGTGCCCAGCCAACCTCTTTCTTTCTTTTTTTGAGACGGAGTCTCATTCTGTCACCCAGGCTGGAGTGCAGTGGTGCATCTTGGCTCACTGAAACCTCTGCCTCCCGGGTTCATGCCATTTTCCTGCCTCAGCCTCCCAAGTAGCTGGGACTACAGGCGCCTGCCACCACGCCTAGCTAATTTTTTGTATTTTTAGTAGAGACGGGGTTTCACCATGTTAGCCAGGATGGTCTCGATCTCCTGACCTCGTGATCTGCCTACCTCGGCCTCCCAGAGGGCTGGGATTACAGGCGTGAGCCACTGTACCTGGCCCCCCCTTTTTTTTTTTTGACAGATTCAGCAGCCTCGCCTTCTGGGTTCAAGAGATCCTCCCGCCTCAGCCTCCCAAGTGGCTGGGATTACAAGCATGTGCCACCATGCCCAGCTCATTACTGTATTTTTAGTAGAGACGGGAGTTTCACCGTGTTGGCCAGGCTGGTCTTGAGCTCCTGAGCTCAAGTAATCCACCCGCCTTGGCCTCCGAAGGTGCTGGGATTACAGACGTAAGCCACCATGTTAACCTGTTTCTAAGGTGCCACAGACAAAGCTCAACCGGACTAAAGCTGGGCATGAAACCCAGGCTTCCTGCTGGCAAGCTGTGTGTCCTTGGGCAAGTATTTCAGCCTCTCTGAGCACTACTTTCCTTAACCAGGGAGGGAGCTCGTACAGCTCCTTCCGAGGTCAGGACAGGAGGCATTTCCTCTGCCTGAACACTTGGCAGCCCCTTGTGGTCCCTGTCCCAGCAGCCCGGGGTGGGGTGCGGTCTTACTGTCCCCTTCCGTGTTCTGCACCACGGTCAGGCTGAGGCTAGCGGTATCCAACTCGGTGGCATCGGCCTTGAAGCTGAAGGTCTCATTGTACACAGGATTGATGGAGCCCAGCACAGCTGAAGTCTTCTTGCACTTGACAAACTTGTTGTGGTTCATCAGAGACACTTTGACAAACACACCTGGGGAACAGTGAGCACTAGTGGGCTGGCAGAGGCAGGCGGGAGCCGAGCCCCTGCCTATGGGAGGTCCGGCAAGGAGGGCACGTGCCCAAGCTAGGTGCCAGGGCCCCACCCCTCACACAGTGCTGTGGCCCCGCGGGCGTGACCAGAGGAAGCCGGCTGAGTGCACTGCCCTGCAGCCTAGGCGGGGCTCCACTCCCTTCCTTTTCCTTCCTCTTTGCATCAAGAAAGTACCCACGGCACCGGCAGGCCCTCGTTTACCAGAGCCTGGCACCACATGCCTGTCCCTCCCTGTTGGGGGGCCGCTCACTGGGTCCCCAGGCTCCCTGGGGCCCCTTAAACACCTTGTACAGAGAGTTAAGATTTGGTGGGTGAGGGTCAGAGTCACAGTGGAAGGTCTGGATCCTGCCTGGCTTACGGTGACCCCAGACGTGAACACAAACAGGTGACTGATCGCCACCACCTCACTGGGGTGCGTGGGATGTGTGGGGTGAGCCCAAATGGGGTGGGACGTGTGGGGTGAGCCAAGGCCTCGCCTCCTGCAGCTCCTGTGTTCTGGGAGGCCAAGCATCAGTGCCCATGGAGTCGGGGGCCCTTCCCCTGGGGGGAGGGAGGTGTGGGCCTCACCCTTGAGGAACTGGACCCACGTAGCTGATGGGAATGTGGAGGTGGATGCAGACATGACAGTTCAAAGAGCCAAGACGCTGCCTCGGGAAACAGCAGGGGCAGGGCCTGGTATTGTGGTTGGGTTAGAACCCTTAGTGGGGGAGGCCGAGGAGATGCAGCTTTGGGTTCAACATAGGAAGAGGCTTCCTGCACCAGAACTGTCTACTGAGGGAGAGCATGTCTTGTGAGGTAGTGAGCACTCCGTGATAGGGTGTATGCAAGCAGAAACTGGATGGTCAGGGGTGAGGTCGGACTGTAGCCCCAGGCTGTAAGCTCAGTGGGCGGGACCTTCCCCAGGAGGAAAGGGAGGAACTCACTGACAATGCCTCTGTCCTCCTGGAGCTGAAGGCCCCTGGCACGTAGCACAACCACCGTCAGGCGGCTCAGGTAGTCGTTGTAGCTGAGGCAGAACTGGAGGTCGCCAAACTCCGAGGGGGGCTGGGGAGGCCAAGGTGGAAGCACCCCACCCTGTTACTCTGGCAGGTGCTGAAAACCCCCAGAGAGCTTCCCGCTTCCTCCCAGCCGTCCATGCGACACACTCACATGGTCCCCTTTGAATTCCACTGCCATTTTAAGGACAGGGCAACTGTGGTCTGGAGAGTTTAAGGGGCTTGTGCAGTCCTGTGGACCAGAGCTAAGGAGTCACACCCAGGTCTGAGCCAGCTGGGGCCTTCCCGGGGATGGTGGGCTGGGGGAAACATTTCCCTGGGCTGGACCATTTGTGGTGTCACCTCTCACAGCTGTCTGACCTAGATGGGAATCCAAATGTGGATATTTCAGGTTGCTCCAGGGAGTCTGATGGCCAGTGTGACAACAGGACCTCAAGCAGCCCCTCCCTGTCCAGGGGCAGGTCTGTTCCCCTCTGTCCCATGCTGCTCAGGGCCTAGGCCCTCCTCCCTGAGTCACTGTTATAGGGTGGTGTGCAGGATGCTGAGGGCTGACGCTGCCAGCAGGTGCTGGACCCTGTGCACACCTGCCGGCTGATGCTCAGTGGCACAGGCATGGTAACCTCGACCTTACCTCCAGGCTCTCGGCCTCCAGGTCTCTCCAGATGACACGCCGGCAGTCCCCTGCCAGGGTCTCATTCTTCAAGGGGAACAGCACCTGGCCCAGGAGCTGGTGCTTCCTCTGCCTGTCCACGTGGTAGACGGAGAACTTCAGCACCCTCTGGGTGACAGTCTTGCTGGACACCTAGGGGAGACAAGGACACTGGCCAGGGTCAGGAGTGGTGGTAGGGGATGGGATGGTGTGACTCGTTATTCTGGACATGGGTGCTTTTGAGAACGGGTGTCTCAACCAGGGACCCACACCCCAAACCTAGGGATTTTCAGGGGACCCTTCTTAGCAGCAGAGCTGTGTACCCCTGGAAAGTGGGGGTAGGTGCCAGGACCTTGCTATGCAGAGTGTGGTCCGAGGACCTGCAGCGTCCGTATACCACCACCTGGAGCCCTGTTAGAAATGCAGGATCTTGGGCCCCAGCCCAGACCCATGAATTGGAATCTGCCGTTTAACCGGAGCACCGAGTGACACGGCTGCAAGGTGAGTGTGGCCCCGCCACCACCCAGCGCTGTAGCAAAGGCCCAGGAGCCTGGGCACCGGCCTGTCTCTGCTGTCAGAGCTGGGCATACCAGTCCTCCCCTCCCTGAGATTTGGCTTCCTCGCCTGTGAAATGGGGGTCATGGGTCTTCCTCTCTGGTTGTAAAACCCCAATCACAGTGTCTGACCTACAGCAGATGGCCCATTAATATTGATTTTCTTCTCTTTCCCCTTCTCCCTTTCCCCCTTCCCTCTGGAGGCACAGAGGGACTGGATCAAGTTGGGGCGAGATAGAGTGGGTAAGTGATGAGCCAAGAAAAATTATCCTGCAAGCAAGATGTGTCGCACGTCAGCAAGGCTGCAGCCTTGGATTCTGACGTCTGGAGAAGAGCGATTCACCTCTGAATTCTTACAGCCCTGGCCTCAGAAAGACGGCCCGGGACCAGGCCTGATGGCACCCCTCTTCCCAGCTCTCAGCCAGGGCGGAAGGCACAAGTGATGGGCCTGGCCTCAGCAGTCACATTGCTCCTGAAAGCTGACTGGCTGCACCTCACCTCTTGGCTAGCTTGCCACCCAGCTCTTGAGAACATGTTTGTCCAAGGCCTCTTGGCAGGTCTCGATGGCTACTTCCCCAAGGGCCCCCAGTCACCTGCTAAGGCTCCCAGGCCCCTGTGAAACTGGCTGGGTGCCCCAACAGCCTCTCCACTTCCACAGCCTGAGCCGGCCAGCCCAAAGTGCAGCAAGGCACCACACCTACCTTGGGAGGGTACTTGGGCCCCCGCCCTGGCCTCTTACAGCACAGGAAGCTCCTGCACTCACGCTAAGGCCCGTCTTTTGCCCTCCTTGGATAAACTTGCCAGAAACCCCATACTGCTCCACGCCTTTGGGATAATTCCCCTGAGCCCCATAGGCCAGGGCCTGGCATTCAGTAGTTGCTCTAAAATTGTGTTTTCACCCACTCTCCTCCAGGCAGTCAGGACAGGGGAGCCCAGGCCTCTGGTCACTACTCACCAAGTCTCTCCCCTGCCTCTCTATCAGGGATCGGCTCCGATAGGCCTTAACCTAGCAGGCTAGGTAAAGCAGAGCTGGTGGCATCAAGGGTCCCGGGGGCTGCAGGGCCCTGGCTGGTATAGGAGGCTCAGCTCTCCTGCAGGTCTGCACCTTCCCAGCAACGCGGAGGGCACCAGACCCTGCCTTCTCCAGAGGCTGTACCTGGAAGATGAAGTGCTCGTCAAACTGCGGGTTGGAGGTTTTGCGTTTGGTCTTGGACTGGAGGAAGCGCCGTTCATCGGGCAGCAGGTAGAGCTTCACCAGGGGGCTGCAGGTCTCCGAGGGGGCTTGCAGGTGCCGTGCCTTGATCAAGCCCACCAGCAGCCGCTCAGCCTCCTGCTCATATTCCACCGAGAACCACAGCCGCCCCAGGCAGCCGGCAGGGAAGTCGGTCTCACTTTTGTCCTCTGGGAACTTGTACAGCTCTGGGTTGATAGCCCCTACCATACATGCATTTCCTATAACAGAGGATGGGAAGGCTGACAGGCCAGAGGAAGGCAAGGCAGGGGCATGGGAGACAGTGGCAAGTTCTGGGCACCCACCCCATCCTGGCCCATCCCTCTCTGCTGAGCCTCAGCTAGCCTGACCACATCTGCCCCACTCTCCTCACCAGGCTAAACACATCCCCTCTCTCTGGTGCAGCTCCTCCAAGAAACCTTCTCAGCATGAAGGCATTGCATGGCCAGGCTGGGGATCCTAGCAGAGTCCTGCCTCCTGGGATTGGCCTCCATCCTTGGAGGTCAGGACCTGTTTCAAGGACACAGTGCCCATCACCTGGCCTGGCCCCCTTCCATGGTGTCTAGGGCATGACTCAGTGATAAAGCATTGCCTTTCTTCTTCCTCTTCAAATTAGAAGGGCCAAGGTGATTATTGGGTGGCTCCTGGGATGGTCTTTTGGTAGATCTTCAGGGCAAAGAGATGGCAGAAAGCTGTGCTTGCAGCCCCTACCATTCTGTCCTCTTGTTCAACCAACCCATCACCCTAGAGTGGGAGCCAGCACGAGTTCTGTACACGGCATGCCTGGGTTCCAATCCCAGTCTGTTGCTTACAGCCTGTTTGTGACTATGTAAAATGGGGTGATAATTCCTCCGCCCCAGAGTCATGGTGAGGTCTCACCCCGAATCAGCACCCAAGGCCATATCTCACCCTCATGGGGTGCAGCAAGCACTTCATAAATGAAAACACCCAGAAACAGTGGTCCCTGGGCAACTGTCATCCCTGGCTGGTTCAGGTTGTGTTCCGGAGCCAAGCTGGTGAAACCAGATGGGGCCACCTGAGCAGGCCCTGACTTCTGGGCAGCCCTGGCAGGGACACTCACCAAGGCCGCCACTGGGGGTGTGAGGCAGAAGCTCTGATGCCGGGCAGGAGTCCCATGGGGCATGGGTCCACTCTCCACTGTGCAGGGGCACCCAATCTCGGCCTTGAAGGGAAGGGGGCACCACGAATGGCACATCTGGTGGCCTGTCCAGAGTCAGGGAGACAACATGTAGGTAGCAAGTAAATGGTGTGGTCTCAGAGCACTTAGCCAAGGCGGCTGAGCACCAGGGGCTAGAGGAAGAAAAGCCATCAGGAGCCAGGAATAGGCCAGGGCACCATTTTCTGGGCCCATATCAGGCAACACACATACACACACACACATACACATACACAGCAGTGGGATTTGGAGAAGGAACACAGCCCCTGACAGTGTCAGTCAGTCTGGGTTTGAATTCCTGTTCTGCCACTTACTAATTGTGTTCTCTGGACCTGTTGCTTATGTGCACTAAGCCTCAGTTCCCTCACCTGGAACATGGATTTCATAATACCTGCCTAATAGCTGATGTGAGGTTTCTGGGGTTTCTTTGTGATAGCTCCCAGCACCGAAGCAGCATAGAATAGGCACTCCCATAAACAGAACTTTCCTTTGCGACCCCACCCCAAGGGAAATTCCAGGGGCCCACTTGGCCCCACATCCTGCCTCACCTGCTCAGTTGGGTCCTAGCATGCGGCTGGCAGGGCCTGTCCTGCTGCCCACTGGAGGCGGCTGCGCTGGCCATGGCTGGTGTCCCAGGCAGCTCCTCATAGGTGAGGGTGGCACAGAACCTTCTCCACAGACAGCAGCTTGCCCCGATCAACAGCAGCAGCAGCAGCCCCCCGATGGTGCCCCCAATCACCAGGGCCAGCTGCTCTGGGGGCAGAGACCACCAGTACTATGATGCCTGCCTGGGAAAGCCACTCTCCCTCACAGCCCTGGCCTGCTGGGGCAGAACTGGGGCAGCAACCCTGCCTCTGGGTTTGATCTCAGGAGTGATAGGAGCAGGTCTGTGGGGGGAGGGGTTCCAGGAGGGGTGCTGCTGGCTGGGTTCCGCCAGCTCTCAGAGGAGAAGCTGTTTACCCCAGGGTCTGAGGGCCCTGGGCAGAACCTTCTGGTTTTCCTTGGAAAACAGCTGGCCCTGCCCTTGGGATTCTGGCTTAAAGAAGCCATTTCCTTGCGCTTCCGAGTAGAAATCAAACCTGCCCTCACCAGAACCTCCATATCCCCTGGGCTCCTGTTGAGGCCAGGAGGGGAGCTGGGGTGTGGACGCAGTCAGTAAAGGAAAGCCCTGAAAGATAACTTCCTCCCGGTCTGCAATCAGACATCTACCCTCTGGGGCCCTGGAACCTGCTACAAGGCTGGACTCTTCTCTAACACCCGCTCCCTTCCCTAGCCCTCTATCAAGGTGAGCATGCTCTTAGGGGAGTTGGTGGCAGGCGGTGGACGGGGTGGGGAGGAGGAGGGGACAAGGCCCCTTTGTTGCTGGCCCTCACATGTCCTCATTTGGGGGACCCAGGAGGCTTCGCCCCGGGGGTGCTCAGACGCTGGGTTCCAACCCCTGGGACCTGGGTAGGGCCAAAAAGGTGGCTCCCTTAGGGTGACGTGCGGCCGCGGGGCATCCCGGTCTCAGGGATCTGGACTGGGTGGGGTGGTGAGAAGGCTGGACCTCCCCCCCACACCTCCTAAGCCGCAACTGACCGCGAGGAACGGGCCTCAGCTTCCATTCCATCCCAGCGCCCCTCCAGGAGCGCGCCGAGGCAGGGCAGGGCAGGCGATGCGCCCCAGCGGGGGCGGCGGGGCGGAGGCAAGTGCTGGAAGGATCGTAGAGGGGCCAGGGCCGGGCTGGGGAGGCGAGGCTCGCTTACCCGCCATGGTGTTGCTCCCGCAGGCTGGTCTCTCCGGTCTGGGCGGCTGGGGCTGGGCTGCCAGGCCCGCTCTTAAAGCGCAGCGGGGCGCCGTCGGGCGGGCGCGGGGGCGGTCCGTGGTGGCGCTGGTACCTCGCTGCGGCGCGGGGAGCCGCGCAGTGCACGGCAGGGGCAGGGACCCAGCGCCCCGAGGCCGCAGCCCCGCCCCAGCCCAGCCCTGGCCCAGGCCCAGGTCCGGAGGTGGAGGGGCGCAGAGCCGACCGTGAGCTCCTGGAAACCCCAGGGCTCGGGCCAGGGCGGGTCCCGGGCGCCAGTGCCAGGGGCGCCCGGGGTTCCCTGCAGCTTGGGGCAGGGTGGGGTGAGAGGACCACCCCCATCCCAGAGAGCAGAGCTACAACCTTCACCACCACGTCTGACACAGGGCTCCGCGCCCGACCCCTCACACCTGGTGACCAGGACTGAGCCCCCTTCCTCCCAGATTCTCCGCAAGCGGAGGCCCCTCCAGGTGCAGCTCCAACCCCGGCTCGAGGGAGCCTTCCCGGATCCCCGGGCAGAGTCTCCCCGCGGTTCCCGGGCCCCAGCGCTGCCCGCCTGACGGCGTTGGGCAGGGATGCGGCGCTCGCTCACCCGTTCGCTCTCAGCGGACAAAACCGCGAGAGGTCGAGAGCAAGATTCTGGAGCGGGTTCTAGAAGCTCCTGGGTTCCAACTCAGGCTCCTCGCTCTCCGGCCCTGTGATTTGGGACAACTTAACGTCCGCACTCTGGGTTCAGTCTTCTTAGTTGTGTTAATGTCTGTGAGGGGGCTCTCGTAAGGGCGGCTGGCCTGCCGGTGACTTACGAAGTATGAAAGGAGCACTTAGAGAGGAGGAGCGGGGCGGCCCAACCCCTGTTACGGTGGTTATCGGATGGAGGCCAGCGTCTCCTGGGTCCCCTCTGTACCCCCAGCGCCTATTATTATGGTGATTGTTAGAATGCAGGGCCCGTGCCCACCAGTCCAGGCTGGCGAACGCGCCTTGCAGGAAAAGCTGGAGTAAGGTCGCTGCGCGTCCTCTCTGGTCACCCCGTGGCGCGCCCTGGCCGCACCCCTATGGTTCCCCCGCGGAGGCTCTGGTGGGCAGCGTCTGAGACCTCGAGGCGTCTGAGTGGGGACCGAAAGGAGTGTGTGTATCTGTGGTGCAGGGGAGTGTGTGTGTGGAGGGGGGTGGGGGTTGTGGGGGAGTGCGTGTTTTGGGGGGATGGGCCTTCTCGTTTTACAACCTTGAAGGTTGTGTCCAGAGTCATAGCCTGGGTCCCACACCCCCGCGTCACCTGTGCCTGTTCTAGGGGGCAGTGTGCGTGAGGCTCTACCCTGCCTGGGCTTTGGCTTACCTAAGACGGGGAGGGTGGTGAACTGGCATGCCCCACTGGGCCGGGTCTGGGAGCCCTCAGCGCCAAGGTGCAGAGGCCGCAGCCACTCCCCTTCTAGGGTCTGGGCGGTGAAGGCATGAGAAGGCGGAGACCCAGGCCTCTTCACCCAGTAACTGTCCTCAGCTGTGCGCTTAACTGGCTCTCCACTCTACTTGGAGAGTCTGGGGTGTCTGGAGAATCCTCCCTCACTTCTGCTTTCCCGAGGTCACCATGGGGGCAGGTGTCTCAGGAAATGGGGTCTGGGTCCCACCGAAGACCTCGGGTCTGAGTTAGATGTCTGCATGCTTCTTGTTGCCCCTGCAACAAAGTACCACAGATTGAGTAGTTTAAGACACATGCTTATTATCTCACAGTTTTGGGGGTCAGGAATTTAAACTGGGTTGGCAGGGCCTGTGCCTTCTGGAGGCAAGGGAGCTGTTTCCCAGCGTTTCTAGCTCCTAGAGGCTGTCAGCTAGTGGCCCTTTCCTTTGTCTTCAAAGCCGGCAGCACAGCCTTTTTTTTTTTTTTTTTTTTTTTTTTTTTACGACAGGTCCTGGTGTGTGGTGTTCCCCACCCTGTGTCCAAGGGTTCTTACTGTTCAATTCCCACATATGAGAGAGAACATGCAGTGTTTGGTTTTCTGTCCTTGTGGTAGTTTGCTCAGAATGATGGTTTCCAGCTGCATCCATGTCCCTACAAAGGACATGAACTCATCCATTTTTATGGCTGCATAGTATTCCATGGTGTATATGTGCCACATTTTCTTAATCCAGTCTGTCACTGATGGAAATTTGGGTTGGTTCCAAATCGTTGCTATTGTGAATAGTGCCACAATAAACATACGTGTGCATGTGTCTTTATAGCAGCATGATTTATAATCCTTTGGGTATATACCCAGTAATGGGATGGCTGGGTCAAATGGTATTTCTAGTTCTAGATCCTTGAGGAATCACCACACTGTCTTCCACAATGGTTGAACCAGTTTACAGTCCCACCAACAGTATAAAAGTGTTCCTATTTCTCCACATCCTCTCCAGCACCTGTTGTTTCCTGACTTTTTTGTGATTGCCATTCTAACTTGTGTTATCTCATTGTGGTTTTGATTTGCATTTCTCTGAGGGCCAGTGATGATGAGCATTTTTTCATGTGTCTATTGGCTGCATAAATGTCTTCTTTTGGGAAGCGTCTGTTCATATCCTTTGCCCACTTTTTGATGGGGTTGTTTGATTTTTTCTTGTAAATTTGTTTAAGTTCTTTGTAGATTCTGGATATTAGCCCTTTGTCAGATGAGTAGATTGCAAAAATTTTCTCCCATTCTGTAAGTTGTCTGTTCACTCTGATGTTAGTTTCTTTTGCTGTGCAGAAGCTCTTTAGTTTAATTAGAACCCATTTCTCAGTTTTGGCTTTTGTTGCCTTTTCTAACCTCTCCTGCTCCGCGTCATTTCACATCAACTATTTCTGCCTCCCTCTTGTAAGGACCTCTGTGACTACATGAGGCTCATCAGATAATCCAGGATAACCACCCCCACCCATCTCAAGATCATTAACTTAATCACACCTGCAAAGCCCCTTTTGGGGTGCAGTCACAGGGTTGGGGGATGAGGACCTGATGTCTCTGGGACCATTGTGTGGACCATGTTGTCCATGCAGTACCCTGGGAGGGGTGGCTTACATTTCCCCTTCCTCTGTTTAAAGCTCAGTGTGCCTCAACACTGGACTCAGGCAGTTAGCAAGGCTCAGGGGACCCCTACATGGAACCCTTCAGCTATCCTGACCCCTTCCCCCAGCTGCCCTGCACCCCCACCTGCCCACCCCAATGGGGCATGGCATCCCACCCGTACCAGCTGCCTCCATGATTGGGACCAAGCTGTACTCAGGCTGTTCTGGGGGTGGGGTTGGGTAGTAGGATGTTTTTTGAAAAGGGAATCCCTTCTGGCACCTCCTGAGTGCCAGGCCCAGAGTTGCCATCTCTCAACCCCCATGCTGTGCTTTTCCAAAGTCCCCATCTTTCTCTGTGTGGCCAAGTCCTGACAACTCTTCCTCCTCCGTCCATCTCTATCATGGCAAAAACCTTGCCCAGCCCTCCATCACCTCTCATCTGAGCTCTGCATGGGCCTCCTCTCAGCTCTTCAGATTCCATGCTGTACCCCCTTCCCAGCTGGTGTCTTCCAGGCTCCCCTCCCATTTTCATCCCTCCACCCTCCCCCCCATCTCTCTGCAGTGCTTGTGCCCAGACTGGTGCAGCTACTTCCACGGCTCTGCTTATGCACTGGGCTCTCCCACCATGCTGCTCTCTCCCTGTCTGAAATACTCAGTGCCCCTCCCACCCGCCTTCTCCACTGCTAATGTTTCAACATGAACCCCCAGCATCTTGTCTTCTGTGAAACCCTTCATCATCCCCTCCTTGTCCTCATGGTCTTTGCAGCTACCATGCTGAATATGGGACCCTGTGCCTGAGACTGATGCCCCACTCTTCCTGGCAACCCAGGGCCTCCATGAAGGCAGGGGGCCATGTCTTATTCAGCTTGGCATCCCTAGTATCCACCTCCAGGGCTGAGGCTGTGCTGAATGGCAGATGAAGGGCTTGTGCCATGGGGATGAGCTGCCCCAGCTTCTGCCCACGTTGTCCATGCATCATACACATCCTGGGCTCACAATTTAGGGCCCAACAGAAGCTCCCTGTCCTGGTCCTTCAGACCACCTTCTGGGGTCTGCAAAATCACGTTGCCAGCTCTATCTGCAAAATCCTTACACAGCCAGCCAGCCCACTAAGTTTTGAGTCAATCTTCCTCCACCAGAAGATGAGAGCAGGTGGCAGGAGGGAGCTCACCTTTCTTGCTGCTCCTGATGTTCTAAGCATTGCGATGCAGGCTTGATGTACATGATCCCATGGAGCCCTGCCTCATGTCTGCCCTGCAGGGTCATGACCACCTCCTCAGACAAGGAAACTGGATCAAAGAGGCTTCCTGGCCCACCCACTAAGTGGTGGAGCTAGACCTGGCACCTGGCTCCCTCAGTCCTTCTTCACCAGTGATCAGCTGTAGGGCAAGGATCCAGGAGACCCTCTCCTGTGGCCCTGACCATGAACCAGGCAAAGAGCCACAGGCACTTTGGGCAGCCTCCCCTCCATCCACTGCCCAGGGGCTCTGAGACCTGGCTGGTCTGGAGCCAGCTTCCAGAACAGAAAGGCATCCAGGGTCTGGCAGCAGCTCTGGCTCTGCTTCCTGTTTTCAGACCTTGTTCTTCCCCATGTCTCTGGAGCTGGGAAGCCTGGAAACAGCAGCAGATATGGGTTCTGTCTTTCATGGCCAAGCGGAAGTTATATTTCCATGGCAAAAGCACTTCCAAGGAGGGCTGCAGGAAGTCCAAGAGTTTAAAGACCTGCAAATGCCTGCAAGTGATTAATAATTCAGTGCAGCAGATGATTACGAGAAAGGCCACTTTCAATTAACCTTAAGAATCATCCCTGTCTAAGGAAGTGTCATCTCTCATCACTGAGGAACACAGAGGCCATAGCAGGATAAAGGCTACACTGAGAAGCAGGTGGAAGACTGTGTTTCTCACATTCATGCAAATTGCACCAGGTCAGCCCAGGTCCTTCTTTGTGAGGAGGGAGAGGGTTCCCCTGCCAGCATTCTGTCTGCTCTTTGGTTCTGCTATGGCCGTCTCAGACTTAATTTTCTCCAGCGCCTTCTTTTGAGGAGCTTGGAGGGAGTATCTTTCCTTGTTGGATCAGAAGCTCTCGTTCCCCCACTGAAACATGATGGCTCAAAATTGTGTCCCTCCTGCAGACAGTCACTCCCAGTGGCAGGGTGGACGGTGGACCTGGGCCTGTGGCTCCCTCTTGCCTCTGGGTGTGGTTTCTGCTTCCTGCCCTCCTGCTCCCCTGCCTGGCAGGCCTGCTTCCCTGCCTCCTCTCAACCGGCACCAGAACCCTGCCTTCCCTCTGGAGGGAACAACTTTCTTCCCCTTCCCTGTCCACACAGTACCTGGCATTCCCCTCCTCACCCCTGTTCTAGGGCTTTGTCCATGACCCAGGCCTGGCTGCTAAGCCTAGTTCATTTCTGGCCACAGTGATAGGTTCAGGGATGGGCCCGTGACCCCAACACTCCCCGCGAGAGGCTAATCAGGATCAACACTGGAATTCTGTGGGATGTACTGGGGAAGAGACACCCCCTTTCTGGCAGGAGTTGTTGAGCAGAAGGAGCTAAGTCTGGGACCATGGAGAGCCCCAAGTGGAGGAGCCAGAGAGGACGGAGCCAGCACAGGTGCACAGGGCTGAAGTGCAGAGGACGGGACCTATGTTGCCCTGGCAGCCCCTGCATCCTGCTACATGCAGCCTTTGCCCCTGGAGAGGTGGAGAGAGAGGGCAGTGGAGGGGAGCGAGCCGGCCAAGTCCACTGTGCTAGCAAGGAGCTGAGCCAGCGTTGGCATCAGCTGTTCCAGCTTCAGTCTCTTGACCACCAAGGCTGCCCCTCGGCATGGAGCAGAAGTCAGGAACTGAGGCAAGGCTTGTCCTTCCTCAATCATCACCTCTGGGCACTCAGCTGTCCTAAAGTTTATTGACCCCCACTTAGGGATGGGGTCTTTTCAGCCAGGGCCATTTGTGGCAAACAACAATTAATTTACTTCTCAGCCTCCATGGCTCACTCCTGCCCCTCCACCAGCTTCTCTGGTGCTAACAGCTGACCCACTTTTTTTTTTTTTTCAGGAACAGCAATGTGCTCAGTCCCCAGGCATGCATCCAATGAGCCATGAGAGGGCAGAAAGACTTTGTTTTTTGATGTATTAATATGCTAAATAGATGTGTCGGTTGAGACATGAAGAAATTACCTATCAAACTCCAAAGAGTGGTGACAGACTAAGACACGGAATTCCAAAGGTGGCTGAGAACCCGCTGGACAACTGTCCTCCAGTGAGAGGAAGGGCTGAGAGAGTGAGGAGGGAGAGGGTTTGCCAGATTCCTTTCCTGAGGGCTGGGGCTGTGATGTGGACTCCTACCTCCTATGGCTGGCCAGGGCTGGGGAGCGGGGTGTGCTCAGGGAGAGAGGGGGTAGGTGGAGCAGAGGACAGCCTGCCCTCCAGTCCAGAGAGTGGGGGCTTCAACACTGCTCTGAGAGCTTGCTTTCTGTCTCCTGGAGTTTGGGAGGCAGCCGGACTGGCAGTGGAGGTGCACAGGCAATTGTGGCTTCTTGGTTCTGACGAAGAGAGCAGGCAGCTGCTGTGTTGGGAAGCAGCCAGTCTCCCTCAGATGCCAGCCAAACGTTTGTGGATCTCGGGGACATGACGCGCCACTGGTAGTGCGAGTGTGGCTCAGAGTGTGATGGGGAATTGTCACTGACCTGTGCCTGGGGACTTGTCAGGATGTGGAATGTGTGCATATTTCCCACAACCAGACGCTGGCCATGTGAATGAAAGAGCCAGTGTGTGATCATATCAGTCCTGACCACAGGGCCTGCCCAGAGGGCAGATGCAGCACAGTGGAAGGAAGTAGGAGGTGAACTTTCTAGGGGTCAAGGAGGGAGTAAGTGGCTTCTGATTCCTTTGCTCAGATCAAGGGCACTCTGGCTCTGGAGTGGGGGACAGCGGGTGAAGGATGGGAGGGCTCCTTTCAAAGTGCCCATTTGAGCCTGAAACCTCTTCCAGATCTGGAGAGGTAAGGCATCTTACGAGACCATCAAGACAGAACTTTCCAAATCCCCTTCCCTTCCTCTGCTCATGCTCTTACCTCAGAAGTCTGCTGTGGGCAGTGAGAGAGGAGAGAGGAGGCTGACCATGGCACCCTCTCCAAGGGCAGGGGCTGTTTGTGGCTGGCCCTCACCATGGGAGATGGGGAGACTTACGTTTGCAGATTTGATGATTACCTAGGTGGCCTTTCTGATGACTGTCTTGGGACTGCGGGGACAGTGGCTAGAAGGGAATGATCTTCGCTGAATACATGCTCCTTCCAAGTGTGGCCCCCTAGGGAGCTCGGGGCTCTCCCATGTCCTCCTTTGTTCCCTCAAATAGATCCTGAGATCTTGAACGAGGCCATTTTACTGGATTTTAGTGCTCAAGGCTGAGGTTTCACTTCCACAAACAAATCAGTTAAAAGTGCTAAGCCTGTGGGAAGGCTGTTCTTTGGTTACCTTCTGTGGCCAATTAAATGACTGGTCCCAAGTCCTTTCTTCCCTGTACTGGTATTGTACTCCCATACCCTTGCCATATGGTGGGTGTATTAGACTGTTTATGTTGCTTATAAAGGAATTCCTGAGACTGGGTAATTTATAAAGAAAAGAGGTTTAATTGGCTTACAGTTCTGCAGGCTTTTGTAAAGGAAGCATGGTGGCAGCATCTGCTTCTGGTGAGGCCTCAGGAAGCTTCTACTCATGGCAGAAGCGGGAAGGGGAGCAAGTATGTCAAGTGGCAAGAAAGGGAACAAGAAAAGGGGTGACACTTTTTAAAACTACCAGATCTTGCCTGAACTCAGAGCAATAACTCAGTCATTACTACAAGGAGGGCACCAAGCCATTCATGAGGGATCTGCTCCCATGATCCAAACACCTCCCACCAGGCCCCACCTGCAACACTGGAAGCCACATTTCAACACAATATTTGGAGGGGAAAAAACTTCCAAACCATATCAGTGGGAAACACATTTCCCCTTGATTTGACTTTGATCATGGCCACGTGACATGCTTGGGCCACTGGAACATTGGCAGAGATGACGTGGCAGAGGCTGGAACTGCACTGTGTGGCTGGCCTTGCTCTCCTGTGCTTCAGTTATGGCGGTGAGATGAGCATGGTCCAGGGAGAGCTGGCTCCAGGCCAATGAGTGCTCTGTGGGACAGGTCCAAACCCCACCCAGAGCCTGAGATCGAGGAGTCCATCCTGAGCCAGCAGACCCCAGCCAACCCACAGACATGGAAGGGAAAAATAAATGCTTGTGGATGATGCCACAAAGACTCTAAGCAGCAAAAGCTGAGCAAAACACTGTCACTCTCTTTTGATTTCTTTGATGAGACTAGAGCTGTGAGCTGGCAGGGCCACATTCCTTGTCCCCTCTACACACGCCTCAAAGTTGTAGCTGAAGGTGGGTGATCTTGTCACTTTTCCTGACTGGCTAGGCTTGGTCTTCTCTGGAGCAGCCTCTGCTGCTTTGGGAGGAATAAAGTACTAAGGGGTAGTGGGCTTAGGGGAAAGAGAGAAGGCTTGTAGGGGACATCTGGGATTGTCACACAGCATACTTTATCCTTCTTTTGTTGCAGTGGTCCCCCAGTCAAAAGTGTCCCCTGGGAAAGCCCTTCCCTCCTCTTGGGTGTGATTGACTCCACCCTCTTCTTCCAGCTGGGCTTGATTCCTCCACAGGTCCCTTCTCCTGGCTGCAGCGATTGGTTCAGGGAAACACAGAGCCAATGAGCTGCAAGGCTGATTTTCCTGACAATCCTGGACAGAAGCAAGGCTTCTTCCGGAGAGTCTTGAATTTAATGAGAGAATCTCAAATGATGAGAAAAAAGCCGGTCTGAGGACAGGGTCAGCTGAATAGGTGGTACTCAGAGAAAGAGAGGGAGAGAGATACTGGATCCTGGTGAATGAGACAAGGCATGAAGCTAGAACACCACCTGGTTTTTCACTTAGGTGAGCCCACAAATTCCCATATGTACTTAATGCCAGCTTGAGTAGGTATCTACCATTTCCAATCACAAGTCTTCAATGATACAAGATTGCCCACCTGCTTTGGGCCGTCTGTGGCCCAAACTTGTACCTGGCCTTATTTTAGGGACATACACCTTTCTTGGGTTTGCACACACACATGTGTGTTTACATTTGGACATAGTAGAAAAAAATAATTTGTATAAGGATTTTGAAACGCTGACTAAATAATCTACACCAAATACTTTACTTACATTGTTTTATTCATTCATTCTTTAAAAAAAATTTATTTGTTCTTTACAACCACCATCTATGGCAGGGTTTTTTTGTTTGTTTGTTTTTTGAGATGGAGTTTTGCTCTTGTTGCCCAGGCTGGAGGGCAATGGCACAAACTCAGCTCACTGCAACCTCTGCCTCCTGGGTTCAAGAGATTCTCTTGCCTCAGCCTCCTGAGTAGCTGGGATTACAGGTGCCCACCACCACGCCAGGCTAATTTTTGTATTTTTAGTAGAGACGGGGTTTCACCATGTTAGCCAGGCTGATCTTAAACTCCTGACCTCAGGTGATCTGCCTGCCTTGGCCTCCCAAGTGCTGGGATTACAGGCGTAAGCCACCACGCCTGGCCTATGGCAGGTATTTCTTTCTTTTTTTTTTTTTTTTTTTTGAGACGGAGTCTTGCTCTGTCGCCCAGGCTGGAGTGCAGTGGCGCGATCTCGGTTCACTGTAAGCTCCGCCTCCTGGGTTCACGCCATTCTCCTGACTCAACCTCCCGAGTGGCTGGGACTACAGGTGCCTGTCACCATGCCCAGCTAATTTTTCGTATTATTTTAGTAGAGACGGGGTTTTACCGTGTTAGCCAGGATGGTCTTGATCTCCTGACCTTGTGATCCACCCGCCTCGGCCTCCCAAATTGCTGGGATTACAGGCGTGGGCCACCGTGCCCAGCCTATGGCAGGTATTTTCATCACTTAGGAAATCTTTTGGTTACAACTTACAGTAAATCTGACTAAACAGGGCTTAAACCATAAGAAGATTTGCTTTCATATTTCATTAGCTCTAAGATGCCACTGCTTGCGAAATGACCACTGTTTTGTACCACTTTCTTTGTATAAGCAAAACTTGCTACCGAACCATGAAGCCATTCTTTACTATCAAATCAGATATGAGAAGTGACTTGATTTCAGTGGTGTCAGAATGTGGAAAAAAAATGTCTTCCTTGGAATGGGGAGAAATGGTGTTACTTAGCAAGACATTTGTGGTTGGGTAGCCTCAGATTTGACTTGGCAGCTCAACATCATCATCTAAGATCCAGGTTCCTTGGATGTGTCACCTGCTCTGCCACCTTAAAGTTTGAAGATGGCTTGGTGTCTAACACCAAGTTCAAAGGCAGGAAAAGAAGGAAGGGAATCTGATAGGTAAAGTGTTTATTTCCTCACTCACATCCCTCATCTTATCAGAAAGCCTCCAGCACACTGACCCTCCATACCTTGTTGCTCACTGGCCAGACCCACACACAGCCATGCTGGTTTCAAGGAAACCAAGAAAGTGAATTAGCAAAACCAAGAAAGTGAATCTCACCTTTTCAGTCCTACAATGGGAGATTGGTTGAGGGAAGAGGACATAAGAAATGGCTGTTAATGCCACAGGATTTCAATCTCCATTTTACAGATGAGAAAACTAAAGCTGGAAGAAGTTAGGTAACTCACACAAGGTCACACAGCTAGAAATTGGTCAACCCCGATTTGAACCCAGTGTCAAATGATTCGAAGTTCTCCCCATTGACCATAAATCATCTGTACATTAAAGACTGAACACTGAGGAACTTCAAATGCAGAGCAAGTAAATAGTAAGGAACGTACTGTTTATTGGATGATGTACCAGAACATCTGACCATCAGTGGAACAGATAGGGGTTTATTGTTATTATGTAGCCAGCACCCCACAGATCAGCAGCCCAGGGTAGTACAGATGCTTAAGGGTTTCATCAAGATCCCAGCCTCATTATCCTCCTTCACCTTCTGTAGTGTGTGGCTTCTGTCCTTATGTTCACAGTATGGCTGCTATGTCTCAAGGCATCACATCTGGCTTTCCAAGGAGCCCCTACCTAGTGATTCCCTCTTACATCTCATTGGTCAGAACAAGGCCACATGTAACTAACCCCAGATACAAGGCAGTTACAAGGAAAAATAAATATATTTAGCTAGACAATTGTCATCCCAGTCAAAACTGGTGCTCTGTTTTGCAAGAAGAGGAGAGAGAAATTGGGTAGTGGTTGTCATTAGTGCAGTGTGCATTTGGCCACTATATTTGGTTTTCTTTCTTCCAGGCTGGTGGTACAACCCTTGGGGTTAGTTTTGGATGTGTAACTTACTTTGACCAATGAAATGGGAGCAGAAGTGAGATGTATCACTTTCTAGTGGAAGTTTTAAAAGTTGGTGCATAAAAAGACACATGCACCCATATGTTCATCACTGCACTATTCATGGTAGCAATCATGGAATCAACCCAGGTGCCCATCAATAGTGGGTTGGAGACAAAAAATATTGTGCATATACACCATGGACTACTACACAGCCATAAAAAGAATGAAGCCCTGTCCTTTGCAGCAACATGGATGCAGCTAGAAACCATTATCCTAAGTGACTTAACATAGGAACAGAAAACTATATACTGCATGTTCTCGCTTATTAAATGAGAGCTAAACATTGGGTACACATGGTCATAAAAATGAGAACAACAGACACTGGGGAACACAAGAGGGGAGAGGGAGGGAGGGGATCAAGAGTTGATTAAAAACTGCCTATTGCATACTATGCTCCTACCTGAGTGATAGATTCATTTGTACTCTAAACCTCAGCCTCAAAATATACTTTTGTAACAACCTGCACATGTACCTTCTGATTCTGAAATAAAAGTTTAAAAAAAGACAGTTGGTACATTGTTTCCCAAGTTCTTTTCCATTGATGTGATGACTATAAAAGCATGTGCCAAGATGCTGCATGCTGAACACAGCCCTCTTGCCAACCTATGATGGACATAGAGCAAGGGTGAGAAAGAGACTTGTGTTTAATTAATCCACTGCTATTTTTGTGAGGTCGCTATTGCAACATAACCCAGACTATCCTGACACAGGTCGGCAATCAGCAGTGTCCACACATAGTCCTCAAACAAGGTCATGATCAGACCAGTGAGGAGCCAGGGCCTAGGCCTGAACTGGCATAAACAGTGCCCCAATTTCTCCAAAGTGAGAACTGTGCCAGTGGGCCTCAAGACAAGAACTGGGAGTCCACAGGTCCCAGGCATTGGGGAACCTTCCTATCTGGAGCTGCCTGGCTGCCACATATGAGCCTGGTGACCCAGCACACCCACCAGCTAGCTCATTAGCAGTGTCCACGTCATTATCGAGGCAGAGAAATCCACTCAGTGAGGATTTCCCACGTTAGCCCAACATCCTTACTTCTCTCTCATAGTAACAGAAACCACATTCCTGCCTCCATCAGATGCACTGTGCTCTGCACTCCCCTGGTCAGCGGGTGGGTGCATGATGCAAACGGGGCTAGTCAGATGCTTTCACTCTGACACTTGAATCTTGAGTGAAATAAGCCAGAATTGGAGACTGATTGGAATTTACTCACCCCAGTGGAGGCACTTGGAAGAGGCCTGTTGGGTCCTGCTATCTAAGTCCTCAGAGCTTCACTCACCACAGTTCTTTCTGAGCTCTTGGAAAGGACAGTACATCCCCCAGAGGTTCTGAACCTGAAAGCAGCGACTGGTTGAGAACCTGAGTTCTGCGCTGTCTTCTGTTGCAGTGGGAATGCGTAGGGTTTTGGTGGTATATGGTATAACTGCCCTATCTTGAGAAAGACTATTTTAATAGCTGTGTTTATAGTAGAGGGGTATGTGTAACACTGGACTACCAATGCTGCAGATTGCAGACGACATTTATTGTTTTCGCCTGCTCAGCATCCGTTCTTGCTGCTTCTGGTGACAACATTCTGTGGTTCCATTTCTCTTTTAACCCTAGAGCAAGATTTGATCCAGACCTGGCCAGTCAGAGCATCACATGCTGTAGGCCTCAGTGAGTGGTCAGGAGCTGGGCAGTAGCCCACCTTAGTTTACTATGACTTGAAACTGGAATTTGTGGGCAACTTTTGGGAGCCATAATAACAGTAATGGCAGCCGGGCACGGTGGCTCACACCTGTAATCCCAGCAATTTGGGAGGCCGAGGTGGGCAGATCTTTTGAGGTCAAGAGTTTGAGGCCAGCCTGGCCAACATGGTGAAACCCTGTCTCTACTAAAAACATAAAAATTAGCCAGGCATGATGGCGGGGGCCTGTAATCCCAGCTACTCAGGAGGCTGAGGCAGGAGAATCGCTTGAACCTGGGAAGCAGAGGTTGCGGTGAGCCGAGATCGCGCCACTGCACTCCAGCCTGGGCAATAGAGCAAACCTCAGTCTCAAAAACAAAACAAAACAAACCAGTAATGGCTAGTACAGTTAACTTGGCACTGTCCTTCTCTCCTTAAACTCTTGTCCATGAACGTAGAGTTGTGAGGACATAAACATAATCCGGGAGTTCCCAAGACCCACTATGTAGGGAAAACTTGGCTAAAAGAGAGAAGTGCCAGTTCTGATGACATCATTTAAGCCAGTGGCTCTGGCCAAGCCCAGCTGCCCTGGACTCTTGACTTACAAGAAACAGCGAAAGTCCCTTTGGTGCTTAAGCCAATTTGAGTCGGGTTTCTGCCTCTTGAAGTCAGAAGAGTATTGCCTAATACAATAATTCTGTGTAGGCATACAAGACACATCAGTGGTGGTACCTGCCATGCCCACAGCCCTAGACGAGGGGACAGCCAGCAGGTGGCCCTATTTTAGACCATGTGACAGTTGGACAAGAGGAGGCAAGCACCTGACTCAGGCTCAGAATCCATTGGCTGGTCAGGATTTGTGAGTTTTCTTCTGGCATTAAAGATGACCTATGTCTATCCAATTTCTCTTTTTTAAATTGGAAGTTGAGAAACATGGCAGGAGCAAGACAGCCAGCTGCAAGGGAAGAAGCATGAAGGATACATGAAGAGGTGCCACTAGGAGGAGCTGGCATGGTGGTGACTCAGTTTCAAAGCAGCAGAAATTCAGCATCAGGAAAGGGTGCCGGTTGGTGGAAACAGCTGGCAGAGCACGGTCAGGAGGAAACCGGTCCGGGAAGCTCTAGGAAGAGAGGGAGCAATGGCTATTTCTTAAGTTGTCCACCGATTTCTAAGGACTTTTCAATTCGGGTTCAAATCCTCATGCATCCTTATAACAAATCCATTTTCCCCCCAAACAAGTTGCAGGTGGTCTGGGACCAATGCAGACATCCCCCTTTCATGTTGCCTCTGTAATCCTCCCACAGTGACCAGCGTATCACTAAGTACACTTTTGGTAGCAAAGGATGGAAATATAATGCAAACTGATTTTTTAAAAAGGAAATATGTTGTCTTCCTTAATTGAGATGTCTAGGGATGAGACCAGCCTTAGTCCTCACTGAGGTCAAGGCTCCCGGGATGTTCTCAGGAACTTGCTTCTGTATATCCTTGATTTGTCCTCTGGGCGGCTCCAGTATCTGGTTTCGTGTAAGATGGTTGCTTCGTCCCCACATTCTCTTGGGGAATAGAATGAGTTTCTTTCTTGAGATTCTCAGATAAATTATTTATCATTGGATCTAAGTGGGGTACACACCTGTCCTGAACAATCTCTGGCCAGGAAGCTGATGTAGTGATTGGCTGGGGCCTAGCATGCACCCCTCCTCTGAGACCCACCGAAAGCACACGAGCATGGAGGAGATAGCATAGAGGAGATAGAGGGAGTAGAGGAGATAGAGGGTGTAGAGGAGATAGAGGGTGAGTAACATCTTTGTGGGATGTATGTTGAACTGCTGGAAGAGAGACTTCAAATAAGATTGGCTTAAGCAAGACAGAAGTTTCTTTCTCCCTCACCTGCCTGCAGATAAGCAGCCTAGGAGCCCAGTTTTTTTTCCCCCCTATCTTGTTGCTTCTCTATTCCTGGGTATTGTGATGTGAGATGTTTCACCATCACCTCCACTACCCAGCCAGGGGAAATGGAAAAGGCGGAAGAGGAGGGCTCGCCCCTCTGGTTAAAGGTATCACGTCTCCCCACTTCAATGCTGCTGGTCAGTTACTTGGCCAAATATAGCTTCTAGGAAGTGAGGAAAGTCTTTTTTCTGGATTTTCATATCTCCAGATAAAAAACAATAATTCTTTAAACATAGGAGATGAGTGTGATCGGGGGCAATTAGCAATCTCAGCTCCAGCCTGTCCCGTTGGCCAGTCAAATGTCCACGTGTCCTCTCCCCAGGGGAGACACCCCAAAGTTGCATCCAGTGCCTGCGTCCAGCTCCAAGCCTAGGATCTGCAGAGGGACAGGCTGCACTGTGAGATCTGATGTGGTTTTTGTTTTGTTTTTGTTTTTTAGACAAGTTCTCACTATGTTGCCCAGGCTGGTCTCAAACTCCCGGGCTCAAGCAATCCTCCCATCTTGGCCTTCTGAAGTGTTGGGTTTATAGGTGTGAGCCACCACACCAGGCTGCTGGATGCAGTTCTTTATGGTGTGGTGTCCTTGAACTTTTACATACATTGCCTGCCTCCTTACACCCAATATGCAACAGTCAGTAAAAATAAGATAACCATGGTGGGAAACCTCATCCAGAAGAGGGAAAAACACACCCATCAAATCCTGGCAGAAACTGTGAAGGTTCCCAGGGAGTGGAGCAGAGTCCTTGGATGACAGCGTCTCTCTCCAGGAGTATTCCCTGGGATAGACATCTTTGGACCCTGGTGGTCCCCTCTTTGTCCACTGCCTTCTATGGCACAACTAAAGGGCATCAAAGGGTGTATTCCTCTTAGGGCTATACAGCTTAAACTTTTTTTTTCTTTTTTTAGAGAGGAGGTCGTGCTGTGTTGCCCAGGCTGGACTCGAGTGCCTGGAGCTCAGGCAATCCTCCCACTTCAGCCTTCAGAGCAGCAGGGACTACAGGCACATGCCACCACACTGGGCCTGGGCTGCATAGCTTTCGCAGCTCACTTTTTGCAGGTGCAGTTTTGGTGGCTAGGGGTCGGTTGCTTTAAGGAGTCAAAAATGCAGACTTGTACCAGCCAGACTCATGGTTTCTTTGGTAATACACGCCCCTTAAAATCTCAGTTGACTTTCTGCCTATTTGTGGCTAGTTATCCTCTGGGGAAAGTACAGGTTGGGTATCCCTTATCTGAAATGTTTGGGGTCAAAGTGTTTCACATTTCAGATTTTGGAATATTTGCATTATCCTGGCTGAACATCCCTAATCTGAAAATCCAAAATCTGAAAGGCTCCAATGAGCATCAGGTGTGCTCAAGAAGTTTCGGATTTTAGAGCATTTTGGATTTTTGGGTTTTTGGTTTGGTGATGCTCAACCTCCTTTAGATTAGCAGTATTTAAGCCTAAAAATGGTGGCCTTTTATTTATCAGCCTGTATGTCATATCCATTCACCTCCCTCTCAACCTGAGACCTGCCAAAGCACTCAACTTGGACTGGAAGGCAGCTTCCTTGATCTGGTCTTTGCGGCTGAGCGGCTGTCATTGTCAGGTTGAAAAACGTAATCAAGTGTTTGAGAAAGACTAGGGTCCATAGTCTTGTCTCCTGCTAATCCTGCTTCTTCAGAAAATTATTCTGTATCTGCCTCAGTTTGTGGTACAGAAACAATAGATTTTTCTTTCTTTTTAAAATAAATATAATTTTATTCTAAAGGAATATTATTATATGGCAACATTTTGAGAGCCATAGAGGCTCCTTTGAAATGTTGTTAGAAAATCACTTAAATCATATTTTTTATTAATAAATTGATGCCATTTTCAGGCACAGTATTTTTTTATGAAGCTTTTGGGCAAGTACTATACAGCATAATTCAAAATATACCCATTTACAGAATCCAATTAACTATTTTTCTGCTCACAATTATATGATGGCTGATTTCTGCCTACATTATGATACATAACTGCTCTATAGAACATGTAACAGAATTTCATAATGTCAGTTATATTTAAACTCTACTTTAAAAATCTTTCAAGATATAAGAATCAAGCTATCAAATATGGAGTTTTTAACAAGCCATAGATTTTTTTTTAAGCCTGAAAACTTTTAAACTGAGATTATTATAGCCCATAGGCAAAGGGAGCTTCTTTCAGCACTTCTGTGTTCTCTTCCATGTCTGCCTTCCTCACGGCTAGCTCTGTCCACATTCTTCTGGCTCATGTAGGACTCTGTTGAGAGTGGCAAGAAGCATCCAGCAAACACCCACATTCTGAAATTTCCAACTGTTTCCTTTAGAGAAAGCACTGACTTTGAAAGGTATTGCAGGAATCAGTTGATCAACTGCTATGGCATGGCATAAACAGGATTTCCAGAC
This sequence comes from Rhinopithecus roxellana, assembly GCF_007565055.1. NCBI lineage: Eukaryota > Metazoa > Chordata > Mammalia > Primates > Cercopithecidae > Rhinopithecus > Rhinopithecus roxellana. The sequence goes on along the minus strand of NC_044559.1, from coordinate 55,004,737 downwards.
CACCATATTTATGTACAGCATTTAAAATACGTTTTCACTTTTGCTACCAGCAATACCGCCCTTCCTGGTAATAATTAGTATACAGCCTTTACTAATAATTAGCATACAGGCTTTCCTTCTGCAAGAGAGCACTCACCCCAAATAGTGGCTGAAATAGACTGGTGGTTAATTTCTCTTTCACGGAAAACCTAGTTAGAACTAGTCCAGGGCTGAGAGGCAACCATAGTGTGTTGGGACACAGGCTCCTTCTGTTTTGTCACTCTGACATCCTTAGGGTTTTAGCTTCATCTGATTGATACAAACTGGCTTGACACCATGACTTCATTCCTACCAGGCGAGAGAGAAAGGGGCGGGGCACATTCCTTCTGAAGTGCATGACCGAGAAATTGCAGAAATTATTTCTCCTAACATCTCACTGCTGAGAACCTAATCTATGGCACGGTGGCTGCACAAATGCCTGGGAAATGTAGTCATTCTTCTGGGCGATTAGAGGACTTCTATTACTATAGAAGGGGACAATAAGTATTGGGGGACAATTAGCAGTCTCTGTCCTGGGATGATCCCCCAAATGAAACGGGGGATGGATTGTGGGGAGCTGAAAAAGCAACAGATGTCTACTACAACGCCTCTCCTCTGAGAACTCCAGTCCCTTCTATTCCCTTCAATCCTTGTGACCTAATTGCCCTTTGGGCATCTGTCTCAGGTCCCCTGAATCTCCCATCATGTAGGCTTTGGGGTCAAGGCACCTCTGGTTTGGCTTATATTGTCAGCTTGCAGCCCAAGACTGGCTTTTATTAGGGACTCAGGAAAATGTCTGTGGAACTAATCTGAGGTAGTAATAGGTATTTCTGAATCAACTGCCTTCCATTCATTCATTCATCCATCCAGCCAGCCAGCAAGCATCTATTATAAGCTAGGTCCTGGGAAGTCAGTGTCTTTTTGTCAGACAAAAAGACAGCCTTTTCATTTATGGCTCTTTTGGCTAGAGGGGTCTCTTGTACCCTAGAGATATTTTTGCTAGAAAAGCAGATGCTGTTTAACTGAATCAAAGCTCTCTCTTTCTTAGGCATTGATACATTCCAACTTAGCATTTCCTCTAAGACTTGCACAGAGGCTGTCCCCAGTGATCATTTGTGCTTTGGGCCAGCTCAGCGTCAAGTTTCCTTGGTCTGGCAATGGTAATTTGCCCTTTCCTTTGGGGAACAACTCTTCCCTAGTCTCTGTGACCCACTGTCAGCCCTATTGCAGGGCCCCATCCTCTTGGGAAAAGCAATGACACAGGCTGGCCAATTGAAGAGATCTCTCTCTGGTTCAGGATTGTCAAGTAGGGTCAGTAAGACTTGATTTGTGAGTTGTTTAGATCCAGAGATGTGAGGATGTAGATTTAAGGTTGCCAGCAACCTTCTTTCCCAAGAGGAGAGAGACTACAGTACCTCAGTACTACCCCCATCATTTCTTTTTGCTCTGCTATTACATAAAGAAGTCACCTCTTTCCTCTATTGAACTCCTGAATCTCAGGCCATTGAGGATCTTATTGTCAGTAGCAGTTCTGGCTCCTGTATCTCCCGTCTACTCCTTCTCAATGGGTCCTTCTCCCTAGCTGTCAAATGTGCTCAGTTTGTTACAACGTGCAGTGGATATTTGTTTCTGGTCACTCAGGCTTCAACCTCCCTGCTGGGGAAAACTCTTGTGAGCAGTCTCGGTGGGGCAGTGGGTGCTCCTAGAGAGGCACTGGGCCAGGTATTCCTCCAGGTATGTCGGTCCAAGGGCAGAGGGCAGGGAGAGGGCAGGTGGCCATAGCTCAGTCAAACGAACTGCCACTCCACTGGGATTTTGAATCCTGAGTTGAGAGACACACCAAGGACAATGGACAGGAAACCTTTCTATGGAGGTTGCACTGGGCAGCAAGTGGTTCCTCCTGTCAGGATCTGGAGTCACCTGGCTCCTGCCTTGAAGAACACACATGAAAACATTAGCATCTGGAGCTCCCTGTGATCTTTTGACACATCCCCTTTTTGCTTACTTTTTTTTTTTTAGACAGACTCCTGCTCTGTTGCCTAAGCTGGAGTGCAGTGGCACGATTTCTGCTCACTGCAACCTCCACCTCTCGGCTTCAAGCGATCCTCCTGCCTCAGCCTTGGGAGAAGAGGGGACTATGGGGCATGCCACCATGCCCAGTTAATTTTTTTTTTGTTTTTTTGAGACGGAGTCTTGCTCTGTTGTCTAGACTGGAATGTAATGGTGGCATGATCTCGACTCACTGCAACCTCTACCTCTCAAGTTCAAGTGTCCTGATTCTCTTGTCTTAGCCTCTCGAGTAGCTGAGATTACAGGCGGACACCACCATGCCTGGCTAATTTTTTTGTATTTTTAGTAGAGATGGGGTTTCGCCATGTTGGCCAGGCTGGTCTCAAACTCCTGGCCTCAAGTGATCCACCTGCTTGGCCTCCCAAAGTGCTGGGATTACAGGTGTGAGCCACTGCGCCCGGCGGTCCCTTTTTGCTTAACTTTGGAACCAGACTTGTTTTCGGTTGTTTGAAATAAAGGAAACCTACTACAGGATGCAGCATATTAAAACAAGCAAGCAAGCAGACAAAAAAAAAAAGCATTAAAAAAATGCCTCTCTTGATCCCACATTCCTTCCCAAGTGACACCTTTCTTCTCTTCTTTATGGCATCTGCACACGCACCATCTCTAGTTCTCTCCTCCAGCTCATCCCCCAATTCACGCCAGTGGCTTCTACCTCTACCACCTCACTGAAGGCGCTTGCTCCAAGCGCCCTGTGTCACCATGATGTCCCAGTTTCCCGCTGTCCTTTCTGGCTGCTCCTCCACCCTTTGTCACCTGGTGACTCACAGATGGGTCCTAAGCCTTCTCCTCACTCTACTCTTTCCCTGAAGACCTTATCCACCCTGTGACTTCAGCAAGCACCCCATGTCCATGACACCCAGACTTCTGAAAAACTCTGATCCTTGGCTGGGGACGATGGTTCACGCCTGTAGTCTCAGCACCTTGGGAAGCCGAGGTGGGCAGATCACTTGAGATCAGGAGTTCGAGACCTGGCCAACATGGTGAAACCCCATCTCTAGCAAAAATACAAAAATTAGCTGGGCATGGTGATGGGCACCTAATCCCAGCTACTCAAGAGGCTGAGGCAGGAGAATCGCTTGAACCCGGGAGGTGGAGGTTGCAGTGAGTCGAGATCACACTATTGCACTCTAGCCTGGGTGACAAGAGTGAAATCCCAAATCAAGGAACGAAAACAGAAAAACCCCATCCAGTCCTATATGTGCAACCCGCCTGTCCACATGGTGCCTCAAACATCCCAGTGTGCCCCCACTGGACCCCTGAGTGCACCCCACACTCATTCCTCTTCTGTTACGGTTCAGAGTCTCAGCAAATGGTAGTTGGCCCATGTGGTCCTCAGGCCTGAGCTGCTCTCTACCAAAGTAATTTACACATATCCATCCCCTCCTTCCCCCATGCAGTGCAGCTTGTACTTCCAGGACCCAACCCATGAGGAGTTCAGTAAATATTTGATCAAGTGACTGATAGCAGCAATAACACTCCACGGGGACACGTTCACAAACACCCTTTTCCCCCAGCCTTGTTAGGTGGATATAATTACTACCACTCTGCAGATGAGGAAACTGATGTCCAGAGAGATGAACAGTTTTACTTGGGTGTGGGGTTGCAGAGCCAGTGAATATGTGGGGGAGTTGAGATTGGAATTCAAGTCTGACTCCCCATTCTGGGTTCTCCCGGGGCAGCTGCCACAACCATGGGAGCCTCCTTGCCAGGGCATGAATGGAAGAAGGGGGCCAATTGGACAAGAAGCAAAGCCCTGGTGGTGAGGGCCAGCCAGCTGTGTCCGCAGGTGGACTGCATGGCAGACATCTCCTGACGCCCAGCCCCAAGAATGTTTCCTTGAAACACACACAGTGAGGTTCTTGGTTCTTGAGATGTCCTGGGAGCTGAGAGCCCCCGGTTTGGGGCCTGGATCTGGCACCAACTCTCAGTATAACCACAAGCAGTCCATCCCTTCTTGGGGCTCAGCTGACTTCACTAAAAAGGGAATATGAGTAAGATGCCTAAGATGTGGAAGCAGAGGTCCTAATACCTGGACAGGGGCAGAAGTGGGTAGTGTCCTCGACAAACAAATCCCCTATTTGCCTCCTTTAAGCAGGATCCCTCTACCAGGGAATCTGGTGAGGACCAAGCCTGGGACCTGACGTGGACACCCTTGTGGGCATTTAGCCAACGACAGCCATCTGCCAATCTCAGAGCTGCTCTCAGACCTTGGTGGAGATGGCTACTTGGGGCAATCTGTGAGTCTCTGAGCAAACTGAGGTCCCTTGCTCCCCAAACAGGGAGAATTAGAGATAGTGTTGGCTCGCAGGCACTGGTAAGGGAGGAGCGCAGACCTCTCAGCACAGGGCTGGGCCAACAAGTTACGGGTCCCCGGACAGTGGACAACAGAGAAATGCCAACACTGGTGGGTCCGGAGTTGGTGGGTTCTTGGTCTTGCTGACTTCAAGAATGAAGTTACAGACCCTTGCAGCGAGTGTTACTACTTAAAGATGGTGTGTCCCGAGTTTGTTCCTTCTGATGTTCAGACGTGTCTGGAGTTTCTTTCTTCTGGTGTGTTCGTGGTCTCGCTGACTTCAGGAGTGAAGCTACAGAGCTCCGTGGTCAGTGTTACAGTTCTTAAAGGCCACACGGACTCAAACAGTAAGCAGTAACAAGATTTACTGCAAAGAGCAAAAGAACAAACCTTCCATAGCACCAAGAAGAACACAACGGATTGACAGAGACCCCGCAGGTTTGGGCAGCCTGCTCTTATTCCCTTTTCTGACCCCACCCACATCCTGCTGATTGGTCCATCTTACAGAGAGCTGATTGGTTCATTTTGCAGAGAGCTGATTGGTCTGTTTTGACAGGGTGCTGATTGGTGCGCTTGCAAACCTTGAGCTAGACACAGAGTGCTGATTGGTGCCTTTACAATCCTCCAGCTAGACACAAAAGTTCTCCAAGTCCCCACCCGAATCAGGAGCCTAGCTGGCTTCACCTAGTGGATCCCACACTCCAACGGCAGGCAGGCGGAGCTGCCCGCCAGTCCCGCGCCATGCACCCGCACTCCTCAGCCCTTGGACGGTTGATGGGACCTGGCGACGCGGAGCAGGGGGCGGCGCAGGCGGGGGCACTCGTCTGGGAGGCGTGGGCCACGCAGGAGCCCACAGCGGTGGGGAGGCTCGGGCATGACGGGCTGCAGGTCCCGAGCCCTGCCCCACGGGGAGGCAGCTGAGGCCCGGGGAGAATTCGAGCGCAGCTCCAGCGGGCAGGCACTGCTGGGGGACCTGGCGCACCTCGGTCCACCGAGCCATGCCCACCTGGAACTCGCGCTGGCCCGGGAGCGCCGCGAGCGGCCCCGGTTCCCGCCAGCGCTTCTCCCTCTACACCTCCTCGCAAGCAGAGGGAGCCGTTTCTGGCCTCCGCCAGCCCAGAGAGGGGCTCCCACAGTGAAGCAGCAGACTGAAGGGCTCCTCAAGCGTGGCCAAAGTGGGCGCCTAGGCTGAGGAGGCGCCGACAGTGAGTGAGGGCTGCGAGGGCTGCCAGCATGCTTTCACCTCTCACTGCGACCCAATTATGTGATACTGGGGCCCAGAGATAGTACAGTACCTCATACCATGCGGCCCTGGGTGGACAGCAGGAATCCCTTGCAGGTGGAGGGAGGCCGGAGCTGCCTGTCCCTGTGCCCTGAAGCTGGCCAGCGGTTGTGGAAACTGGGGGACGTTGAGGGAACGGTACGCCCAGGTCCTCAGCCTCATAGTGTGGAACCTGATGATCCCAGGCCCTGGGCTGGCTCCCCGCGTCGTGGGACCGGAAAGGCGCGGCGGCGCTGCGGGGAATTGCAGGGAAGAAGGCAGGCTCCGGTGGAGGTGGCTCATCCCCCCACGGTCACTGCCCTCGCCCGCTGTTGGGGTGCGCGGCTGGGAGACTGAAAGCCTCAAGTTGGGCTGGGTAGCAGCACGTGGGCGGGGAAAGGGGTAGTAGATTACTGGTCTTCAGGGGCGGGGCTGGAGATGCAACCCTGGGGAAGGAGTCTATCAAGGCTGGGCTCTTGGGGGGCGGTGGAGGGCTCTGGGGGCCAGGTCAGGCCAGAATCATGGAGCTCAAAGGACTGGAGTGAGGTTCGGGGTCCGTAAGGGTGGAGCTCCAAGGATGGGATTGTGGGTCCACGATTTCGGACCTGGGGCTGGAAAGTCCGAGGCTAGTGGAGACCAGGCCTGGTATCCTAGAGGAAAGGGCCCTATAGGAAGGGGATCTCGTGGGCAGGATCGGGAGCCAGATAATCGTGAGAGGCGGGGCTGGGATGGCGAAGGCCAGAGGAAAGGGGTAGCCACCGGCGCGGAGACCTTAATGCCGGGCGTGGTGCGGAAAGGGAACTGGAGCGAGGGGGCGGGGCTACGAGAAGGTGGACTTGGGGGGTTGGGTCTGGGGCTGGAGGATTGTGGGGAGCTGCGCCTATACACCCGGGACAGGGGGGTTGCGTCGGGAAAGTGAGTGTTGGAGGTTAGCCGGGCAGCCTGGAGAACAGGCGGTCGTGGTGCGGGCGGGGCCGAAAAGATCGAGGACAGTGGGGACCCCGCCAGAGGAGGGGTCGGGAAGGAGGAGTGGGGGCGCGGCGGGGAGGGGGCGGGTTCCGGAGCGGGGCGGGCCCAGGTGAGCTAGGTCTCCGCCCGCCGCCCCTCCCGCCGTCCCGGTGCCGGCGGCCCCGCGGGCCCCTCCCTGTACCCGGCGCTGGCTCCGCGGGCCAGGCCCACGGCGGCGGGCGGCGTCTCGGGCCCAGGCCGGGTCGGCTCCGGCTCCATCTTGGGCCGCGGCACCTGGCACCTGTGGCGGCCCCATGAGCAGCGCTTCCCTCGGCCTGCGCGGCCCCGGCCGGCGAGAGGGTGAGAGGCCGGCTCCGCGCGCGCCCGTGGGGGCGGGGGGCGTGGTGGGCGGCACCTCCCCCTTGCTGAGCCCCAGCACCCACTCCTCCCTGCTCCTACGCTCAGACCCCTGGCATCCCGGCCCCTGCCCAGGGCCCAGAGCCACCGGTGACCGCATCGCACTCCCCGCTCTCCGCCTCTCATTGTCCTGTCTTGTCTTGTTCCCTCTTTCACGTTTCCTCTGCTCATCCTCCCATTTTTCACAAGTCTGTCCGGGACCCTGTCTCCTTCGGCCTCCACCCCTGCTGCCATCGCCCCTCCCTCTCCCCTTCTTCCTCTTCCCTTCCCTCAGCCTCCTGCGCCGCCTACCCCGCCCCCAGCCTTGCTGCCCTTTGGCTCCTCCTGCCCCGCATCCTTACCCCGGCCCACAGCCCCATTTGCCTGCAGTCGCTGCCTTTGCTACTGAGAAGGTCTGTAGCCTCGTTTCGGGCCCGTATTGAGCCCCCTTCTCCCTAAGTCCGGGTGGGCTTTGTGCGGCAGGGGCGGGAAGGGAGCTGTGCTGGGCGAGGCTGCGTGGTGCGGTGCGTTCAGGCCTTTGGCCCCACAGCAGGGGCGGCCTGTGCTTGGCGTTCAGAGTGCAGCTGGGTAGGCGCTGTTACTGCAAACGGGCCTGTGTGTCCCAGGCTGGGGCGTGACTGCTTGTGAGCCTGCAGATGGGGACACACTGGCCGCCTAGGCTGCTTCTAGGCTGGGGCACCTTCTCCACCTAGCTGCCCCCCAGGGAGTGTGGGCAAATCCTCCCCAGGGGAGGAAGGTCAGGGGCTGTTGGGCACCTAGGCCTCTTCCTGGTGAGCAGAGCCTCATCCATGGGGTCACTGACCCCACAGTTACCCCAGAACCCTTTCCTGGCACAGCTTGTGACCCGGGGCATGTAGCCCTTAAGGCACGTTCATTGTGAAGGGCAGGTTTTGTCTCCTCCAAACCCTCCGTTTAGGAATGCTGCCTGCTGCGTTGCCCAGGGTTGGCCCTGAGTGTTCCTATCAGGCCCCGTTCACTCTGGGGTGGATTAAACCACTTCCTGGAGGGTGCTGTATCCTCACTGTGCAATGGGGGGTTTGTGTTGTGTGCATTCCTGCCTGGTCCCTGAGAGGTAAGGTACATATTTTAACATAGAACCAGTTTTCCTGCCTGACTGTATAGGTTTGCTTTTTCTATTTTGGTTTTGTTGGACACATAAGTCATCATCCAAACGCTTGCCACTTAACAAAAGGGGACTTGGGCCAGGCACTGTGGCTCATGCCTGTAATCCCAGCACTTTGGGAGGCCGAGGCGGCGGATCATCTGGGGTCAGGAGTTCGAGACCAGCCTGGCCAACATGGCAAAAACCCCATCTCTACTAAAAATACAAAAATTAACTGGGCTCGGTGGTACGCTCCTGTAATCCCAGCTGCCGGGAGACTAAGACGGGAGAATCGCATGAACCCAGGAGGAAGAAGTTGCAGTGAGTGGAGATTGAGCCATTGCACTCCATCCTGGGAGACAGAGCAAGACTGTGTCTCACAAACAAACAAATGAACAAAACCAAGAGGGGACTTAGATGGATGCCACAGTGTCGTCTGAGATGGAGTCCACTTGTGGTGGTCTTGGTAGTCCCCTGGGCATATCCCAAAGGCCTGGGCTCCTCTGCTGGGGCAGCATTGTGGGAGCTGGACTCCCTAAGTTGACCCAACGGTTTCTGTGTTTGGGCTAGTCTGGAAATGTCTGAGAAGTGGGAGCTTTTTACTCAAAATGATATTGGTTGATTGCTACATAGGTGGTTGATCTTCCAGTTGCCGACACGTGGAACCTGAGGCAGCAGGACAGCCTGGCATTGGCCACGGGACATTGGCCACAGCCATAGCAACTTCGCCATCAAATGGGGCAGGAGAGAGAACATTAAGGTATCTTTCAAAGAGCACTAGAGGTCTTAGATACTTCTGTATGCCTGTTCTTTATCTCGTTCTAAAAGATCTTCCCAGGGTCCCGTTAGGGCAAAACCAGAACCTGCATGGTTATAAAGGCAGGGTGGGCATGCCATTCTGGGCATTTCAAGTGCAGACTCTAGACTTGTATGCATGTGTAGCCTCCTAGGTTAAGATTTAAAATAGGCTCTGGGAAACCTAATTTGGTAATAGGGAGACTGGGGACACTGATGGTGACTTGATTCTAGGATGGGATGAAGGTAGCGAGGATGGGAAGCAAGACGAGGCTAACCTATGGGGTGTCTCGATGGCTTCTGAAAAGGGCCTGTCTGCCCCCCAGTACTAATACTTGTTATACCGTGAACTGAAGCCGCTCTTGATGGGAGAGGAAAGAGAAGACTATTGTTAACAAACACTTTTGCAGACAGTGCACATGCTGTCACATTTAGTCTTCACAACAACCCTGCAGGATGGGGATTTACTTCTGTTTTGCAGATTGGAGAAACTGAGGCTCAAAGAAGTTGGGGGTCCACCTGTGAGCACATGCACAGGAAGGGGAAGAGCTGCCATTGGAAGCAGAGCCCTGCTTCTTCCTCCTCACACCTGGCTCCCTGGGAGGCCCCTCCTTTGGCCCAGTCCACAGCATTGTGACAGGCAGTATGGAAGCCTCTTTCCCCCAGTACTCCCCTCAGAGCCCTTCCTTCTGAGCTGGGAAGGCCAGGTTGTAGTTAGCCAGGTCAGTTCCTTGGGGTTCTGAATTAGCAACTTTCAACCGTGTGTTCTTTGACATTTCTGAGCTTCTCCAGGCCTCAGTTTTGTCACCTGCCACTTGTGGAGGGGGAAGGGGGAAGGGAACCAGTACATCCATAGCCCACCACGGGGGTCTCTGGGTGGTGACTAGCCCTGGGTGCTGGGCAGCCCTCTGGTGAGACAGGCACAGTGGGATGCTCGTTGCTGATAGCTTCTCAATGGGTCTTGGTGGGGGTCTGAGGACCTCATTCCACCTGTCTCCTCAGGAGCCAGAGGCTGCTGGCCTGGCTGTTTATGGCCCCCCTCCCTGAGAGGGTGGTGGGGTTTGGCCAGAAGCTGTGTAGGTATCCAGATGGGGCCTCCCTGGGGTCTTGGACCTTCAAATGAGTGGTTTTCTCCCTGCCAGGGGCTGTCCCAGTCAGGAGGAACACCTCCTGGCCTCTTCATTCTTGCAGCCTCAGGAGCTGCTAAGAAGCAGTTGGGCAGGTGGGGATCCACTCAGTGACTTGTTCCATGGCATGTCATGAGCACGATTGACATGCTCATGATTGGCAGGGCCAAGCCAGATCAGTAAAAAGGTCGAGAGCTGTGAGGCACAGGCCTGCTCAGTTCTCGAAGGGGAGAGGAGCTCAGATGTCCCCGAGCTGTGTGCCCTTGGGGGTCACTAAGCCTCTCTGAGCTTATGGAATTCTCCTGTCTGTAGAATGGAGATAATGACTGTCCCAAGAGGTTGCTTGCAGAGTTACATGAGACAATGTGTGCAAAGGATGTGGCACATGCCTGGCCCTTGGCGAGTGATCAGGCCCTGGCAGCTGTTATTATCATCGCTGTTACGGGCTTTATTGCCCTCCTTTGTTTGTATGTCCATCTTAGAGCTCACTGAGGGCAGGGTCTGGGTCAGAACCCTCTCTTGGCTACTTCTCTCTTCCTGATCCTCCCAGGGACAAGTCTGGTTTCAGCCCCGTGAAGCAGCTGGGATGGGACATCTTTACCAGGCTGAGGCTGTGTTCAGAGCTGCACAGTCCAGTAGCCTCATGTGGCCAGTTAGATCCAAATAAAACTTAAACATTCAGTGTCTCAGTTGCAGTAGCCCCCTGCCACGTGCTTGGTACCCACAGGCCATTGGTGTCTACCTATTAGACAGCACAGGGTAGAATCTTTCCATCATCACAGGAAGTTGTGCAGCACTGGAGCCTCAGGGACTACAGCACCAGTATCATCCTCACTGTAGCTCAACAGCCACCAGCCGTCTCCTGAGTGCTGGGCTGCCAAGACATTTGTAATTACACAGAAACCGAGTCCCACAGCCCTTCCCGAATTTCCTCTTGGGTAGCCTTGCTCACCTGGCCGGGGAGGTTGTTTCCTGGCAGTCCTTATCAGCTTAGGGTGGGAGGGCAGGACTGGGATTGCACAAATGCAGCTGCTGCCTCCTGTCCCCACCCTGTTTCTCCAGCCTCTCCTGCCTGTCAAGGAGTCCCAGAGTGCTCTTCCTAATTCACTGCTGTGGCCAGGGCCGAGGTGACCCAGACACTTTGACCCCACTGCTCCCCTCATGCCTCTCTCCCCCTGCCCACCCCGCTCTCCACCTGAACACCTTCTTGCTTCTCTCACTCCAGGCCTGACTTATGTGGCTGGTCCTCCAGGAAGCCTTTTCTCATCTCTCACCCTAAGTGAGCTCTCCTGCCTTGGCGGGGCCCTCCCTCAGACCCCATTTTTGGCACTCAGTGCCCTCCTCTGTGGGTGTGTTCTTATATTTGTTTGTTCTCTTGGTTAGGTACACAGGAGATATTCTCTGAGTGCCAACTACATGTCAGGTCAGTGCTGGGTGTTGGACAGCCAGAGGGGAGCAGGCCTCAGGCCAGGCTTTGCCAACTTCAGGCTGGTGGGGAGGCTGACAGTTGGCCAAACTGTTCCATCCAGGCCCAGTGCTTGGTCAGGGATGAAGGCTGCCTGGCTGGAGAGTCAGGAAAGGGGCCCCAGGAAGAGACGCTGAGGTAGAGAGGGTCAGAGCTGCTCTAGGCTGCAGCTGGGTCAGGGGCCAGGGTAGTCTTTATGGCTGGGGGAAGTGACAGCGATGGCAGGGAGGGTGGGGGACAATGAGGATGCAGGTACACTGGGCAAGAGGGGGTTAAATGTCATGCAGGGTAGATCTGATTGGTGGCACTGAGTGGGCATCTTATCTCACTGCTGCACTGTCCCCAGGAGTACAGAAAGGTCTGAATGAATCCCATGTTCCCTAGCCCTAGAGCTGGGGACGCAGTAGGGGCTCAGGAGATGGCTGTGGAATCAATGACCAGATGCTGAATGAGTCCCTCATGGAAAAAGCTGATGCGTGGGGCCTCTCCCTGCCCCTGGAGCTGGAGGTGGGAGTCAGGGAACCCTAGAGACATGCCAGCTCAGCCAGGCTAGGCCAGGGAAGATGGGGGTGGTTGGGGAAGCCCAGGGTGATTCTCAGTGTCCTCTAGTCATTGCTCCCTCATCCCGTGAACTTTCTCTGAGCTCCCACTCTGTACCAAGGAGACCTTGTCCATGGTGAGTTGGATACTGCCAGTCCCAGGAGGAAGTAGCCCAGTGTTGGGCTGTCCAGCTGTGCCCGTTAAGAGGCCATAGTACTTCCGTACTGGTTGACTAATAGCTGTTATCCCACAGCCCCACCCCCTAGGGCTGCAGTTTCGCTCTCAAAGCCCCAGCAGACTTGGCCCTCCCGCTTCCCCTCCCACACCAGCCAGCCAGTAAAGAGTCGAGAGCGGATAGAGTGGCGGCCTCCAGGACCCCACCCAAGGGCAGATTCTAACTGCTTGGGACTGATGATGAGATAATTTGCAGTGTCATCCTTGTGTCTAATGTGAGATGACCTTGATTTGAAGTGTCTGGTGTCTTGTCACTGCCTTGTGTACAACCGTACGCAAGTACCAGTCAGGCAGGCTGGGACTGAAGCTGGCTCCCTGGTGAACCTAGCACTGTGGGAGCTCACAGTAGAACTGGCTTAGGTGCTGCCACCCAACTCAACTCCACTCCCTCCCTTTCTCTCTTCTGCAGGCAGCCATGAGCTCCAGCCGCCCCAAGCCGGGTCCCTGGGCACCCCTGAGCCCCAGCCTTCAGCCTCTGTCCCAGAGCTCTTCCAGCCTGCTGGGTGAAGGCCAGGAACAGAGGCCAGAGCTCCGCAAGAGTGCCAGCAGCACCGTGTGGCAGGCCCAGCTGGGCGAGGCCAGCACCAGACCCCAGGACCCGGAGGAAGAGGGGAACCCGCATGAGAGCATGGAGCTGGCGCGGGCCTCTGGCCCCGAGGCGCGACCCAGTGCTGGAGGCCACTGGCGGAGCAACACTGTGGGCAATGTGTCTACCATGGGCGGTGGTGACCTGTGTCGCCTGCGGGCCCCCAGTGCTGCTGCTATGCAGAGGAGTCACTCGGACCTGGTCCGTAGCACCCAGATGCGGGGACACAGTGGTGCTCGGAAGGCCAGTCTCAGCTGCTCAGCCCTTGGCAGCAGCCCTGTCCACAGGGCTCAGCTGCAGCCAGGTGGTACTTCTGGCCAGGGTGGCCAGGCCCTTGCAGGCCTGGAAAAGGACCTGGCTCCTGAGGATGGGACTTCTAACTCAGCCTGGATGCTGGGGGCGAGTCAGTTGTCAGTGCCGCCACTAGACCTGGCGGACACAACTGCCCACAGCAGCAGTGCCGAGGCTGAGCCCAAAGCCGCTGAACAGCTGGCTACCGCCACCTGCCATGCTCTGCCCCCAGCTGCTCTACTCTGTGGCATGAGGGAGGTGGGAGCTGGTGGCTGCTGCCATGTCCTGCCTGCCACAAGGATCCTGGCCTTTCCCAAACTAGTGGCGTCAGTGAGCGAGTCTGGGCTGCAGGCTCAGCATGGGGTGAAGATCCACTGTAGGTTGTCTGGGGGGCTCCCTGGGCACTCCCATTGCTGTGCCCACCCTTGGGGTCCCACCGGGTTAGTCCCAGAGCCTGGCTCTAGGACTAAAGATGTGTGGACCATGACCTCAACCAATGACTTGGCCCCTGCAGAGGCATCCCTGCTGTCAGCCCAGGATGCTGGTGTGCAGGCGGCCCCAGTGGCGGCCTGCAAGGCTGTGGCCACCAGTCCGTCCCTGGAAGCGCCTGCAGCCCTGCATGTGTTCCCAGAGGTAACACTGGGGTCCAGCCTGGAGGAGACGCCGTCCCCTGTGCGGGATGTGCGATGGGATGCTGAGGGCATGACGTGGGAGGTGTACGGAGCTGCAGTGGACCCAGAGGTACTCGGTGTGGCCATCCAGAAGCACCTGGAGATGCAGTTTGAGCAGCTGCAGCGAGCGCCCACCAGCGAGGACAGCCTATCTGTGGAGGGCCGGAGGGGACCACTGCGGGCTGTCATGCAGTCCCTGCGCCGCCCCAGCTGCTGTGGCTGCTCCAGTGCGGCCCCCGAGTGAGGAGCTGTGGCCCTTGGAGCTGGCCTGGGCCCCCTGACTTGGTCCTAGACCTGGGCCAGGGATGATGGGGGCTCCGTGCCCCCTGGACCCACCGGCAGCTGGGCACATCTCTCACCTGAACATCGGCTGCCTCCGGACCACAGGACTGCAGCCTGGGGCTTCCTGCCCCACGCAGCTGGGCTGTTTTCTTAAGGGCTTGATTTCCAAGGGCCACATCTCTGCACCTTGTGGGTTCTGAACTTTGAGACAGGGCTTTAGCACTGTGCAGAGGGGAGATCCTGAGTTTTCTGTAAAAAATGACCTTTTGTTCACTCCACCCTCAGAACTCTGCCATGTTGGCTCCTCAGACTGTTGGCTTTATTTGAAAGCAGTGCTGAGAAATAGGAAATTCTCGACCTGAAGTGTGAGGCCCCAGTGACAGGGACTGCCCGGGTCTTTATGGAAGGGGACTGATGTTATCAGAGGCCTCCTGTGTACCACATACTGTGCTTGTCCTGTCTTCACCTCTTCATCCTGGTTTACAGATAAAATGACAGACATTTGGCAAGGCTGTAGCCGTTGTGCCCCACACTGGACAGCTTGAAGAGGTGGGACTGGAGATTCAAAGCCAGGGCTGGCTGAGCCTGGGGTGTTTCCCTGTAGCATGTGCCGGTCCAGTCGGTGCAGTCATGTACAAGGAGAATTTACTGAGCCCATACTCTGTGCTGGATTCTGTGGATCTGTGGTGAATGAGACAGGCTGCTCCTGCCCTGGCTGAGCTCATGGTGTGGGTTGTGGATGGCAGGGGAGGATGCTGACCATTACGGAGGGCTGCGAGGCTTCCAGGGTCATTGTGTCGGAGGCTGTCCTGAGGAAGGGGAGAATGGGTGGCCATCTGCCCTAAAATCAGTTGCAAAGCCTAAAATTGCACTATTTTCACCTCATTGTGTCGGCTTAAGGATTTCTCCCCAGCTGACATAATTCATGGAAGGAGGGAGCACAGCAATGGAGGGGGACAGGGAAGGAGCTTTGCCCTGGCCCTGGGGTAGGGGCTGTGAGGCTGTGGGGGCTCGCTTGCCCACATGACCTGACCTAGGCTAGGCAGTGGGGGCCAGGTGCCTTGGAGAGACAGAAACACAGGGGTTTGGCACAGTCTGACTTCGTTGCCCAAAGATTTCCCAAGGCCTGTGAAGAATGGGAGTGGGCTTGTGTTCTTGTTCTGGGTCTTGGTCTTGAAGATCCTAAATTCCTGGGACACAGCCCCGCAATCCACCCTTGCGAGGGACCAAAGGGCTAGTGTGGGGTCATGGCCCATGATCTGGCGTGTTTCTGGGGCCTCTTCTGCACCTAGAAGCTCAGAACCCCGAAACTGGGGGCTTACTTTTCCCCATCCTCAGAGACCTGGTACTCATTGAGGTGGAAATGACTCATGCAACGGTGGGTGAATTTGTAAAGCAAGAGTGGCATTTCAACAGGCCACAAGGACAAAGTGAGAAAGGTGTGCGTCAGGTCAGATGCCTCCTGAGGCCCCACGATGGACCATTCTCACCTGTAAATGTGCCTTTCCCGTATGCATAGGTGCACCCCTTCTTGGGATTCTGGGGCTGTCAGTGCCTTTGTGTATGGTGCCAGAGCAGGTAGCTCACGTTCTGGGGAGTGACACATGGGTATGTGCCATCTTCATGCGTGGCTCCCCATGGAGTCTTCAGAAACCCCAGCCTGTTGGGGCCACATGGGTGGAGGGAGAGCAGGACCTGCCCGGCAGATGCTACAGCCTGGTCAGATACTTGGATGTGCCAGTCCTGCCGGGACCATAATGAGTTTCTGCAGTGGCAGCTCATTTGGGGTGTTTGTTGGGCTGGGAGGTGACCAGGGGTCCCCACTGTGAAGATCCTGGTGTGACTGAGGAAAGAAACTTTAGGGAACTGTGGAAGGGGTTGGGGGATACCAGATTTCAGTTTAGAAATATCCATTTGGCTTCCAGTGGAGAAGAGGAGGGTGCAGAAGAGGTGGGAGGCAGGAGCCCAGGAGTATGTGCTGGGGGACACCAAGGAGGGGCCTGTTTAGGAGCAATGGAGTGGGCAGCTGGGGGCTGAGTTCATACATGTGCACACACACGCATACACAGGCACACCTGTGCAGTGGACTTGGGGAGGAGGCATTTCAGGGTGCTGAGGTTTCCCGTTTGAGCAAGAGGAGGATGAGGCCACTACCTGGAACAAGGTGAATGGCATGTTCAGCAGGTGCAGAAAGGGCCACATGCCACAGGATTTGGCTGGGACCAGTGAAACCCATTTCATGAACCATTTCATGAAGAGACTTTCTTCTCTGTCACGTGCAGATTCTTATGCGTTCACGCTGGCTGGGTACCACTATGTGCTACCTCCATGTTGCCCCAGGTCTCCACGATGGCAGCCGGGCTGGGCTCAGCCAAGCTCCCACTCACCTCATTGTCACTGAGATGAATATTTGCAGGGCGGTGCTGGAATCCAACACCTGTGTCCTGGCTGGGGCCCCAGACCACTCTCCTGGTTAAACCACGATCTTTGTCTCCCTAGCCCTGTTGCACAGCTGCTGCTGACAGGTCTACTGGGAGTGACTGCAGCCTCATTTCTGACTGGAACTGGAGACCCCTCCCATCCCCGCTTGCTGTGACCCCTCCTGGGACAGTCCTGATATCTGCAGTGGTTTAGGGCCCCAGAGCATGGCCAGTGGTTTCGTTTACAGATTTCCTCCCCTTGGACTCTAGATTTCTGGCCAGACTTTCTGGGTCCCTCTCAAGCCCTGCTGTGGGAGGCATTGGAGTTCACTGTTGATGTGTGCGTTTGGATTTGAATTCAAAATAGATACAAATTCAGAGGTCAGAGCTTTGCCAGACCCTAGCAGGGATGGGTCATCAGTCCTGGCTGGTCTTGTTTACTTTGTCGTGGTAAATTATGTTCTTTGGAGCATAAACCCCAGAGTCCTAGAGCCTCTTGTCTCAGCAGGAATCCCCCGTGTGTCTTCACCAGGGGATCCCCGCTTCTGCGACCTGCTCTCCTTCTGTGGCATTCGGGACCCCCGAGAGCTGAGGCCTGGCTTCCTGGAGCTTGTCACCTCTGGGCATGCCTGTCTTGTGTCCAGGACACAAGACATGCATCCCTTGTCTGGCCCCAGGCTGCCATCACTCTCACAAGAAACTGGTAGAGTAGAGCTGGCCTGAGGTCACAGTGCTGGCAGTGGTGGAAAAGCAGGGATGGCCTGTTCCACTGTGATCTTACCTCCTGTGTCACCTGGATTGGCTCTCCGTCCCCCTAGACATGTTAGATCCTGACTTTACGAGAGCTGAAGAGGTCTTCTGCACACAGGTCCTAACTCTTTGGGCTGGGGTCGGCCACTGTAGCTTAGTGGGCTAAAGCTGGAGTTTGAATCTGGGTCCACACCTATAGCCATGTGATCTTGGGCAAGTTGCAAGCCTTGATGATCTTCCTCATCTGTAAGATGGGGATGACAATGGTGCCTCCTTCACATGCTTGGTGTGGAGATTAAATAGAGTAACCCAGGTAGTGCCTGGCACTGAGTTAGTGCTCAGCACACAGGCTGGTAGTGTTGGGCACCCCTCTCATAGCCACATTAGGGGCCAGCTCTTACCTTGCCAGCTTGGCTGTGATCAAAGCCCACATCCTTAAAAGTTCCTTGTTCAGAATCTCTTTCCAGGTTCCTCGCTCACAGCTTTGCACCCTGCCTGGGACTTGTGTCTTCTGAAAGGGGCCTCTGAAAATGTAGTTCCCAGAGTGCATTGAGGAGGAGGGCTACACCAGCCCTCACCACTCATCTTGGGTTGGGTTCTCCAGAAGCTTCTGCTGAGATGAGGATGCTGGAGTTACTAGGGAGGGGAGAGCAAATTAGGGGAGGGACAGAAGGCAAAGCAAGGTGTGATTTCAGTCCAAGCCAGACCCTAAAGGGGAGCCCTGGGTGCAGTCCCACCTCAGAGTAAGGACTACCCAGGGGTGGAGTTGTAGCCTCCAGGCACTTCTGCTCTCTGGCACGTAGGCTAGGAAGCTCTAGAAGCCCCAGGGTAGGTCTCCATGGAGTTGTAGGGCCTATTTTGGGCAAAGTTGTGCACAGAAACCACCAGAGGGAGTCACAGGCATTTGGGGGTGCACCCACTGACATTTGTGTCCGTGTCATGCCAAGCTTGTGGTCCACAAATGCCCAGACCTTTTCTCCATGCGTTGTTCTGTCTCAATTTTGTTCATGCCAAGCAGCCTTGGTTAGTTAAATGCAGAGTTTGGCATTTGCCCATGTTAAATTCCTTCTCTTTTTTCATTCTGGCCTGGCCTGATTTTGCCATCTGAAGCTATGACTAGTCCTTTATCAGTTTTCATCCAACTTGTCAGGCAGGGCAGGGCTGGTATGAAGCCCAGGACATATCGCTGGGACATCCTGTAGGTCTGTGAGATTCCCAGGTCCCTCCAAATCCATACCTTCATCATGGGCAAATTAGTTTAAGTCTGATCTGTTAAGCTCCAGATCTATCACACCAACAGCACCCACCTGTTTTTCCCATGGCCATGGAAGGAGGGTAGCATAGCCTGACTCGAGTCCTTGTTCTCAGGAGAACTGGTTCTGTCATGGCCACTTCCCTTTCTCAGCTCTTACCTACTTCTGTTTCATAGGTTAGTCTGCAAGTCTGAGAGCAACAGCAAGCTTAGAAGTGTGGACTCAGCCTGTTACAGTGGCTCATGCCTATAATCCTAGCACTTTGGGAGGCTGAGGTGGGCTGGTTGCTTGAGCTCAGGAGTTTGAGAACAGCTTGGGCAATATGGCAAAATCCCGTCTCTACAAAAAATACAAAAATTAGCTGGGCATGGTGGTGTGCATCTGAAGCCTCAGCTACTCAGGGGGTTGAGGTGGGAGGACTGCTTAAGCCCAGGAGGTGGAGGTTGCAGTGAGCTGAGATAGTGCCACTGTGCTCCAGCCTGGGTGATGGAGCCAGACCCTGTCTCAAAAAAAGAAAAGACAAGAAAGAAGTATGGACTCCACCTTCTTGCCCTTTTGTAGATTGGGAACTGCCTGCCCTTGGCCTCTTTCCTGTCCATCTTGTATTATGAAAGGTTGTTTCTGGCACACCCAGGTTCCTCTGCATGCCTCCTGGGAAGTGACTGAGGGTCAGAGGAATGGAGCCCCTCTGCAGTCGGCCGCTGGTACCTTCCCTATTGAACCCTTCTTTAGGTTTGCTCACTTTTTTTAATGGGTGTCTTTCCAAAGCTGTCTGGGGACCTCCCTGATTGAAAGACATGGGGCTAGTTCTGTTGCTGTGGCTACACAGAAATAATAAACCAGAAAAACGCCTGAGGAAAGTTGTTGTTTACTAAAAAAGAAACAAGCGAAACCAAAGTGACATGGGCCTATAGCACTGGGGATGGGTGGCGGGCTCTGACTTCTTTGTCCCAAGAGTTGGGTGAATGTCACCTTTACTCACTTGTGCAGTCACTCTCCAGTACTCCCGCCTGGGCTCTTCCACTCCAAGCCTGAGATAGTTCAGCAAGGAGGCAGGTCTAGCCCCAAAATATGAGCTCCCCAAGTGGATATCCTAAAATTCATCTTTCATGGCCCTACTTTATTGGGAAGGAATATGAAAATTGTGAGAGCCATTGACATCTGGGGCTCAGGGCAGGGGAGTGTGTCTAGTTTTAAGGTGTGTGCTTTTAGCCATGCACTCCTTGCCCGGTCTGTCCTGCCTGGAGTTTCTCATTTCCCTGCAGCTTTCCTGAGAAAAGACAGAGTGTTCTTTCTCTGTATCCTATGAACATGGCCCCAGGACTGCAGTACCTCTGTGTGTGCACAGCCAAGGACAAGTTGGGGGACCTCTGCTAGTCCTGCACCCACTGCCCTGGATGCTCTGTCATCGCCATCCCCCATTTCTCTTTGTTCTTCTTTTTTGGTTTCATGTTCTCTTTGTTCCGGGTTATTCAGAACCTGTCTGCCTCCCCGCTGTCTATTGTCCTTGTTCCTGCCTCCTCCCACTTTGTGCCAAGGATTTACTTGCCTTCACCTTCTGGCTCCGTACAGTAGTCTCTCTTCTTGTGGTCTGGGCCATTCCCTGCACCAGGCCCCAGCTGTGGCTGCGTCTGAGTGTTGGCATTTCTGATTTACATGGGTCTAGGCCTTTTCTCTCCACCTGTCCTTCCCCTCTTTGAACACAAGCCAAAACATCTGAGCATCTCCTTACAGAGGGAGATCTCCTTGGGGTTGCTGTGCCAAGTTTCCATTGCTTTTGCCGAGAATGAGAAATCGGTTGTTGGTAGTCCTGCTGGGTGAATGGAAGGACTTTGGTCAGGCTGGAAGGCCACCCCATCAGTCCTAACTTTTGGTGGCCCTTGTTGGGGGCTGGTTGGCTAGGCTGCTGGAGAGGTACATCAGGTGGGTGGTACCTGATGTTTAGGCAGGCCATCTCCTCGTCCATGTTTTCAGAATCTTCTTGCATGGCTTGTAATTGGGTTGGGGTGTGGCCTGAGCCCCTGTGGGGACACACTGCACTGACCCACCTGTGTGCTTCTCTTCTGTCAGGAACTGGATTCATGTCCAAGAGCCAGGGCTAGGGACTGGAGGAGGAGATTTCTGTCTTTGACCCCTCCGTATTAGTCCGTTTTCATGCTGCTATAAAGAACTGCCCCGAGACTGGGTAATTTATAAAGGAAAGAGGTTTAATTGACTCACAGTTCCACGTGGCCAGGGAAGCCTCAGGAAACTTACAGTCATGGCAGACTGCGAAGAAGACGCAAGGCACCTTCTTCACAAGGAAGCAGGAAAGAGAATGAACGCAGGAGGAACTACCAAACACGTATAAATCCATCAGATCTCGTGAGAACTTACTATCACAAGAGCAGCATGGGGGAACCGCCCCCATGATTTCATCATCTCCACCTGGTCTCTCCCTTGACACGTGGGGATTATGGGGATTACAATTCAAGATGAGATTTTGGGCGGGGACACAGCCAAACCATATCACCTTCCCAGGCCTGAGCAAGGCCCAAATAGGGAGCCTCTGTTGGGGCTGGAACCCTGGGAGGGGTAGAATTGTCCCCTCCACTCAGATTTGTTTCCTGTTGCTGCCCACCTGGCCCCTCTCCTGCAGCCTTCTGCCTGGCCTTCCCTCTGTTCACTTCTCATTTTTAGCAGTCAACAGACTGGGAGATGGTGGCCAAGGGTGTCATTTTGTACGCAAGCTTTGTGGCTTTTGTAAGCCCAGCCTGCAACTCTTGAGGAAAACTCTCTGGTTTGATTTTTTTCTCTTCAGAGTTGGGGGGGTTCAGGGAGAGGGGCAAGGGCTTCTTGTGAATTTGAATTCTTGAAGGGATGGAAGCCCCCTGGGCTGGGGGAAGGGGTGGGGCAGGAACCAGCAAGGGTATGGACACAGGGGGCTGGCACCTGGGATACTGTAGGACAGCTGGGCAGGAAGTCAGATGCTGTTCTATTGAAATTTTTTATATTTTATCATTTTTTCATTAGTTTTGATTTTAAAACACTACATTAAAATAATTAAAATATTATTTATCTTATGATTACCAAATCACTTAGCATTGCCTTAAATTTTGTGCCTAGTCCCTGCCTGACTTCTCCTCCTCCTCTCCCACTACTCTTAGTCCCTGTGTCATAGGGACTGGGAGCAGATAGGCCCCCCAGCGTTCCTACTCTAATCTTCTACCCTGATCTGCAGTGCAGGGTGGCGCTGGAGAGGGTGGCTTGTGGCTGATCCCGCGGCCTGGTTTGCGGTTAGGTGTGTGTCCCCAGACAGGCGTGGGTCCCGGGCCAGGCATGGTCCTGGGTGGTGCAGCCCGTGACAGGACCCGACACCTCCTGGTGGGCATCTGGCTCCAGAGCCGGGAGCCCCTGAGCCTGTGGGGATTCAGGAGGGAGGAGTTCCGGTGAGGCGGGGAGGGGGAGGGCTCCCGAGGCCCTGAGCTGCAGTTCTGTGCCCCACTTACACCTTTGACTCCAGATGCAGCTCATCCTAGCGAGGGGCTGGATGAAGAGGCCTTCCTCTCTTTCTCCCCTAAGCTGTGCCTTTGTGCAAATCTGGTAGTGCAAACCTTTGGTCTGCCTTCATCATTTTTTTTTTTTTTTTTTTTTTTTTTTTTTTTTTTTTTTTTTTTTTTGAGAGTAGTCTTGCAGGCTGGAGTGCAAGTGGCACAATCTCGCTCACTGCAACCTCAGCCTCTGGGTTCAAGTGATTCTCCAGCTTCAGCCTCAGCCTCCCGAGTAACTGGGACTACAGGTGCTCGCCACCACGCCTGGCTAATTTTTGTATTTTTAGTAGAAATGGAGTTTCACCACGTTGGCCAGGCTGGTCTTGAACTCCTGGCCTCAACTGATCCACCCTCTTCAGGTTCCCAAAGTGCTGGGATTACAGGTGTGAGCCACTGCAGCCGGCCCCTTTACTTTCTTGATAAAAACTTTACTCTGTTGACTGGCTTTTGAATTCCTTCCTGGGTGAAGCCAAGAACAGACGTAGCCTCCCAGGCTGAACCCCAGTTTGGTGGTTTGCCCCATGACACCCGCAAAGGGCTGGGCTTCCCTTCTTCCTGGGGAGGGAGTCGAGGAAGTGGCTGTGTCTTGAACACCCATTCCTCTCTCCTTTCATGCGCACAAGTCCTCTTTGAGCTGCTGACTTCCTTAGGACATGTTCAGCTGCAAGTAACTTAACTTTGAACTGAAAGTTACCTAAATAATTATTATAGAATGTTCACCTTCCCACTGAAGAATTTAGGAGGTAACTGGCTTCAGGGCGGGCTGTGTGGTTCAGTGTGGACATGGATTCAGGTTATTTCCATATTTATGCTTTGCCATCTTTAGAGCGTAGTGAGGGCTGTCCTTACCCCCACGATGGCTGCTGCATTTAAACTCTGGAATTCAGCTGCTGGAATTCATACTTCAGTCTGTTTGACTCCAGGGCTGTCATTTTGCTTGTCTTTTCAAAAATGAAAATAATACATACTTATGATAAGAATTTGAAACAGTACAGACCTCGGCCTTTTGTTTTATTCATGATAGGAATTTCAAATAGTGTGTAAACTGAAAGTCTGACTCTCGCCCTTCTCTGGAATTCCCGCGGGTTACCACTGAAAATGTTAATAATTTCCATGGGCCTCCCACAAACTTCCTTGGTAATCACAAGCTCAGACCTCTGAATATTCCATACAAGTGAGATCCCACTTAGATACTATTCTGCATTAATTCTTCAAGGTAGACCAGGCACTGTGGCTCACGCATGTAATCCCAGCACTTTGGGAGGCTGAGGTCGGCGGATCACCTGAGGTCAAGAGTTCCAGACTAGCTGGGCCAACATGGCAAAATCCTGTCTCTACTAAAAATACAACAATTAGCTGGATGTGGTGGCGAATGCCTGTAATCCCAGCTACAGTCAGGAGAATCACTTGAACCCAGTAGGTGGTGGTTGCAATGAGCTGAGATTGTGCCACTGCACTCCAGCCTGGGCGACAGATCGAGACTCTGAAGAAAAAAAAAAAAAAAGATATGTCTTGCAGATAATGCTGCCACATGCAGCAATATTTTCTTTATTTTCTTCCTGGGCATACTGTATTGCATAGTATACAAGTGCCTTTTAAAATTAAACCAGCCCTCTTTTTCTGGACTTTATGTTATACCTCACATTTTTTTTAACTTAATGGATTTATTTCTTAGATGAGAAATTAGATTTATTTATTATTTAATTAGAAATAATCTTAGATTAAGAGAAAAAGTATGCAGAAAATACAGAGTTCCCCTACACTTTCTCACTCTCATACACTTTCTCCTATTACGAGCTTGCATCGTGTACAACATGGTACATTTGTTACAATTAATGCACCAATATTGATACATTACTGTTTCCTGAAGTTCGTGGTTTAAAATTACTCTTTGTGTTGGACACTTCTCTGGCTTTTGAAAATCAGCGTGATGTATCTCCCACTCCAGCAGCATACAAAATAGTTGGACCACCTAAAAATCCCCTGTGCTCCGTCCATTCACCCCTCTTACCTTCCTCAGGACTCCTCGCAACCACTGATCTTTTTACTGTCTCTATAGTTTTCCTGAAAGTCATAGAGTTGGCATCATGTAGCATGTAGCCTTTTCAGACAGGCTTCTTTCACCTAGCAATATGGATTTAAGCTTCCTCCATGTCTTTTCATAGCTTGAGAACTCATTTCTTTTTAGTGTTGAAAAATGTTCTGTTGTCTGGACCTACAGCCATTTATTCATCCACTGAATGACATCTTGGTTGCTTTGAGGTTTTGGCTATTATGAATAAAACTACTATAAATATTCATGTGCAGGTTTTGATGTGGACATATGTTTACTTCAGTTGTTTAAATACATAGGACAACATTGCTGTAAGACTATGTTTAGCTGCATAAGAAACTGCCAAACTATCTCTGTACAATTTTGTATTCCTACTAGCAATGAATGAGAGTTCCTTTTTCTCATGTAAAAATAAATATCCTTGTATGTATAGTTTTATGTACATGTGTGAGTATATCTGTAGGATACATTTTTCATCAAGCGGTACATGTAAACTATCTATGGGCACTGACAAATTGCTCTGCAGAAAGATTGCTCCCATAATACATGAAAATGCATATTTTCTCATACCCACGCCAATATTTGATTGTTAATTGAACTTTAATATTTTGGCTAATTTGATAAGTGAAAAAACGATGTCTTCCTGGTTATTGTGATTTGCAGTCTGTGAGTGAGGTTGTGTTCTGCTGGACTGCATGAGTGAGAATTCCTGTTCTGGCACTCTCAAGCTGTGTGATGCTGGGCAAGTTGCTGAACCTCCCTGGACCTCAGTTTCTTCATCTATAGAATGAGAATGGTAATGGGTCTTTACCTTATTAATTGGATTGGAGGATTTAATGGCATCATTCATGTAAAGTGCTAGCACAGTTCCTGGCTCAAAATAAGGGCCAAGTAAATGTAAGCTATTATTATTCTCCAATATGTTCATAAGCATTTGAATTTCTTGGTTTATGATCCTCCTATGTTCGTATCAATTTCCCATTTTCCCTGGATTTTTTTTCTTATTGATTGGTTAGAGCTCTTTGTATATTAGTAACATATGTTTATTTTTTTCATATAAGTTACAAGTATATTTTTATTCCAGTGTTTCACTTGTCTCCTATTTATCAGATCCTGGCTCCAAACCATTGCAACATCCTGCTCAGGGACACAGCATTTTAAATCTTACCAAGCTCCTCATTTCTCATCTGTCATTTATGTCTCAGGACATCCACATGAGGCAAGCTGATGTGTTTTTCAGTAAAGAAGGAGACTTTATTGACCAGGCAGGGTGAGTGACTTGCCTAAGGACACACAGGGAATTAGTGGTTTGTACAGACTGAAATGGAGGGTCCTGGCCCCTAGGTTCAACCTCCTCCACTCTTAGAGAAGGGGAGAGGGAATCTGGAGGTGCAGGAAGGAAAATGTCAAGGTCATCATGACAGACAGTCTCACCCTGTACCCTCTCAGAACCCAAGAGCCTGGGTCCTTTTTCTTTTTCTGTTAAGCTCTGACCTTCTCTCCTGATAAATCAAAGGAAGAATGCAAGTGAAGGGTACATGTTACTTAGGCAAGACTCCCTGCTTGGAAGGTCTAGGAGGGGAGGTGTGTGTGTGTGAGGTGTGTGTGTGTGTGTGTGTGTGCGCGTGCACATTCTGTCAAGTTACCCAGCAGGTGAGCTTAAAGCAAGACTTTAACCTGGCTCTTTTAACTTGGGGATGAGCAATAGAGTCAGGTCTCAGTTCGTCACTTTCCAATTTCATTAGCTTTGAAAAATATTTTAATAAGATCCAAGCATTTGATTTTCCTGACTAGTTGTTTATTCTGATTTATTGGCTATGCATGGTGCCTGGAGCTCCTCCAAGCTTCCAAGGGTATCCTTGCATGTCTTGGGATGTCTCTTAACCCAGCGCCACGTGAGGGACAGAACCTAGACCAGGCATTTAGAGCCAGGTACCATGTGCCTACCCTATTCACTACTAGATGATGCTAGTGAGGTGCTCACACCTCTCTGGGGTTAGTCCACTCCATTGTAAAGCAAATGGGAGGCCTGCTGCCTCTGCCTTGCTGGGTTGTTGGTATGACTGAAACAAGGGGATGAAGGTGATGGAAAAAACTTGAAAGGAGAGTGGCTGCCGTGTGTCCATTCTGGTCTCCTTTGTCTCTTGTCAAGCTCAGGGACTGGTTCTTTTTCTCTCTTCAGATCTGTGATTCCTGGGAATCCTGCTTGCCTTGGCGCCCCCTGGTGAGGTGGTGCCATATAGGTTGCTTTAGCACATCACTGAGAGGGACTCTCCAAACCCTATGCTAAGTGGTCACCGCCAGAACACTTGTATTTGGGCCAGACCAGGCTAGGGTACCTAACCATAGCTTCCTGGGTTCATTTCACAGGGTGGACAGCAACTGAGAGATGTCCAGGGAAATTTCCCTTTTTAAGAGATGGGGGTTCTGGGGCCCATAAGGGCAGGAAGTATCCCCAATCATAGGCAAGTTCATGAAGCCCATAGGCAGCAGGATGGAGCCAGTTACCAGGAGCAAGGAAAGGTTCATGCCTTTGCTCCTCCATGTATCCAGGGACTCAGCACCACTTGGAAGTTGATGGAAAGGTAGAATCTCAGCATACTCCGAGCCCCTGAATCAGAGTCTGCATTTTAGCAGGACCCCTAGGTGAGGCAGAAGTCCATTACTCCAGTATCATTCATTCATTCACTCACATAGCAAACACTGCCTGAGGCCCACTCTGTGCCATGCCCTGTGCTGAGGAAGACCAGCCAAAAGACCTTGTTCTGGTCTTCCTAAAGCTCAGGCAGAGCAGACACTCCAATGGCCAGCAAATGTGAAGATTAAGAACTGTGGTGGGAGCCTGAGGTGAGAGCAGCTAAGCTTCCCTGGGGAATTGGGGTTCAGGAAAACAGTCCCAAGAGGCTGAGTACCTCCTGTGTGGCAGGGGCAGGGTGGCTTTTCCTCTCTAGTATGTTTTTTTTTTTCTTTTTTCTTTTTTTGAGACGGAGTCTCACTCTGTTGCCCAGGCTGGAGTGTAGTGGCGCTACCTTGGCTCACTGCACCCTTCGCCTCCAGGGTTCAAGTGATTATTCTGCCTCAGCCTCCTGAATAGCTGGGATTACAGGTGCCCGCCACCAAGCGTGGCTAATTTTTGTATTTTTACTAGAGGTGGGGTTTCGCCACATTGGCCAGGCTGGTCTTGAACTCCTAACCTCAGGTGATCCACCCACCTCGTCCTCCCAAAATGTTGGGATTACAGGCGTGAGTGACTGCACCCAGCCTGCTCCCCAGTATCAAATAACTGCAAGCACCTACAGAGTGGAGGGTGCTATGGTCAGGATGGTGCTCAGGTCCAGATTGATGAAGGAACCTGAGCAGGGGCAGGGAGGCATTTCAGGAAGAGGCAGCAGTTGCTCCTGCACAATTTTGTTGCATCGGGCCAAGCAGGGAGGCTGGAGAGGTGAGGAAGAGCCCCGGGGGGAAAGCATGGACCATCAGGGAAAAGTCAGATATTGCCCTGTTGCTAAAGGCACTCCTGGATGGGTTTTAGCCAGGGGAGACCAGAATCAAGTTGGGTTGTATAGAAAGACCATGATATCACCTTGATGAGGAGGAGAAAGAGGAGAAGCAGGAGGACTAGGAGGGAAAGCCGAGGTGACTTGACTCAGCATGAGTGAGATACGGGGCAGGGAGAGAGAGAAAGACACAAAGAGAGAGACAGGGAGAGAGAGAGAGACAGAGGAGAGAGAGAGGAGAGAGAAGAGGGGGACAGAAGAGAGAGAGGCAGAGAGACAGAGAAGAGGAAGAAAGAGAGAGAGAGAAACTTTGCATCCACAGGCCTGGGCCCCATGCAGCACTGACAATGGCAGGCAGCCAATGTGAAAAAGGAGGCACAGGCAGGGAGGATGGACACAGCACCTTTCACGACTTCTGAGTCCTTAGTGCAGAACTCTTATGACACTTTCTTCATTCTTTCTTAAGACTTATTTAGGACTTATCTTTTCTCCTTTACTCCACTGTGACCTTCCCAATGATAGGGGCACTGTCTCTCTCATGTCTGTCTTCCCACATTGTTTATATCTAGGATGGGAAATACAAGGCTTCCAGGCAATGCTTAGTTAAAGGGGCAAAGGGCTGTGGCCTTGTCTCAAGTCTCTGCCAGACTGAATGCCTAGCACTTGGCCCTCAGGAGGGCCTGAGTCACTGTGGGACACAGACTTTTAAAAGGTGAAACAGCAGCCAGCTGGGTGAGGAACTAGCAGTTGGCAGACACATTGCCTGATTTTAAGACGTACTATAAAGCTACAGTAATAAAGTAAGTGTGGTATTGGTAAAGAATAGACATAGATCGCCCGGCGCGGTGGCTCACGCCTGTAATCCCAGCACTTTGGGAGGCCAAGGCGGGCGGATCACGAGGTCAGGAGATCGAGACCATCCTGGCTAACACGGTGAAACCCTGTCTCTACTAAAAATGCAAAAAATTAGCCGGGCGTGGTGGTGCGTGCCTGTAGTCCTAGCTACTCAGAGGCTGAGGCAGGAGAATGGCGTGAACCTGGGAGGCGGAGCTTGCAGTGAGCCGAGATCGCGCCACTGCACTCCAGCCTGGGCGACAAAGCGAGACTCTATCTCAAAAAAAAAAAAAAAAAAAAAGAATAGACATAGATCAATGAAACAGAATAGAAAATTCAGAAGCAGATACACACATGTACAGTCAATCGATTTTCAACAAAGATGCAAAAGCAATTCAATGAAGATAATCTTTCTAACAAATAGTGCTAGAAAAATGGAATGTCCATATGCAAACAAGTTATTTATTTATTTATTTTGAGGCAGAGTCTTGTTCTGTTGCCCAGACTGGAGTGCAGTTGCGCAATCTCCGCTCACTGCAACCTCCGCCTCCCGGGTTCAAGCGATTCTCCTGCCTCAGCCTCCCAAGTAGCTGGGATTATAGGCATGCACCACCACGCCTGGCTAATTCTTGTATTTTTAGTAGAGACAGGATTACATCATGTCGGTCATGCTGGTCTCGAACTCTTGGCCTCAAGTGATCCACCCGCCTCGGCCTACCAAAGCGCTGGGATTACAGGTGTGAGCCACCGTGCCCGGCCTATTTATTTGTTTTCTTTGTATAAATTTAGGGGGTCCAAGTGCACTTTTGCTACATGGATTTATTACATAGTGTGAAGTCTGGGCTTTTGGGGTGGCCATGACCCAAAGAGAGTGCACTGAACCCTGTAAGTAACTTCTCATCCCTCACCCTGCTCCCACCCTGCTGCCCTTCTGAGTCTCCACTGTCTATTATTCCACACCCTATGTCCATGTGCACACATTATTTAGCTCCCACTTGTAAGTGTGGACAAGCAGTATTTGACTTTCTGCTTCTGAGTTATTGCCTTAAGGTAATGGCCTCCAGTTCCATCCATGTTGGTGCAAAAGACATGATTTCATTCTTTCTCATGGCTGAATAGTATTCCACGGTGTATGTGTACACACACACACACACACACACACACACACACACCTACAAAATGTATTTTCTTTACTTAATCATCTATCATATACAAAACAGATTTATCCTGATCCATACTTTGCAGCATATATAAAAACAAACTCAAAATGGATCACAGGCCTAAATGTAAAATCGAAAACTAACAGATATAAACAAAGAAGAAAATGTGTGACCAGGGTTAGGCAAATATTTCTTAGATGTGACACAAAAGCATGGCCCATAAGAGAAAACTGAATACCCTGGTCATCTTTAAAATTAGAAACTTCTAGGCTGGGCACGGTGGCTTACACCTGTAATTCCAGCACTTGGGGAGGCCAAGGCAGGAAGATTGCTTGAGCCCAGGAGTTTGAGACCAGCCTAGGCAACATAGGGAGACCCTGTCCTTATAAAAATAAAAAATAAAAAAATTAACCTGATGTGGTGGCATGTGCTTGCAGTCCTAGCTACGTAGGGGACTGAGGCAGGGGGCTGAGGTGGGAGGATCACTTGAGTCCAGGAGGTCAAGGCTGCAGTGAGCCATGATTGTGCCAATGCACTGCAGCCTGGACAAGTGAGCAAGACCCTGTCTGAAAAAATAATCCAAAACCTCTACTATTTGGAAGACACAGTTAAGGAAATGAAAAGACGAACGATGGAGTGGAAGAAAATATTTTCAAAACACGTATCTGATAAATAACTTGCATTAAGGATATATGAAGATCTCTCAAAACTTAACAATAAGAAAAAAGCAACCCAGTTTAAAAATAGGAAAATATTTGGACAGATGCTTCATCAAAGGAGATATATGATTGGCCAATAGTTATGTGAAGAAAATGCCTAACATGCTTAGTTATCAGGGAAATGAAAATTAAAACCATAATGTCAGACCAATGCATACAAAATGGAGTAGCTTAAAAAATCCCTAACAGTACCAACTGCCTTGAGGGTTCTCAGCACCAACTAAGAACTCTTGTACACTGCTGGTGGGAATACCACTTTGTCACTTTGTCACCACTTTGTCAAACTCTGTGGAAGCTTCTTATAAAGTCAAACAAACATTTACCACATGACTTAGCAAACATACTGCTAAGTACTTACCCAAGAGAAGTGAAAATTATGTTTGCACACAAACCTATACACCGATGTTTAGAGTAGCTTTATTTATTATCACCAAAACTTGTAAACAACCCCAAAACCCTTGAACAAGCTTTGGTATATTTATGCAGTAGAATGCTTATCAATAAAAAACAATGAACAAATGATAGATATATAAGATGGATAAATCTCAAACGCATTCTGCTACGTGAAAGAAGCCAGACTCCACAGCTGTGTACTTGAATTATTCCATCTATGTGAATTCTGGAAAAGGGAAAACTATTGGGATAGGAAATAAAGGAGAGCTTGCCAAGGGTGGGAGAGTGAGGGAAAGGCTGACTACAAAGAGGCTCAAAGGGATTTTGAGAGTGAAAGTGTCCTATATTTTTACTGTGATGGTAACATGGTTGTATGTGTTTGTCAAAACTCATAGAATTGGCCGGGCGCGGTGGCTCAAGCCTGTAATCCCAGCACTTTGGGAGGCCGAGACGGGTGGATCACGAGGTCAGGAGATAGAGACCATCCTGGCAAACATGGTGAAACCTCATCTCTACTAAAAAATACAAAAAACTAGCCGGGCGAGGTGGCGGGCGCCTGTAGTCCCAGCTACTCGGGAGGCTGAGGCGGGAGAATGGCGAGAACCTGGGAGGCGGTGCTTGCAGTGAGCTGAGATCCGGCCACTGCACTCCAGCCTGGGCGACAGAGCGAGACTCCGTCTCAAAAAACTAAAATAAAATAAAATAAAAAACTCATAGAATTATACACTAAAAAGAGTAAATTTTACTGTACATTTATATCTTAATATATTTTTCGAAAAGCAAAGTATATAATTATACAGATCAACAGGAAGGACAAATAAAATTATATAAGACTCATACCTGCAACATAACTGGAAGACACAGAACACTATAAACTTCCAATTACCCAAGAAAATAAAAATAAGCAACCATTATCAGTGGAGCTGTTTCTGAAGTTCTTGCCCCAAACCTTCGCACTGTGTAAGGCAGAGCCTGGATAAAACTGCATGGGAGGTGCATGGATCACCTGAGGTCAGGAGTTCGAGACCAGCCTTGCCAACATGGTGTGTAGGGTCCAGCCCTACGGGGCTTAGCAGGTGTTCTCCCCATGGGCGGAGACGAGAGATTGTAATAAATTAAGACATAAGACAAAGGGACAAAGAGAAAGCAGTTGGGACCGGGGGACCACTACCATCAAGATGCGGAGACCAGTAGTGGCCCCGTGCGGCTAGGCGCGCTGATATTTATTGCATACAAGACAAGGGGGGCAGGGTAAGGAGAGTGAATCTTCTAAGTGATTGACAAGGTGAAGCAAGTCACGTCATCACAGGACGGGGCCCTTCCCTTTTCGGTAGCCAAGGTAGAGAGAGAAGGCAGCATACATCAGCATTTTCTTCTATACACTTATAAGAAAGATCAAAGACTTTAAGCCTTTCACTATTTCTTCTACCACTATCTGCTACGAACTTCAAAGAGGAACCAGGAGTATGGGAGGAGCATAAAAGTGGACAAGGAGCATGACCACTAAAGCACAGCACCACAGGGAGGGGTTTAGGCCTCCAGATGACTGTGGGCAGGCCTGGATAATACCCTGTCTTCCACAAGAAGCTGGTGGAGCACAGTGTCCCCTGACTCCTGCAAGGAAAGGAGACCCCCTTTCGCGGTCGGCTAAGCAATGAGTGTCTTCCCAGACACTGGCATTACCGCCTGACCAAGGAGCCCTCAAGCGGCCCTTATGCGGGCGTGACAGAAGGGCTCACCTCTTGCCTTCTAGGTCACTTCTCACAGTGTCCCTTCAGCACCTGACCCTATACCCGCCGGTTATTCCTAGGTTTATTAGTAATGCAACAAAGAGTAATATTAAAAACTAATGATTAATAATGTCTACACTAATGATTGATAATGTCCATGATCATCTCTATATCTAATTTGTATTATGACTATTTTTATTCTAACTATTTTCTTTATTATACTGAAACAGTTTGTGCCTTCAGTCTCTTGCCTCGGCACCTGGGTAATCCTTCGCACACAATGGCGCAACCCCGTCTCTGCTAAAAATACAAAAAATACCCAGGCATGGTAGCGCACACCTGTAATCCCAGCTACTAGGGTGGCTGAGGCAGGAGGATTGCTTGAACCCTGGGGGCTGAGGTTTCGGTGAGATGAGATGGCGTCACTGCACTCCTGCCTGGGCAACAGAGCAAGACTCCATTTCAAAAAACAAAACAAAACAAAAAACAACAACAAAGAAAAAAACTGCATGGGAGAGAGAACAGGGGAATAGAGTGCTCAAGACTGAGCTAAAACCATCCCCAGAA
This sequence comes from Rhinopithecus roxellana, assembly GCF_007565055.1. Taxonomy (NCBI): domain Eukaryota; kingdom Metazoa; phylum Chordata; class Mammalia; order Primates; family Cercopithecidae; genus Rhinopithecus; species Rhinopithecus roxellana. Next base: position 54,971,728 of record NC_044559.1, on the reverse strand, counting down.
AGACTGGAAACAGCCTAGTTGTCCTTCAATAGCTGGATAGTCAAAGGTTAAACCAGCGGCGTGGTACATCCATGCCCCCAACGCTGCTCAGTAATCAAAAGGAAAGAACTGTTACCTCAGAACGTGGATGGATCTCCAGGGCATTCTGCTGAGTGAAAACAGACAATCTCAGAAAGCTACATTTTGTATGATTCCGTTGATGTAACACTCTTGAAACAAAATTTTAGAAATGGAGGACGCATTAGTGGTTGCCAGGGGTTAAGTAGATGTGGCTGTAAAAGCGCCGCAGGAGGGATCGGGCGTGATGGAGTGCTCTGTAGCCTGACTGTATCCACGTCAACACCCTGGTTGTGATGTGGTCATGTAGTGCTCCAAGATGTTACATTGGGGAAAACTGGGTACAGGGTACAGTGGGGCTCTCTGTATTATTTCTTACAACTACTTGTGAATCATGACTCTACAGTTAAAAAGCTCAGTGAAAAAAAAAAACCCTCGTTTACAATGGCATCAAAAAGTGTGAAATACTTAGAAATCTGACAAATATGTGTAGGACTTGTAGACTGAAAACTACAAAACATTGGTGAGAATGAAAGGCTTAAATCACAATACGCTAACAGTAGATGGATTTGATGAATGTAAGTGAAGGAAATAGTGTTGATCACAGACCCGAAATTTTGTTTTCCTTTTTTTTGAGACCGTCTTGCTCTGTCACCCAGTCTGGAGTGCAATGGTGTGATCTCGGCTCACTGCAACCTCTGCTTCCTGGGTTCAACCAATTTTCCTGCCTCAGCCTCCTGAGTAGCTAGGATTACAGGTGCCCGCCATCACGCCCAGCTAATTTTTGTATTTTTAGTAGAGACGGGGGTTTCACCATGTTGGTCAGGCTGGTCTCGAACTTCTGACCTCAAATGATCCACCCACCTTGGTCTCCCAAAGTGCTGGGATTATAGGCATGAGCCACCATATCCGGCCTGAAATTTTTCAAAATAAAATGCTGGTAAGAGGGGGGGAGAAAAAGCATAGGAAGAAGATTTTAGGAATGCATAGTTAGTTCTGCTATAACATAATATATGTGTTCCTAAAAAACCCGTGCTGTATGCAAAAATCACATAATAAAAACTACTGGGCTTATGGGAAAAGTGGGGTTAACTGCACAACACTGCAAAATTTTGTCAGCGGCCCATAAGAAACAAAAATATAGGAACTTAATAAAAATAGTCATTGAGTTTTGCACATGTTTGATAGTTAAGAAATGCATGTATATTGCAATAAATATGACACTTGACCTTGAAAAAGCCCTGGAGTTTGTGTGTGGACGTGTGTGTTACTGGACATGGAGCTGTAACACGAGATGGGGGGAAGCGGCTCATAACACAAGAGGTGGATGTGGAGCTGTGGGTATTTGAGGCATCCATCTGGGTGTATTTTGTGTATTTCTACTTGGCTCGGTTCAGTTGGGTACAACTTCTATGCTCACCTAGAGTTTCTTGTAGACCACATTGCACATAAGCAAGTGTGAAATTCACGTCATGCTCAAATTGTTCCCTAATACTGTAACCCAATCTCATGGGAACACATTTCTGTTTTCAAAACAAGTGTTAACAGAATGGACTGTGCGTGTTAAAGTCACAGGTGGCAATCATCAACAACTTGTTAGACAGTTTACTCTTTAAACGCACAAATCTAAAAATTAGAAAAAAAAAATGAAACCTCATGCCCAGGCGTGACCATTTCTTGATTGCATCTTCACAGGATTTGAGACTGAAAGAAAACAAAGTCCCTGGCCGGGCACGGTGGCTCACACCTGTAATCCCAGCACTTTGGGAGGCCGAGGTGGTTGAATCGCGAGGTCAGGAGTTCGAGACCAGCCTGGCCAACATGGTGAAACCCCATCTCTACTAAAAATGCAAAAAATTAGCTGGGCGTGGTAGCACACACCTGTAATCCCAGCTATTTGGGAGGCTGAGGCAGGAGAATCGCTTGAACCTGGAAGGTGGAGGTTCCAGTGAGCCAAGATCGTGCCACTGCACTCTAACCCTGGCGACAGAGTGAGATTCTGTCTCAAAAAAAAAAAAAAAAAAAAAAAAAATAGAAAAGAAAGAAAACATAGTCCCTGATTCTGCCACAGCCCACCCAAGCATGTCCTCAGAGGTAGCACTGAACAGTCCTATTGCACTGTCCCCTGTTGACTGAGACTGTACTGTGGGCCAAACACCCATGGCAGGCCCCACGGAAGGGACTCTGATACCATGTCATCTCCACACAGTCATCTAATTAGATGTTGATCAGGCATCCACTGGAGGCTGGACTAGCACATAAAGGTGTGGAGGGGGTTTGTGGGGGGGCTTCTGATGGAGAGGAGTACACCAGGTGAGTAATAACTGACTAACTTGAGAGGAAGAAAGGGTCATAGGTATTCAGAACCCAGAAGGCCTCAGACAAGTGCTGTGCTCCTTGCCCTGGACAGCCCAGCAGGGTCACCCTGCAGCTGCAGGGCAGGCTCTGAGTTCGGGTGGGCACAGACTCTGAGCCTGGGCAGCCTGAGGGTACAGAGGGTGCCAGAATTAGGCTCCTTTCTTTGCCTTTGGGAGATCAATGCCTGCAAGGACCCTGATGCAGCCAGGTGGAAGGGGCCCAGCGTGGGGGCAGTCTCTCCCATGTGCTGGCCGGTCTGAGGTCCGCTTTGCCTCTGCAGATTGGTGTGAGAGGTCAGGACCCCCATGAAGCCATGGTCCTCCCGCACCAGGACATGTGAGGGTACCAGCTCCAGGAGGTCTGTGTCCCAGGCCTGGTCGGGACAGTTGGGCTGCCAGGGGACCTGGTCCAGGGCCACTCTCAGGCCAACTCCAGGCTGAGGACCGGGAGCTAGAGGAAAGGGCTGGTGGTCTCCGAACAACTAGCTTCCCTGTGGTTCCTGCCCTGGTGGCTGAGGTTGGTGTGACTCCCCTCAATCCAGCCCTGTCCAGAACGCTCTGAGCTGGGGACGGGAGCTTCTTCCCACCAGAGAAAGCATTGCAAACCTTTGTTTGTGGTGAAAACATTCAAATGGACAGGAAACTAGAGAAGGTGGATCCATGACCCTATCGCCCATCACCCAGTGAGCCCAGTTCTTGACTCCATTTTGCCAAGAAGAGGGATCAAGACCCCAGCTTTTGGGGATATGCCAGACTGGGTTTGAAAACTTCCGCTTCTCTCAGAGCACTTTCCCACCCTTGGCCCCCGTGGGTCCATCTATGATGCAGAGACAGAAATCCCAAACTCAGAGGGGGCTGCGAAGATCTAATGAAGGAACGTTTGTGAGGGGCTTCCTGGAGAGACAGGTACACCAAGGGTGAGGAATTCAGGTCGGACCTGTCTCCGGCCATGACCAGTCCAGGGCTTAGCCCATTCTTGCTGTGTGCCGCAGCCCCTTGCTCTCAGCTCTGCCTCTCACAAGCCTCAGGTCCTCTGTAGACAATATAGAGAGGCTATAGTCAGGCCCCACTCCATCCTCCTCCTCCCTGCTGCCCACCGAGGTTCCTTCACCATCTGGACATAGCCCTGAGCTCCAGGGATGGCCTGGGTCCAGCTCTGGTCCCAAGGCTTGGGCCTGCAGGGCATCGGCTCCAGTGACCTGCCTTCTCCCCCAATCAAGGGCTGTGTGATGTGTGTGTGCATGTGTATGATGTGTGTGGTTATGTGTGTGTGGTATGTGTGATGTGTGTGGTCAGTAGTCAGCTGGGCAGGCCTAGACCTGCCCAGTGCTCCCAGGGACAAAGAAGCAGTCCCTTTGGATCATCCCTGCTCAGGGATCCTCTGATGATGGACAAGGAGATGCCGCAGTCAGAGGCACTGTGTTTTCAGGATAGACTGAGGCAAAGCATTTCAGCAAATGGCCTTGGAGCCCTGAACACCCTGAGACCTTGTCACCGCAAAGCCCCCAGACCAGGTATACATAGCAATTCTAAATTTTCTAATAGCCTCATTAAAAAGCAAAAGGAAACAGGTGAAATTAATTTTCATAATGTATTTTACTTAACCCAATATATCTAGAATATTACCATTTCAAAATTTAATGTGTATATGACTGAATGAATTAGTTTTTCTCTATTACAATTCCCCTGTCATGTGCTTGAAAACCACAGCGCTCACTGGCTGCTGGTGAGACCCGGCCCAAAGAGGGCCAACTTTGAGCAAGGCCAGTGCCCTTTGGCCAGAGCCCTTTCACACCCTCAGGCTGCCTGTGGTCCTCAGGCTCAGTCTGGAAAGACACTACTGCTCCCACTCACCCCCACACTTGCTGTGTGGTCTTAGGCAAGTCACTGCCCTCAGGACTCTGGCCCCATGTTGAGTAAAATGGGTGGCAAGATATGGGCCTCTGACGCATGGCCCTTGCTGCCATTCCTCCGGGCTTTCCATGCCAGTCCCAGGGTGTTCGGGACATGACCCTTACCCCTGAACCAGCTCTGATCCCATTGCAGCCCGAGGTGGGTTCCTGGGCTCCTTGGGGCAGGATGCCAGGCCGTTCCAAGCCCCAGCACTGAAACTCCTCCTCCCCCCGAAGATGACTGCAAAAATTATAACAGTGAGAAAATGAAGGCAGTGAAAGTGATCTGCCCTAACCAGCTCCATCTTGCTTCTAATGTCCAAGCTATCCTTGTTCATTCCTGGGGGTAGGTGGAACTAATTTTGGGAGAAACGTAGTTTATAGTTTTACTTTGCAACAAAAATGATAAGAGCCCTTTCCTGAAACAACCCCGTTTCTTGCCTGGGGACCAGTCGGACTCTGAAGGACTAACAAATTAGCCACCAGATTAGAAATTATGGTTTAGGAGTCACGCAGCCAGGGGCTGCAAGATTTGGAACCTCCCCAAATTGCTCCTGGGGCTAACATCACTGTTGTAAAACCTGAGATTAGTGCTAGAGCTATTTTGCAGACCCTGTGTTCCAATGCAGCAGCAGGCACCCAGAGCGGTACTCTGGCTCAGCCAGTTCTGCGATGCCACCCAGGAACCGAATGAAGACAGCAAAAAAAAAATCCCACTTTGACACCCTATGATTTTATTTCTGACTCAACTAATCAGTACTCCCCACTTTCCGACTCCCTACCCAACAAATTATCCTTAAAAACCTGAGTCTCGGAATTTTCAGGGAGACTTGAGAATCTGAGTAATTATAAAACTCAGGTCTCCCATACAGCTGGCTCTGCATGAATTAGTCTTTCTCTACTGTAATTCCCCTGTCATGATAAATCAGCTATCTGGGCAGCAGGCGAGGAGAACCCCTTGGGCGGTTACACCCCCACAGAAACCTTCTCTCTGCTTCCTGCTCCTCTTGCTGTTCCCTGCCCAGGCTGGCTTTGCCATGCCAGGGCCCTGCAGAGGAGCAGCAGAGATGTGGCTGCCAGCCCCTCCTGGAGGCTCTGAGTTCCCTTCCTGCACCCACGTCCAGGACTCCAGCCTGGGCTCTGTAAAGGTCTTCTTAGGGGAGGAAACACAAGCCTAGCCGGGGATGCCCTGAGGGACTGTGGGTGTGGGCAGGGCCCTTCCCTTCCCAGGGCCTCCTAGAGCCCGAATCTGTGCATACAGCAGGCCAGTCCCGCCACTGTGGAATTTCCTGGCTCTGACCTCTCTTTGGCCTGGGCTGTTCCTACCAAGGCTGCCTGGCTGGGGTGGCCTCACAGCCGCCCCACAGGGGTTCTGTGAGCCTGGGAAGGAAGGAAGGACCCTCCAGCTCATATGGGCCTAAAACCCATGGGCAGGCATGCTGCAGCCTGGGGGCAGCCTGTAGATGCCCGAGACCCCAGGCCATCCCTCAGCCCTGTCTATCCATCATTACCCTGTCCCCGGGGGTTGGGGGAGGGGGCGCCTCAAAGTGAGAAGCCCTCCCTGCCTCCCACCCAGGGTCAAGCCAGGGATATGCTAATAACCTTCAGTGACCCACACCCCCTGCCACAATCACTCAGGGAAAGCCAGAAAACCCAGAGCTTGGGCTTGCTGGGTTGAACCTCTGCCGTTTCCTCTCCTTGAGTCTAATGGGCACGTGGGCTGGTGGAGACAGGTAGGGTCTGAGAAATCACTGGGTCAAGGGTATGGAGGTGAGAAGGGAAGTGTGGGAGAGAGAAAACCCGGGAGGTGCAATCTGTGGAAGAGAGTACATATGATCCCTTGCTGGGGTGTGCGGGAAGACCCGGGCAGGTACCTGTCATCATAATCTGTCCACTCAGTGCACGAGCCCTCCCTAATGGGGATGCCAGCTGGACTTTGACATTTCAGGCACTTCAAATGCCTCTAAGGCATTTGCTAACAAAGAGGTGAATAAGAGAGCTTCATGGCATGAAGGAGCAAGTGAGGGCTAGGCAGACCTCACTGCCTTTTGCCAGCTGTGTGACCTTGGGCAAGCACTTACCCCACTCAGGCTTGGTTTCTTTATCTATAAAATGGGCTTCTTGGCTCTGTCTCAGAGGTCGTGATGGGGTCAGAGGTGATGAATGCAAAGTCAGTGAGTAGGGCCTCTTCCCCACCACCCAAATGGGGACTGAATTTGAGGTTTTGCCATCTGTTTCATTAGCATGTGAGCCCACAGTGCCAATAAAATGAATGGAATGGGAGGTTCTGTACTAAGCAACATGTGCCTCCTGGCCTCTGCACCACTGTCTAGGAGGAGCAGTGTCTGGTGAAGAAGGGAAGAGAGATTTCTGGTGGCCCATTGGCAAGGAGAGGCAAGGAGAGAGAGTGCTATGGTTTGGATGGCTGTCCCTCAAACCTCATGTTGAAATGTGAACCCCTAGGCCGGGCGTGATGGCTTATGCCTGTAATCCCAGGATTTTGGGATGCTGAAGTGGGCAGATCACGAGGTCAGGAGATCAAGACTATCCTGGCCAACATGGTGAAACCCTATGTCTACTGAAAATACAAAAATTAGCTGGGCGTGGTAGCACACACCCGTAGTCCTAGGTTCTTGGGAGGCTGAGGCAGGAGAATCACTTGAACCCAGGAGGCGGAGGTTACAGTGAGCCAAGATCACGTCACTGCACTCCAGCCTGGCGACAGAGTGAGACTCCGTCTTCGGGATGGGGGGACTGAACCCTACTGTTGAAGGTGGGGCCTAATTGAGAGGTACTTGGGTCATGGGGCCAAGTTCCTCATGAATGGTTTGCCGCTGTCCTAGAGGTAGTGAGTTCTCACTCTATTAGCTCCTGTGAGAGCTGGTGTTAAAGAGCTAGGCACCTCTGTCTCTCCCTCTCGTTTCCTCTCTCACCATGCAATCTCTGCACATACTGGCTCCCCCTTCCCTTCTGCCATGAGTGGAAGCAGCCTGAGGCACTCACCAGAGTCCCAGTCTTGAACCTTCCACCCAGCAGAACTGTGAGCCAAAGAAACCTCCTTTCTTTATAAATTATCCAGCCTCAGGTATTCCTTTATGGCAACAAAAAAAATGGACTAAGAGAGAGAAATGGCAATTTTGCTCCTAAGCACAGTCTAAGGGAGGGACTCTTCATCTGCCACTCCTTCCCAGCAGAAATAACAGGGCAAGACCTTACAAGGACCCAGGCCCTGGTTCAAGTGCTTCCTATGTGTTGACTTGCCATCTTGCGAACACCACCATGAAGCCATCCCCATTTATCAGAAGTAGGACAGTTGATAGAAATAAGTAATTTTCCTGAGGTCATAGAGCTAAGAGCTGCAGTGTTTCAGGGGTTGAGGGTATTTAAAATGGTAAAATGTTTTCCATTGAGTCAATTTAAAAAATTAACGTTTGCAGGTGGTAAATTGGCTGTTCTTACAGTATCTCATTTAATTGTCACAATAATCCTGGAAGGTACATCTTCTTATAGGCATTTTCTAGATAAGAAATCAGAGGCTCACAGAGGTTAAACAGGTGCCTATGGAGGCAGAATGAGTCAGAGACAGAACTGGGATTTAAGCCAGCTCAGCCTGACTCCCGGCAGTGGTTTTTGCCACCCACAACAGGGATGCATGCTACCGCCAAACCCCTAGTGCCTTTGAAAGGGCCTAGTTGGGTCCAGCCCCCCGCCCATCCTCCACACAGCTGATGCTTTACATTCTGGCGGATGGCAGGGCAGTTTGCCCCAGCATCAGTTGCTGAACCCCACTGTGTGGGGGATAGACACAGATAGATAGTCGCCCAGCCTGAGCAGAGCAGGCTTCCTGAGGCAGGGCTTGGGGCTTTTGCTAGGGGCACAGATGCTTTTGAGAGTCTGGTAAAATTGTGAGTCCTTTTCCCAGAAAAACACACATGGGACAAATACCCCCTTTGCATCCAATTCAGGGTGTGCAAAAGCCCTCAGATTAAAGAATTCCAGGCCTAAAGAATGATCTAGATGAGAAGGCTGCCTTGATGCTTTTATGGGACAGAACAGGGAGTAGCCGAGAGAGTGGAGACCAGCCAGGGGAAATGTGCGGCGGGCAGCCCATCACAGGGACTAGCATCAGCCAGAGCCTAGCAGTAAGGACTCCAGAAACAGAGTGGAACTAAGGTGGGCTGGCCAGACAGGCAGGGCCATGTGGCCCACTGAGCACAGCTGCAAGCACACAGTTCCGTAGGAAACGGATGCCCATCAGGAGCCTAGGTGAGCATATCAGCAGCCCTTTGCTGCACTGAGCCCCTTTGGGTCCCAAGATCCTTGTTGTGGACAATGTAGTCCCTGCGTGTGGAGTCCTATGCAGGAAGGAGAGTAGCGCCTGCTGTGAGGGGCCCAAGGACCACACACACCAGAATCAGTGTTTTCTCAGGGCAACTTCCATCAGCCTCTGCCCACAACCGACTACTTTCCCAGGTCCCTCCTGACCCCCCCCCCTACTCTCCCTGCAAGCCCAGGCCCTACCCTGAGGCTTGTTATGGTCCCACGGAACCCCCCATATGGGGTATACCATCTCAACTCCTCCATCTTCAGGAGCCAGCCCAGCTACAAGGCACGATGAGGAGTGGGTACCCTCTGAGCCCTGGTGCAGCCCTTGTCCCTCCCTGCAGCTTCTCTGAGCCCCCTAGCTATGACACGCTGGCTTGCATGGCTATCTTCAATATGAGGACCTGCTTCTGCCGTGTGACACACAGGCCTAGCACTACCTGCTCTGTGGGATGCTGCGGGAAGGACCAGGCATCACTGCTGACTGCTCCATGCCCCTGGCCACCTGGCCTGGGAGCCTTGTCTTCAGGGTGCAGCTGTGATTCAGCATTCTGGTCCTCTCCACCCTACCCCAACTCCCACCTTCAGGAATAGCCGGGCTGTTGGTGACGTAATCTTGTTTGCTGGGATTCACTTAGCAGCTGATTTGGAATCCAAAAAAGTATGCCTGTCTTCAGACCTCGCTTAGCTTCTCTGATTGCTTATGGGCCTTGGGAAGTAAAGTACTGTAACTGCAGCAGCAAAGTCAGGGTGCTGTGGTCCAGTTTCTTCCTCAAAGGCCCCGTATCCCCTGCCCCTCACTCCTCACTCTCTCATTCTTCCCATTTCTCTCCGTAGCTCTTTCCACACATCAGAGCTCTTGGTCCTCAGGGATCCTCCAGAAACCTAGACCCATGCTCCTGAGAAGGCTATGCTGAATAGAAATAACAATGAGGCTTTTCCCTGCAATTTGATGAGTGTTCAAGAAGCGGTAGCTAGCACGATTTCCATTGTAGATAAATGGACATCAAGCCTCCAAAGGCTAAGTAAGTTGCCCAAGGTTATAAAGCCAGTTAGCAGAGCTAGGTTCAAAGCCAGGTCCTCAGGCCACAGTAAAGTTTGGCTCCACATCTGCAGCTTCTGTGAGGCCCAAGCTCTGCTACTACCAGGGTGTGGCCAGGCTTGGCTTTGGGTCTTCTGAAGCCAGGAAGGCAAAAGGTGTGGAAGGCAAAAGGTGGAATACCCAGGTGGAATGTCCAGGTGGGATGTCCAGGTAGGACTCCCAGGTGGGGTGTCCAGGTAGGAGATCCAGGTGGAGTGTCCGGGTAGGAGATCCAGGTGGAGTGTCCGGGTAGGAGATCCAGGTGGGGTGTCCGGATAGGAGATCCAGGTGGGGTGTCCGGGTGGGAGATCCAGGTGGGGTGTCCAGGTGGGAGATCCAGGTGGGGTGTCCAGGTGGGAGTTCTAGGTGAATCAGGTATGATGGTCATGGTCCCAGGTCATGGCTGAAGCAGCCTTTTAGCAGCTGGGAGCTGACAGAGTCATTGAGGTTGCAGAAAGGGAATCCATGTAAATGGATTATCCACAGTGCCCTGGCTACAAATGTAACACTCCTGGGGAGAGGGGAGGCTCTTCACCTGTCTAAAGCTCAGATGGAAGCAATTGGCAGTAGGTTTACAGCAAATCAAAATCACCATCCTGCAGCCAGTTTTCCCAAAGGAGTCACTGGTAGAATGTTTGGCAAAGAGAGTTTTCATCATTCATTCTCACATTCCTTCCTTTGTTTAAAAAGCATTTCCGAAGTATGCCTTGTTCCAGGCACTGGAACATAGCCATGAATCAAAGATGGTTCCTCTCCCTGAGGAGCTCACAGGCGGCTGAGGGGAAGGATTGTTCTCGAGGAAGCAATTACCATACATGCCACAGTGGTTAACCCTGACTCAGAACTTTCTAGATGCCAGTAGTTTTCAGCAAATACTGAGCGCTTTGCAGCAGCTATTGTGTGCATTTATTAAAATGACCTTAGAACTTAGGTGTATGTAAGCTCATACACCTGTCTGCAGATAAAAAGCTGAGGTTCAGAGAAGTGAAATAACTTGACTGTGATCACACAACTCACTAGAGGCAGAACCAGGATTTGAACTTGGATCTCTGGCTACAGAAGCCACACTTGTGGCAGCTGTGCCCCCGAAATGAGTCTGATAACAGAAGCTGTATATCGAAGAGTTCTTCAGGCAGATCAAGGTGGAAGGCAGCTGGGTCAGAGAACCCATGTGCAAAGCACAAAGATGGAGACATGTGGCCCCAGTGACCGCTGGCTGGGCTTGGGGCTGGAGGTGAATGGACATGAAAGGAGAGGGGATGAGAGGCTGACCAGGGTCTCCGTAACTGTCTTCAGTTTTAGCTCAGTTCTTTCTTTCCTTCCTTCCTTCCTTCCTTCCTTCCTTCCTTCCTCCTCCTTCCTTCCTTCCTTCCTTTCTTTCCTTTCCTTCTCCTTCCTCCTCCTTCCCTTCCTTCCTTGCTTCCTCCTTCCTCTTCCTCCTTCCTTCCTTCTTCTTCTTCTTCTTCTTTCTTTCTTTCTTTCTTTCTTTTCTTTCTTTTCTTTTTCTTCTTTCTTTCTTTCTTTCTTTCCTTTCTTTCTTCTTTTTCTTTCTTCTTCTTTCTTCTCTTCTTTCTTTCTTTTTTTTTTTTTTTTTTTTTTTTCAGTTTTTCAGGTCTTGCTTTGTTCCCCAGGCTGGAGTGCAGTGCCGTGATCTTGGCTCACTGCAACCTCCGTCTCCCAGGTTCAAGCAATTCTCCCACCTCAGCCTCCTGAGTAGCTGGGACTACAGGTGCACACCACCATGCCTGGCTAATTTTTTTCTCTTTTTGTATTTTTAGTAGAGATGGGGTTTCACCATGTGGGCCAGGCTGGTCTCAAATTCCTGACCTTTAAAGTGATCTGCCCAGCTTGGCCTCCCAAAGTGCTGGGATTACAGGCATGAGCCACTGCACCTGGCCAGTTTTAGCTCAGTACTGAGGGCTAGAGCTGAACCTGAGCCTTGGGTTGCTGCGAGAGCGCCACATCACCCATTCGGAACCCCTACCTTGCTGCCCTCTGCATCCTGCTTGGGGAGAGGGAGGATTGGTGCATCACTTGGGAAGCCCATACACCTGTCTGATAACTGTGTACTCAGGCAAGTAACTTGCTGTCTCCAGTTCCAAGTTCTAATTTGTGATGATTTGATGGCTGAGAAAGGTAATATGCATAAAGGGCTGTGTTCATTAGACCTCTCTGACTTCAAGGAGTGGAAACTCTGATGAATTTAAGGAGTGGACCTGAACCAAGGTTGGAACAAAAGCACCTACAGAAGGGTATAAACCTGGAACCTGGGGTCGGCCTGACTCCAGACACTGTCTCTAGTCTCTTCCTCTCCAACAGCTCGTCCATGTGGCTACCACTTTTCTTCCTAAATATTTCCTTGTTACTACCCTGCTAAAAAGCCTATGAAGGCCTGCCAATAACACAGAATAAATCTCAAAATGTTGAATCTTGCCTGCCTCTCTGCTGCTGGTCTCCTTACCCCACACTCCTGTCTAACCTATCATTTTCTTGTACTCTAATTTCTGGTGTTTTTACCTTCTGAAATGCACCATTCCAAACCTGGAGAACCCCAACTTATACTTTGGAACCATCCCAAATGGATACTAGCCCATATATATTACAGGAAAAGTATTTATACCAATAGCAACTGACCAGTGACACACACATGTCGTTTACTATCAGTGACCTGGGAAAGTAACCCTGATATCACTGCTCACCTTGGACCCAGGGCCTGCCCTAGGTGCAATGCCAGTTGAGGGAGGAAGGCTGCACAGGCACACAGAAGGGCTGCCTTCTCTGTGCAATTGTATGATTTGGCCTCATGGTGTTGCTAGTCTGTCTCTGGGGCAACTGCTTGCAAACTACAGGTTTTTTTCATGTCTTCGTGCTGTTGGAACGATGATCTAGCTAAGGGGCCTGTATGACCCCCACATAACTCAGGGCCATCAAACAGTCACATTGCTTCCTCATGCAGGAACTGAGAGGCACTCCTGGTTTTCACACCTTCTCTTTTGCTGTGTTTCTCGTAGGTCCATTTCATAGGCCACAACTACTTTGGCCAGGGCTTTATAACAGGGGCCTTTAAAGCAATGTGCCTTCCCTTCTCAACCTCCCCGAGGATCCCTGGGCAGTGAGTGGTTCTGTCAGCTGGGGTTCCACAGGATAGTGAGGCCACACCTCTGGGCTCTGACATGGGCAAAGGACCTGAGAGCCCAAAGCATCTCACTTGTGTCAGGGGCTGTGGGAACTGGGAGTCAGGGCAGATCCAGCCACCTGTGACAGGTGGCTGGAAAATACTGGAACTGCTACCAGGGCTAAGGCTTGCAAGACCTGCATGCCAAAGAGGGCAAGAGGGGGCAGAGGGAGCCTCAAAGGTAGTTCCTGGGCCAGGCCCTGGGCCAATGACTGGACTGGCTGACTCCTCCGTTTTGGCACTTCAGGAGCTTGGAGCTGTCAGAGCAAGCCTCGTTTGGACTGGGTACTCTAGAAGGCCAGATGGGAGCAATGACAAAATCCTGGGAGGATGCGGGTGGGTCTGGGAGGCTAATGCAGTGGGAAGAACAAAACACATAATTCCTACTGCAAGTGAACATTTTGAAGCATGTGAAAAAACCAATTCTAAGAAAGATGACAAAATTAATAGTAGGAGACGAATTCACTGCCAAAGAAATGGAAATAGGAGAAAAATCTCAAAACCAAAAGCCTTAAGCATCTTAAGACCTACAAAAAAGAAGAAACAGCATTCATAAAAAGTAATTATAAAATAAACCCAGGAAGGTATAAGGTAAGAACAGATTGGCTCTGAAAAAAAAACTGAGTAGAAATCTAGGTATAAAAGCTATGATAATTAAATCAATAGATGAGCTAGTCAAAGATAGAATTTGTGACCAAAGCTAAAAGCAGCTCACAGATAGAAGGAGATGGAACTATGGAAGAGAACTTAAGAAATGGCTGAGTTTTTAACAACCAATATCCTGGAGGAGAAAATGTGGAGAGAATGGTAGAGAAGATACAGTAGGAGTGGTAGAATGACATGACCGAGAATTTTCTACAGGTTAAAAGAAGGTGTGACTTCAGAGTAAAATCATGCATAGAAAGCTGAGTAGGACAAATAAAAGGAAATTTCGAGAGAGATCCCAGAGCAGGTTAGCACTGCCCCCTCCCTCCCCACTTTCTGCAACATCATCCCTTCCTTCTCTTTGGTAGCACTTAGGACACTTGTCGTGATTGTTCAAGAGCTGGCCTGGTTCCACGTGTGTCTGCATGTCATATGCAGCAAGTGGTCTGGTACCTGGCCTCTGGGACACGCTTAATAAACACGTGTCAGTAGACGAGTAATGGTGGATAAGTAGGTCAGTGCTGGGAGAAACCAGGTGTGCATGTTCTAGCATGTAGCTAGGGGCAGGGGCATCTAAATCACTGCCATGGAGTCTGGGAAACTGCCATGGACAAAGTCCACGGCCCCCTCTGGTTGGGCTGGACAGGCCCGGCTGTCCACGTGGAGGGCTGCTCCAGGCGCTGAGGTTGAGAGATGCCCTCTAGATGAAGCTCACTCGGGCAGGTTTGGCCCTAGCAAGGGAAGGAAGTAGGAGGACCAGCTCCTCCATGAGATCTTTCTGGCTTCCTAGCCTGGAGAGCAGCTGGCCCAATAGATGCACAAATGCATCGTCTATAAATATGTAATTTTAGATGAGTTATTAATAGAATAATCTTAATAAGAGCATGATCAACCAGTATTGTTACAGCACTTTATGGGTTCCAAAGTGCTTTCACATTTGTAATATCATTGACTCTTTATAACATCCTGAGAGGATGTCAGTTTTGTACCCATTTTATAGGTTGGGAAACGAAATCTGGAGAACTGAAAGCCTGGGGACCCTATGCTCCTAAGGGGACAGATTCTGGGCTCTGAGCTCACCCTCTGGCCATGATCTTGTGTGCCTTTGCCAGCTCCCTGCCTGTCCCCTCCTTGTCTGGGCAGAGGTTGGGCTGCCAGTGACCTTTGCCCTCCAGAAACAAAGGATTTACTGAGAAATTGAATAACATATACAGCACAGTGGGGCATATTTGATGGCTTTCCATAAACCATCAAATGGAATAAGCTGTCCTTTTTCATTTTCAGACACAGAGCAGGACTTCCCTATTACCTCCACAGAGTGGGTCGTATGTAGGGGGTGTGTTGGGGACAGAGTAGATCGATTTGGGGTGGGGCCCCTTCTCAGAGAGGTAAGTCCTTGCTTCCTGCTCTACATCCAGATACAGCATTCAAGGCTATATTGCTAGCATTTCATACACACTCTTGAATTTTGTTCCTTTCCTTCACACATGAATTCAGTCTAGTGGCTTAAGACCTATGGACATACAACAGAGGGGAAGGACTTCTTCGGGCACCCCTGAAAACCCATGCTCTCATTCCAATTGTGTTGCTCTTGAGTGTAAGCCTTTCCATGCTAGTGTTTTTCACTATTTTAATAAAACCAGGGGAAAATAAACCACTGGATCAATGAACAAATGCTTCTGTACAGACACGGAAGTCTTTCTGCCTGGATCCGCGGGCCCATGCAGAGCTCAACACCTCCCCGTAGCTGTGAGCAAAAGTCTGAATCAGGCATATGCAAGACTGTGTATGAGATATATTCAGGGCAGGTCGTTCGAAAGCAGAACACAACATGTGGAAGTCAGTGACAGCTTGTGTTTCCAAAACATTCATTTATAACCATTGACCTACTTGTGAATTACTCATTCAGCACACATTTATCGTATGCCTTCTGTGTGCCAGGCACTGAGACACATCTGGCTGCTTGGGAATGACTGAGACCCCACCCACAAGAAGCTCACAGCCAGGTCAGAGAACTCATACAGGGTAGAAAGTTCTGTGATGCAATTGAAGCTTATTAGCACTAGCTATAAGGCATGGCTTCTGAGTGAGGTGCTGTATCTCAAGGCATTTCTGTATAAGTATCCTAAAATTTAGCCTGGACTTTCCCTGTTTCATCTGTCTTATACTAGTGTAGCTTTGCTTGCAGAGAAAGTGCTGCTTAATATCAGAAATGGGAAGAATCAGCAGAAAAAAGGTGAATGTGCAGTTAGGCACCTTCTGGGCAGTTGGGAGGAGGAGAGAGGCAGGGGAGGTGGGTGGGAGAAGAGACAGGCAGGACTCCAGGACCAGAGGCTGAACCACTTTCCACTGCAGGGCTAGAACATGGCATACGTGATTTCATTTTCTGAGGTTTATTTGAAAGATTACTCTCAGTCTGAGTATGCCTGACAGTTGCAGAATAGAATGAATCCCTTTTGTCTGCTTGTTTGAAAATCACGAGGTCTCATTCAGCAGATCTGTGGTACCTGGCCTTCAGTTGCGATGCTTGGTTTCCCTGTGTCTACCTGAGGAAATCCTGCTCAGCCAATATGCCTTCCTCCAGAGGCTGAGTGGTGTCAGTGGCCCCCTGGATCGTACCTCTCCTGGGGCATTTAGCATGTCCTAGAGCTGACTGTTCATTCCTGGGGCTCCGCTTCGAGGTGATGAGTCTGTGAGGTGTCTCCTCACAGTCTCCTCTGGCTGTTTGCATGTTGCCTCCCCAGCCCTCGTTTCTTTGCAGGTTGCCTTCCCTGCCTTGTTTCTTCCCATTGCTGTGGACTCTGGTTTTTGATAGCTTATGAGGCATTGGGGCCTTCTGCCCAAATTCACCTTTGTGTCTGGCTTCCCCATGTGATGGGGAGCCCCTGAGGGCAGGGCCATGGCAGGGTCATCTCCCTGTTCCCAGGGCTCAGCACAGAGGGAGTGAAATCTGAGCTGAGATAAGCTGACTCAGGATGGCAGTGCCTTCTGCCCTAGGATGGGGGACCCACCTCTTCTTGAGAGCAGAGACCTTCCTTCCTTCCTCATCATCCAACCCATCCCCAGCACCCAATTCAGTGCCCAGGACAAGACTTCAGGGGACCTTGGCTGAAGGAAGAGGTGTTGAAGGAATGGAGGCAGTTGGGCCCTTGCTTTGAGACAAGGGTGGTTATTTTGTGCCTGACCTGGTTTCCTGTGGACAGGTCAGAGCACTTCAGGGACAGTAGGCTCTGTGAAAAGGGGCAAATGTGGACAGCAAAGCCTGCCAGGACAGCGGCTCCTCTGAGCACCTGGGGCCTTCCTGCTAAGTGTGTCTTGAGGCCCCATGCCTGGGCATTCCCTGGGTGGGATGCAGATGCACCCCTGGCCCTGCAGTGTGGGAATGCAGGGATAGCAGATCGCTGCTGGACAGTTTCCCCACACCACCCCTTGCCCACAATCCAGAGGGCTCAGGCTGAGGCTGCCTCTTCACCATCTTACAGAAACCAGTGGCCATGGATTATCTGGACGTGGTGGTTATTTGGCCATGACAGGCAATCACCTTACTGTGCAAACTGGGCCATGCCATCTGACCTCTCTGAGCCTATTATGCATAAAAAGGGACTGATGGCTGGGCGTGATGGCTCACGCTCGTAATCCCAGCACTTTGGGAGGCCTAGGTGGGCGGATCATGAGGTCAAGAGATCGAGACCATCCTGGCCAACATGGTGAAACCCCGTCTCTACTGAAAATACAAAAAAATTAGCTGGGTGTGGTGGCGTGCGCTTGTAGTCCCAGCTACTTGGGAGGCTGAGGCAGAACTGCTTGAACCCAGGAGGTAGAAGGAGGTTGCAGTGAGCCGAGATCACACTGGCCTGGGCAACAGAACAAGACTCTATCTCCAAAAAAAAAAAAAAAAAGCAGATTCATAGTAGATTTTATCCTTGCCTGGCCTCCAGCAGGCTGCCAGGCCACCTCCCTTGGTCTGCAGCTCACAGAGGACTGTCCTCACATGGTGACCAGTCCACACTACCAAGGCCTGGCCAGAGAACAAGCAGGTGGGGGCCTTGGGGGAAAGTGGGTAATGCCGTGAAGCCTTCACATGGGTAATTTTGGATTTAATTTGTGGGGGCAGGGGGAATCTAACTTTCTGTTAAACGTTTGTACATTTCTTTCTTTATATTCAAAATAACACAATTCAATGGGATTTGACTTATTGTCTGTTTTTGAATTGTCTTATAGCTCTCAGATATTTCACCTTGTAAAACTGTCCTGCATCTGCCGCTCAGCTCCACGAGCCACTTAAGGAACTAGCAGAGCTGTGAAGTCCAGCTCAGAATGTATTTGAGAACTCCTCTTTTTCTCTGGTTTACACATCAGTAATGCAGCTTCCATTTTTAGAAGTCCTCACTTCTGTGTGTGTATGATTTTTAAATTAAGGAAATATGTAAGAGTGTTTTATTTTGAGATAATTAAGTAAATAACTCATTCCCTGCAAACAGCAGGCATCACTGGGTTCAGAGTCAGCCAACTGCAGCTGCCGACTTCAGGGCCTATCAGCTGGCTGGCCTGAGTTGGGGACAAGATCCATAGTTACTTCGAGTAAGTTGCAAACATGCATCGCAAGACTCAACATAGGATGGTCATGCTGATAAGGAGTATTGTTTTCCTTTCTACCCCAGAGGGCACTGTCTTCTTTAACTGGGGAAGGCCTGTAGCTCCGTTTGGACTTACATGACTATATTCTGCATTAACCTGTTCCAGTGAGGCTCTGGTGGCCCCTACAGACTGGTTCTTGGGCAGAGACCTGATCTGTAGTGTTCTGTATGATCCTGGGCCAGCCCATGGGCAGCTGGACTGGCTTATGTCTGCAAGAGGCACTGGTGGTGTGTTAGTGTTTCTGTCTGTTTCAGAGGCACTTTCTTCCCTCCCTTCTCCCAGTGTTTCTGGCTGCCTTTTGCAGTCCTGGAAGTTTCTCTCAGGGTCATTGTGTAGTGAGAAACCAGCCTCAGGGCTGAGATGGTCTCTTAATTCTGGACGCCTGTGTCTGTGGCTCTGTCTTAAGCTAGTGGGGCCCAGAGAGGATGTTGGTATGGCTCTAAGTGGAATCTGCAGCCGGCGTTCTGGATTTTACTGCCCAGTAGAGGTGGAATGCGCCTGTGGTCCTCAATGAGATCGGGAAGTTCACAGCCCCCCAGCATTGCTGTGGGTAAGTTGGCTGCTTCAGGAGCCACTGGATCTTGTCTGGCATGCCCACTGTCAGTCCACCTGTGCATCAGCCCAGCCTCACCAGCATTTACAGAGCACTTACTGTGTACTGGGTGCTGAATGGAAAGAGAGAAACAAAGCATGCCCTGCTCATCCATCAGTAGGAGAGAGATAGCAACTATCTTGGTTTGTTTTGTGTTGCTATAAAATAATACTTGAGGCTAGGTAATTTATAAAGAACAGAAATTTATTTCTCATAGTTCTGGAGGCTGGGAAGTCCTAATTGAGGCAAGCCATGAACCTTCCTCAAACAGGCACCAGCCTAGTGTGGAAGACAGATATATATGTATGCATGTATATGTGTGTGTGTGTGTGTGTGTGTGTGCACGTGTGCTCATACACACAACACGGGAAAATTTAAAAGCATTCCTGAACTCTGCGCCACACCCTGTGAATCAGAATCTCTGAACCAGGTTATTATTTGCAAATAAACAAAGCTATAAGAAGCCACATAAAACAACTGCATGGCTTAATGGATTTTTACAAGAGTAAAGCTTTGTAACCACCACCGAGACCAAGAAACAGAACTTTGCCCAGAGGCACCTCCCCACTCTCTTCTCCAAAGTCATCATTACCTTGACTTACAGTAGACACTCCCTTCCTTTGTTTTATAGTCTAATTATTACCCACATATGTATCCCTATACCCTATAATTAAATCTCATCTATTTTATAAAAATACATCTTTTAAAAGTTGGTTAATACACAGGTTCTCCTACCACCTCTCAAGACCCAGGTCATTTGATCTGTAGAGTTTCCAATAGTCTGGATTTTGCTGACTGCACTCTCATGGTGCTATTCACCATGTCCCCTGTCCTCTGTGTTTCCTGTAAATTGGTAGCTCATCCATGTTCCAGCATGCATCAGTACATCATTCCTTTTTATGACTATTATTCCATGGCATATCACAACTTGTTTATCCATTCATTTGTTATGGAAATTTGGGTTGTTTCCACCTTTGGCTATTATGCATAGTGCTGAGTACACATTGTCAATTCTTCTGGGTATATACCTAGGAGTGGAATTGCCTGATCATACTGTAATTCTATATTTCAGTTTTTGAGAAATCACTAAACTTTTCTCAGCAGTTGCACCATTTTACATTCTCAACAACAATGTTTGAGGGTTCCAATTTTTCTACATTCTTGTTAGCCCTTGTTATTTTCCATTGAAAAAATTATATCCATCCTAAGTCAGGTGCAGTGGCTCATGCGTGTAATGCCAGCCATTTTGGGAGAACAGATTGAGGCCAGGAATTTGAGACCAGCCTGGGCAACATAGCGAGATCCTGTCTATACAAAAAAATTAAGAAATTAGCAGGGCATGGTTGTGCCTGCCTGTAGTACCTCCTAGCTGCTCAGGAAGCTGAGGTGGAGGATCACTTGAGCCTGGGAGGTTGAGGCTGCAGTGAGCTGTGATGGTGCCACTGCACTCAGGCCTGGATAACAGAGCAAGATCCTTCTAAAAAAAAATCAATAAATTACATATGTGTTATATAACTTATTATATAATAACTTTATTATATATACATATTATAAATAATTATATAAAAATATTATATATATCCATCCACCTATTACATATATATACACAGTGGATGTGAGTTGGTGTGTCGTTGCAATTTTGATTTGCATTTCCCTAATTACTAACGATGTTGAATATCTTCATGTGCTTGTTGGTCTTTGTATATTTTCTTTGGAGAAATGTCTATTCCAGTCCTTTGCCCATTTTAAAACTGAGTTGTGTGTTTTTGCTGATGAGTTGTAAGAATTCTTTAAATACTTTGGATACCAGACCCTTTAACAGATGTATGATTTGCAACCTATTATGTACGTTGTCTCTTTACTTTGTTGGTAATTTCCTTTGATGTACAAAAGTTTACTATTTTTATGTAGTCTAATTTATTAGTTTTTCTTTTGTTGTTCATGCTTCTGGTATCATATCTAAGACTCTATTGCTAAATCTAAAATTATGAAGATATACTCCTATGTTTTCTTCTAAGAGTTTTATGGCTTTAGCTCTTATATGTAGGTTGTTGATCCACTTTAATTTTTCTATATGGTGTAAGATGGCAGTCCACCTTCATTCTTTTGCACGTGGATATCCGGTTGTTCCAGCACATTTATTGAAGAGATTATTGATTATTATTTCCCCCATTGAATGGTCTTGGCACTCTTGTTAAAAATCAATTGACAATGCAGTTGGGCATGGTGGCTCACACATGTAATCCCAGCACGTTGGGAGGCCAAGATGGGTGGATCACTTTTAGCTTAGGAGTTAGAGACCAGCCAGGGCAACATGGTAAAACCCTGTATCTACTAAAAATACAAAAATTAGCCAGGTGTGGTGGTGTATGTATGTAATCCCAGCTACTCAGGTGGCTGAGGCAGGAGAATTGCTTGAACCAGGGAGGCAGACGTTGCAGTGAGCTGAAATAGCACCACTGCACTCCAGCCTGGCCAACAGAGCAAGACTCCATTTCAAAAAAAGTTAATTGACAATAGATGTATGTAGATAGATTATGAATTTATTTCTGGACTCTCAGTTCTATTTCATTGATCTGTTCTTAATGCTAGTATCACACTGTTTAGATTACTGTAGCTTTCTAGTAAGTTTTGAATGTGGAAAGTGTGAGTCCTCCAGCTTTGTTCTTCTTTTTTCAAGATTATTTTGGCTATTCTGTGTTCCTTGATTTTCCATATAAATTTGAGGACTGTCTTGTCAATTTCTGCAAAGAAGCCATCTGGGATTTTATTTTATTTTATTTTTATTTTTTATTTTTTTTGAGACGGAGTTGCGCTCTGTTGCCCAGGCTGGAGTGCAGTGGCCCGATCTGGGCTCACTGCAAGCTCCGCCTCCCAGGTTCCCGCCATTCTCCTGCCTCAGCCTCCCGAGTAGCTGGGACTACAGGCGCCCGCCACCACGCCTGGCTAATTTTTTGTATTTTCGGTAAAGACGGGGTTTCACCGTGTTAGCCAGGATGGTCTCAATCTTCTGACCTCGTGATCTGCCCGTCTTGGCCTCCCAAAGTGCTGGGATTACAGGCATGAGCCACCGTGCCCAGCTGCCATCTGGGATTTTAATAGAGATTGCATTGAACTTATAGATTAACTTTAGGATATTTCCATCTTTAACAATAATAAGTCTTCTGGTCCAAAAACATGATATGTATTTTCATTTATTTTGAT
This sequence comes from Rhinopithecus roxellana, assembly GCF_007565055.1. NCBI lineage: Eukaryota > Metazoa > Chordata > Mammalia > Primates > Cercopithecidae > Rhinopithecus > Rhinopithecus roxellana. The sequence goes on along the minus strand of NC_044559.1, from coordinate 54,949,764 downwards.
CTTTTAAGACCTCTTTCAACAATGTTTCATATTTTTCAGAGTATGCCATTTGGATTTCTTTTGTTATCTTTATTCCTAAGCATTTTTTTGGTGTTATTGTAAATGGAATTATTTTTCTAATTTCATTTTTTTCTTGTTCATTGAGAGTGTATAGAAACAGAATTGATTTTTGTAAACTCATGTACTAAAATCTTGCTGAATTCATTTACGTATTTTAATTTTTTTGTGAATTGCTTAGGATTTTCTACAAAGAAAATCATGTCACCTGCCAATTGAGACCATTTTACATCTTTCTTTCCTATCTGGGTGCCTTTTTCCCCTTATCTAATTGCAATAGCTGGAACCTTCAGTATGATGTTGAATGGAAGTGGTAAGTAGACATCCTTGTTTCCTTTGTGATCTTAGGGGAAAAGCATATAGTCTTTCACCATTAAACGTGACATTATGTATGTTTTTGTTGTTGTTGCTGCTTTTTAGTATATATCCTTTATTAGGTTGAGGAAATTCCCTTTTATTCATTCTGAGTGTTTTTATTATGAAGGTGTTTTGTATTTTGTCATTTTTTTCTGTATCTATTGAGATGATTATGAGGTTTTGCTCCTTTATTCTATTAATACAGTATTAATAGAACAATTAATAATATGGTATTATGTTGATGATTTTTTGGATGTTAAACCAACCCTACATTCCTGGGATAAACTGCACTTGATCATTGTGTATAATCCGTTTTATATGTTGCTGAATTTAGTTTGCTAGTATTTTGTTATCATTGTATCCATATACATAAGAGGTATTCATAGTGTTCTTTTTTTGTGATGTCTGTGTCTAATTTCAGTATCAGGATAATACTGGCTCCATAGAATGAGTTGGGAAGTGTTTACTCCTAGCTTTTCAAGTTTGCAAAGAATTGATAATAATTTTTCTTTAAAATTCCTTTAAATGCAAATATTCCTTTAAATGTAAATATTCTTTAAATGCAAATTATTCTTTAAATGTTTAATTTCATCAGTGAAGCTATTGGGGCTTGGCTTTCTCTCTGCAGTTAGTTGTTGCATTACTAATTTAATCTCTTTAGTTGTTAAAGGTTTCTTTAGACTTTCTATTTCTTCTTTAGTCAGCTTTAGTTTCTGTGTTTTTCTAGGAATTTTTCCAGTTCATCTAAGTCATTTAATTTATTGACATATAATTGTTCATAGTATTCACTTATACTTTTTTATTTTTGTGAGGTTAGTGGTAATGTCTTCTTTCTGATTTCTGATTTTAATCCTTTCTTTTTTTCTGGTCAGTATAGTTAAAGATTTGTCAATTTTGTTAATCTTTTCAAATAACCAATTTTGGTTTTTAAAGATTTCTCTATTTTTTTCCCATTGGCATTAGTATGGGTTGGGGGAGTATTTTCTCTATTGTCTTTATTTATTATTTTTTTTTTTTTTTTTTTTTTTTTTTTTTTTTTTTTTTTTTTTTGAGACGGAGTCTTGCTCTGCCGCCCAGGCTGGAGTGCAGTGGCCGGCTCTCAGCTCACTGCAAGCTCCGCCTCCCGGGTTCACGCCATTCTCCTGTCTCAGCCTCCCGAGTAGCTGGGACTACAGGCGCCCGCCTCGTCGCCCGGCTAGTTTTTTGTATTTTTTAGTAGAGACGGGGTTTCACCGTATTAGCCAGGATGGTCTCGATCTCCTGACCTCGTGATCCGCCCGTCTCGGCCTCCCAAAGTGCTGGGATTACAGGCTTGAGCCACCGCGCCCGGCCTATTTATTATTAAATAATTAGTCTGGTCTATATTATTTCTAGACTAGCATCTATTATTTCCTTCTTTCTGCATGGTTTAGGTTTGGGTTTGGGTTCTACGAATATAGAGCTTGATCAACTACCAGGTACATGCCTAAATTCCATCTTATGATGACAGAGCTGGGATTAAAAAGATGAATGATACACACACTCTTCCACTGAAGACTCATGGTACAGTGGGAGAGACTCAAATGCACCACTTCCATATAAGTGGTCAGTGCTATAAGGAGCCATTATCAGGAAGGACATGATAGCCTGGGAGGGCCTCACGGAAGCTTCCCAGAAGAGGTGAAGTTAGAATGGGGTTTTGAAGGAGAATAGAAATCAGGTAGGTATTGAACTGAAGGAAGGGAGGTTCTAAGAAGGGGCTAGCATGTGAAAAGCCCAGAGCTGAGAGAACAGGGTGCATTCTCAGAACTGGAAATTGTGTGGTGTTTTTGGAGCAGGATTGAGAAGGTGAGGCTGTGCTGGAGAGAAATGTAAACAGGGATCCTGTGCAAGGGTCCACGATCTTTCCACTTCACCAGGCTGAAGCCAGAGCCCTTCCCTGAGCTCAGGCTCAGCTTTGCCAAGTCAGAAGTGATTGCAGAGCTGTAGGAGAGTTGATCTATTAATGGTATGTAGAACAAAGGGAATATTTTTAAGGATTGAAGTACAATATTTAAGAAGCTTCCACATGGCAAGAGGAACTGCAGCCCCTACCCAAAGCCAGAAAGGGGACCTACCTCATACTTGCTTTTTTGAGGCTGTCTTAGGAGGTGTGAGGCCTACCTCGAGGGTGATGATCCCAGGGTAGCCAGCTTAGCTTGGCTTCCTGGGGGCTCAGTACAACAGGCCTTTCCTGATGGCCCTGGAATTCAGGTCATCCATGGACACACTGGATCCATGGACACACAGCCTGTCAGATGTGCAGGTCAGCACCCTCAGGGGCAACATAGGAGGATCAGGCAGATGGGTGTTGGCGTGACTTGGGGGGAGGGTCAGCATCACATGGGCATCTCAAAGCCTGCCTTTCCCTAGCTGGGTCTGCTATTCCTGGTGGGCAGAGCTCTAGGCCTTGCCTTGCCTATAGGTTGGGGCACAGGGGCAGGGTCTTCCCTGACAGTCATTCTGTGGCACAAAGGAAGTGGCTGGCCCATGGCTGGTGTGGGGTGTGTAAGAAACGGGGTAAGCACCAGACCCAAGGTAACCTCTATTAGGGAGAGCCCATTGAGAGGGCTGGAACCTGGGTCTTGGATGGGGAGCCAGGACTCAGGAGCCAGTTCTTCATGGAAGCTAAAGTCAGAGGTGGAAGAGTCCCACATGAGACAGGAGCCTGGAGCTAAGGTCAGGATGGCCCTGAGGCTGAATGGCAGTGGGTGTGGCATGAATGGGAAGGTTTAGGTGACATCTGGTATCACTGCCACTAGTTATCACTGCCACTATGAGCTATGCATAGGGGGCCTAATAAGTCCAGGGGCAGGGCCATCAAGACCCTGGGCCTGGGTTGCCCTCTCTCCACGGTGTCTCTGAGCCACATTAGAGGTCTGCGCTTATGGCTTCAGCTCCTCCTTTAGGGCAAGAACCCAGGAAGTTATCCGGTCTGCAGTGTTAGGTCCTGGCCAGGAGTACAAACTCAAATGCCCATGGGGTCAGGAAGGTGCCATTGGTGAGTGCAGCAGCCTGGAAGAGTTCCAAGTGTCCTAGATGGACACAGTTGAAGCTGTGTCCATCTAGGGAGAAGTGGGTCATTCACCACCTGGAGGGCACGTGCCTGTTCCCAGGGCAGCAGGTGCTCAGCTACAGCTATTGTTGTCCAGCATGTGGCCAGAACTTTGGATTCTTTCACAAGAAGCTGGACATCTGAATAATTTTTTTTTTTTTTTTTTTTTTTTTTTTGAGACAGAGTCTTGCTCTTGTTGCCCAGGCTGAAGTGCAATGATGCAATCTCAGCTCACTGCAACCTCTGCCTTCTAAGTTCAAGCAATTCTCCCACCTCAGCCTCCAGAGTAGCTGGGATTACAGCGATTACATGTCACCACACCCAGCTAATTTTTTTGTATTTTTTTTTTTTTGGTTTTTTTTTTTGAGACGGAGTCTCGCTGTCGCCCGGGCTGGAGTGCAGTGGCCGGATCTCAGCTCACTGCAAGCTCCGCCTCCCGGGTTCACGCCATTCTCCTGCCTCAGCCTTCCGAGTAGCTGGGACTACAGGCGCCAGCCACCTCGCCCGGCTAGCTTTTTGTATTTTTTTAGTAGAGACGGGGTTTCACCGTGTTAGCCAGGATGGCCTCGAACTCCTGACCTCGTGATCCGCCTGTCTCGGCCTCCCAAAGTGCTGGGATTACAGGCTTGAGCCACCGCGCCCGGCCGAACTAATTTTTTTGTATTTTTAGTAGAGATGGGGTTTCACCATGTTGACCAGGCTGGTTTCGAACTCCTGACCTCAGGTGATCCCCCTGCCTAGGGCTCCCAAAGTGCTAGGATTACAGGCGTGAGCCACTGCACCCAGCTGAAATCTGAATTTTTAAAACAGTCAGCCCTCAGTAAGCCATGCCCCAGGACACCCCCAGAGGCAGACGCTCTGTTAGGAGAGACATGGTCGTCATCCCCACCATCCCCAGACACTCAGGAAAGGGGCAGGGACTGTTTCAGGAAATCGACTCCTTTGCTGGGTCCATCCTGGGTGGGCAGCCACTGTCCATGGCCCCTTTCTGCATGGTCTGGGGTTCCTTGACTGAGTATGCAGAGGGTGGCAACAAGGTTTCTTTCTGAACTTAAAATAAAAAACAAAAATTAAAAACAAACTTAAAAAACAAAATTGAAAAAACCCCAAATCCCAGGATGAAAGAATAAATGCAATCAACAAAAGTTCTGTTTTTTATAAATGGACACTTTTGCCATTAATAATGATGTGATACTAAAAAATTTTAATTCATATTGATTGTAAGGCTTTATCAATTTTTAAATGGGACACTTTGTTTTATATTGTTAAATATAAAACAATATAAAACAACTTTGGACAAGGCTGTCCAAATTTGGGTAATATTTGTTTAATTGCAGTGTCATAATGAAACTAGCTTAGTCTTTTCATAATTGGATTCTCAATTCTGGCCAGTTAAAGTTCTCCAGGAGAAAAAATTTGAACAACAGAAAGTCAAAGGAATGCATGGTTAAAAGAGGAAACACCCAGTGGGCAGGTGACATGGGCGGGACCTCCAGGGAAGGTCAGTCACGCTCAGACTTCGTCCTGCACCTGGCTGTGATCCCTGCTCCTTCTCACAATTCAGTGTGTCTTTTCTTTGACTTCTAGTTAGCTTAAATCTGTGAATTCAAGTACCAACTTTGTTTTTGTTTTCAAAATCTTGAACTCTGGACCGCTTTGGCATGCTGTTTTAATAAAGCAGTTCACTTTCTGAAAATGGTTTTAATTACTTTGCTATTCATATGGAAGCATAATTTGCACATTCAGCCAAGTTTTGTAAATAATTTTCCTCTGTTTCATATTGTTTCAAGCATAGAGGACTCATAATTTCTTGTGCCAGGAGATACTGCTTTCAGTCATTAATTCGTGATTTGATTAAAAAACAAATTCTGCCTTCTGCCTGGGTCATAGTGATCCTCAAGGGGCTGTTAAGTTTGCGAATCTGAGATATCAATGCTCTGTCTCCCCAAACCTTCAGGAAAGTCTGCTGCATGCACAGTATCCTGTATGAATGGCTGGCTTCTTTCTTTGAAGGTAAAAAGAGGGTGTGCTCTGTGCCTTATCACCAGGGTACAGAACAGGATGGCCCCTGAAGCTTGGTGAGAAGATCACTAAACTGAACTAACTTCATAGGATCTGGTTTTTGGCAGCAGATGTAACCATGAAACTAGAAGGCCCCAGGAATTCACAAACTTCCTGGCACTGAGCTGGGCTCCTCCATGGGGTGTGGACTGAATTCAAACGGATGTCCCTAGGTCTCAACAGAGTAATCACTGCTGTCTGACTTGCACTGATAGGTTTTAAGTCTAATCAGAATTGGGGTTTGCTGAATCTTAAAGATGTCAAACAAGTTATCAGAGAAACCAAAGTTCTAACCAAAAATTACCTGTGCTAACATTCACTAGCAAGCAAGTTTTAGCTCAAACTCACGGTGAAGTCCCTGCATTCTGGTTGGCAAGTGGCACTGTGAGAAGGCAGCCGGCACCGCTGCTGGCTAACAAGAGGGCTCACACCACAATCTGATTTCCACAGGCTGAGGTCTCCTAGTTAGCGCCCTTCCTGGTCTCTGGTTCCACTGAAGGAAGCTCCACAGTGAGAGTAATTGTGGCTCTCTGGGTACCCACTGGGCACGGCCAGTGTAAATCTATCCCCCAACTGGTCATCAGTGGATGTGACTCTTCTTAATTCTCATCAAAGACAAAATCAAGCTGGGTCCGGAGTTTATTCCTTCTGGGATCTCTCTGACTTCAAGAATGAAACCACGGACCTCACGGTGAGTGCTACAGTTCTTAAAAGCGGCGTGTCCGGAGTTTATTTCTTCAGATGGATTCGTGGTCTAGCTGACATCAGGAGTGAAGCGGCAGACCCTGGCAGACCCTGGCAGACCCTCGCAGTGAGTGTTACAGCTCTTAAAGGTGGTGCGGACCCACACACTAAGCAGCAGCATAATTTATTATGAAGAGCAACAGAACAACACTTCCACAGCTCAAAAACGGACCCCTTGCAGCTGCTGGCTCCCGTGGCCAGCTTTTATTCCCTTATTTGGCCCCGCCCATGTCCTGTTGACTGGCCCATTTTACAGAGTGCTGATTGGTCCATTTTATGGAGTGCTGATTGGTCCATTTTTAGAGAGTGTTGATTGGTGCATTTACAATCCCTTAGCTAGACACAGAGTGCTGATTGGTGCATTCACAATCCTCTAGCTGGACAGAAAAGTTCTTGGAGTCCCCACCCAACCCAGAAGACCAGCTGGCTTCACCTCTCAAAGCATTTCCATGTTCATGATAAAACCCAAGTGAAAATCCATTTGATTAAAAACTCCCCTTCTTTCCATTTTCTTTTTTGTTTAAATTGGGAAAGCAAAGAGAATTTACAAAAACAAATCAAAATAAACTCCAAACCAACCTTCTCTTCTCTAGTAAACAATGAGAAAGTGTTCCACAGTGAGCTCTCCTGGCCAGGGTGGCAGTGCCAGCATTGCCCATTGGCGACGTCTCAATCATACTGCTGTGATCCTTGTGGCTCTTCCCGTCCCCACCCAGCCTGGGAACACTCTGGAAGAAAGGATGCCAAGCTGGCAGAAAGGCCTCGAAACTTCTAGGCAAGTCTGCCCTGTACAGGTGAAGAGATGGAGGAGCAATTGCCCTTCCATTGCCCAATGCGGGCTCGAGACATGAAGCACGTACTCTGGTCATGGCTTCCTGTCTTAGCTATTTCCTCATTAGCAGGTCTCCATTTGTTTGATGCATGCTATGCGGATGTGCTTTGGTATATGGACAATGCCAGACCAGTGCCCAGGGGCCCACACAGAAGGAGAGCGGACTGACCCTGTATCATTCCCTTGGGGAGCCAATGGCCTTCCCAGTCCCCAGGGCCCCAGGTTCCTGGAAATTCATTGCCCATTCATTCCTTCAGCAGAGGTTGACCCTCTGGCCAGTTCAAGTCATTCTGAGGACCTCCAGGATGCACTAGCTTAGGGAGAAGAGGCAGCAGCCCACTGTGGTTAAGAACAAAACCTCTGGACCCAGACAGCCTGGGTTCAACCCCTTGCTGCGGAATCGCTCATGGTGTGACTTTGGAAAGTTGCCCAACCTCTATGCTTCTGTTTCCCCATCATAAAGTGAGCACAATAAGTGTGGTCACCTCATAGGGCTGTGGTAAAGACAAAGGGAGTTAAGTGATATTAGGCATTCATAACCAGCTGAGTGACCGACACTCTGGCTGTCATTTGATAATTTCTTGGAACATCTCTCCGGTCATCTTGGGTTCTTGTAGCCCCTTACTGATTTCACTTATTCATGGTAAATATTTACCCTGTATATGCAAAGCTCTGGGCACTGTCTAGGTGCTGGGGATGATGGTGACCCCCTGAGAGTCTCATGGAGGGGAAAAGAGATACATATCCGAACATAAATGACCCTTGTGGTATGTGCCACCAAGAAGAGAACTGCGAGCCATGGGAACACATGACAGGGCCCTGACTGAGTGTGGGGATTTCAGGAGGAAGGTGTCCCCGAGTCAGGGACTTCCCTGGAACTGTAGATCCACATGCTTGGTTCTCTAAAGTGCTAGCATGAGACTCCTGTGTTTTTCCTTATGGGAAAAAGAGACTTACGGGTTGATGCCAGACCTCAGTGCCTCAGTACCCCCCAGAGCCATGACCTTTTGTAGCAGGGAAGAGGGGGGTGGGAATCACTTTAGCTTCTGGATAGGAATGCTTCCTTTAAGGATTTTTCTATCTCAAATCTAAGGCTCCAACCCCAGAAGCCAAAACCAATTCTTGCCGTGATAAACTTTGCAAAGATGTAACCAACCCCCAGGAAGATATAATTACACTGTACTTAAGTAATTGCTGTTATTACCATCTCAGTTTGAAGCAGCTGCAATTGAATTACTTCCTTTGTTCATTTTTATTTTCTAATTTTTTTTTTTTCTTTTTACAACAATAGTGGATATCCTGCCAGGTCAATCATAGTAGTTTTACCTTCTTTTTCTTTTTTAAAGAGCTATAGTGGCTCCAGATTGATGATCCTTCATAATTTAGTTATTCTCCGTATAGGTGAAACTTTGGATTGTTTCCAGGTTTGCTTGTTTGTTTGCTAACATAAACAACTGTACAAGGAGCATACTCGTATACATCTATTTTTAAGTATGGTACAGTCTTATTGGTTACTGTGGTCAGTGTCTGTTCTGGTCAAGGCATGCTTGTGATGTAAGAGTAACTTAATGTTTTGATTATGACCCCTGGACTTTCCCAGAAGTGGCATCTAAGGGCATCCAGATTAAAATGTCAGCAGTAACTGCCAGGTTATTTCTCAAAATCATTGTAGCAATTTATAGTGTCACCAACATTAGACTATTGGTACCAACATTTTAAACGTTTGCCAAACTGATGAATTTTAATTTACATTATCCCAATACTGTTGTCTTGTAGCATGCTATTGTTCATTTGCATAATCTCTTCTGTTAATTGTCCTTTGTGTCCTTTATCTGTTTTACAGTTGTCTTTTTATTATTAATTTCATAAACTCTTTTCATATCAGGGATATAAACCTTTTGTCTATTTTATATGTTGCAATTATTTTCTTCGAGTCTATTAAAAAACTTTTTAATGGCTTAAAAAATCAGGCGTTTAAAAAGTTTATGTAATCAAATTTATCAAGTTAGTTTTTCTCTTTATGGGTTCTAGAGTTCCTGTTTTTTGTTCTTTTGTTTTTGTTTGTTTGTTTTTTGAGACAAGGTCTGGCTCTAGTGCCCAGGCTGGAGTGCAGTGGCGGGATCTTGGCTCACTGCAAACTTCACCTCCTGGGCTCAAGCCATCTCCCACCTCAGCCTCCCGAATAGCTGATACTACAGGTGCACACCACCATGTCTGGCTAAATTTTTTTCTTTTTGAGATGGAGTTTTGCCACATTGCCTAGACTGGTCTCAAACTTGTGAGCTTAAGCGATGCTGGGATAACAGGCATGAGCCACTACACCTGGCCTAGGTTTCCTGTTTTATTTAAATAGAAATCCTCATTGTAAGGTTACACAACATTTTCTTATAATACTATATATATGTGTGTGTGTTTATTTACATTTAGATATTTAATCTATCTGGAAATTTTGTACATGGTATGTGATAGGAATTTAACTTTATTTTCTTTAAAAATGGATAACCAGATGTCTCAATGTGTTTTTTAGGGAACTCATCCTTTCCTCACTGACTTATAATATGACTTTACCATATAATAGATGTATACATATGCTTGAATATGTTCCTGTGCTTTAATTGTCTGGTCCTTGGCTAAGTGAATGACTCAGTCTCATACTGACCAGAGATAGAGATAGGAAGGAGAGCCTTGGAGGGCCCTTCCTCCTGCTGGGGGCTTGATCTCTGCCTCCTGGAAGACCACTACCCCACCCCGCCGGCATGTGCCTGCTCTACCCAAGTCAATCTTAAGATCCATGTCATATGTCATTGGGAAGCCATTGTTTCTTTTGTTGGTGGGATTCAGGGAGATTGTCCAAACTGGCTGCCATTCTTAATTAGGGGATTCTCTCTCCTCAAGCACCAGAACCCCTTCCCTGAGCTTACGCTATAGAATCCGCAGGGTATGAGATCACAGTTAGGCAGAGATTCAGGGTTAAGCCATCCTCTCTCTCCAAATGGTAAGCTCCTGATGCTTGTCTATGAAGAAGATGATCTGCTCTGAGTATTGAGGACTACTGACTCACTAAAATTTACCCCCAGGCCCTGGTCTTCCTTAGCAGTGACCTTGGCACCCCATTCTCTAGTCTGAAGTTACTGAAAGAGAGAGAGAGAGAGAGAGGGAGAGAGAGAGAGCGCAAAGGACACCCAGAGCACTGAGAAGAAAGGCAAATGGCTTCCAACGGCAATGCAGGGTCTCAGTTTGTGACTGGATAAGAGGAAGAGTCTGGGTTCAGCTCCATCTCTGTCACCTACCAGCTGCATGATCGTGGGTAAGGTATTTCACCTTTTGGAGTCTCATTCCCTCAATAAGTTGACTAGAATTAAATACAGCATCCCATGCAAGGTACCCAGTCCAGCATCTGGTGCCAAGAAGATCCTCAATAGGAGTCAGCTCCCGCCTTCCTTCCAGAGTTTGAAGTTAGAGGTCTGGCCATAGCTTTTCCAGATGGAAATTAGTGTCCCTTCCACTGCTTGCCCCATAGGGTCTCCAAGGAACAGTTTCTGTTGAATAATGTCAGTTGCCAAATGTGCTCCTTCCCTCCCTCTCCTTATCTTCTCTCTTGGGAGAGCAGAGGTGAATTCTACAATTCCTGTTCCTGGTGTGGTCCTGTGAAGGCAGATGCACTTCCACAAGGATTCCTCCACCTTCCAATGATGGGAACAGCAAATCCGATCTTCGGACCTCAGGCCCTGAGAGGGATGCTTGAGTAAACCAGATACCTTCATTCCACGCTATGACCTGATGGAGATTCAGAGCGATCACAAGCATGTTCTGCTGGTGCCCTTCTTGAGAAGTGCTATGGCTTGAACATTGCCTCCAAAACTCACGTTGTAATTTTTTTTTTTTTTTTTTTTTTTTTTTTTTTTTTTTTTTTTTTTTTTGAGACGGAGTCTCGCTCTGTCACCCAGGCTGGAGTGCAGTGGCCGGATCTCAGCTCACGGCAAGCTCCGCCTCCCGGGTTCACGCCATTCTCCTGCCTCAGCCTCCCGAGTAGCTGGGACTACAGGCGCCTGCCACCTCGCCCGGCTAGTTTTTTGTATTGTTTAGTAGAGACGGGGTTTCACCGTGTTAGCCAGGATGGTCTCGATCTCCTGACCTCGTGATCCGCCCATCTCGGCCTCCCAAAGTGCTGGGATTACAGGCTTGAGCCACCGCGCCCGGCCTCACGTTGTAATTTAATGCCTTTGTGATGGTATTAAGAGGAGGGTGCTTTGAGGGGTGACTAGGTCATGAGGGCTTCGCCTGCATGAATGGATTAATGCTGTTATTGTAGGAGTGGGTTTCTGATAAAAGGATCAGATTTGGCCCCCTCCCTTCTCTGTTTCGTGTGCTTGCTTGCCCTTCCACCTTCTATTATGGGATGATGCAACATGAAAGCAGAGATGCTGGTGCCATGCTCTTGGACTTCACAGCCTCCATAATTGTGAGCCAAATAAATTTCTTTTCTTTATAAATTACCCAGGGTATGGCATTCTGTTATAGCAACACAAAACAGACTAAGACAGGAGGACTCAAGGAAAAGGAGAACAATTCCCAGGTAGAGTTAGCATCCACAGGAGCACTGTGGACTAAAGCCCTGATAGAATGACTATCTGAAAAGTACTGGCAGTATCAAGTAGGCTCTGCTGATGACCTGTGATATCCTGAGCAAGCAACTCAAACTTTCTGACCTTCAGTGTCAGACAGCATACTTTACAGAGTACACTCTGTATGAGGATTAAATAGGTGCATAGTCCATAGGATACAATCAATGAGAATTGAAACAATAATAAACATATTTGCTGTGAATACTATAGTTTGGTAAATGGCAACAGGGTGGTACAAGAGAAAAGCCAAAGTTTAGAGTGTGTTTAGGTTGCAAATATTCCTGACAAAAGGAACATATTAATTCAAATTTACCCACTCTAAGCTATAAAAGTTGATTTTCTTAAAACAAAGATTTAAAAAAATTTCAAAACATTATAAACCTTTTAGAAAATTTAGGAATATATGAATGAAGATAAATAACACACAGTCTTATTACTTGATCACAACCAGTCAACATTTTGCTTTATTCCTTTTCATTCAATTTCATATTATTTAAAAAAAAAACCTTTAAATGTCTTTGAGATTTATACTGTATGTGAAATTCTGTAGGATCCATATTAATTTAAATTTACCACATGTATTTTACACTACAAAGTAAACATTTAGAATTTCGAACAGGCCAGTCACAGTGGCTCATGCCTGTAATTTCAGCATTTTGGGAGGCCAAGGCAGGCAGGTCTCTTGAGCTCAGGAGTTCAAGACCAGCCTGAGCAACATGCTGAAACCCCATCTCTGCAAATAAATAGAAAAAAAAAAAATAGACAGGATTGGTGGTGTATGCCTGTAGTCCCAGCTACTCAGAAGACTGAGGCAGGAGGATTGCCTGAGCCTGCAGAAGTCAAGACTGCAGTGAGCCATGATCATGCCACTGCACTGTAGCCTGGGCAACAGAGTCAGACCCTGTCTCAAAACAAAACAAAACAAATTCTGAATAAACACCATGTTAGAGTCTACCCAATGTTGTATTACATTGCTATATTCATTTCATACTACAAAATGAATGTTTAATATTCTGGTTAAACACTGTTTTAGAGCTGGTCTAATGTTGTATCACATTGCTATATTTACTTAACCAGTTCCATATACTGTAAATTGAAATTGTTTTCAATTTTCCACTTTTGTAGCTAGCAAGGCGATATCATTTTCTTGCATTGAGCTTTGTGACTTTTGTATTTTAGATTTCTCTAGGATACATTGCTGAGACTGAATACCTGGGTCTGAGGGATGAACATTTTTAATGTTTTGATATAAATGGCCAAATTGCATTACCAAAAAAAGCATTTTCAATTTATATTCCTACTATCAACACTATGAAAGTACCCATCTCCTTGCATCTTATGTGCATTACATATTACTATATTTATACATGTATAGGGTTTTCATGATTTATTTTGCTAATTTGATTTAAGATGTACAGAGAGCAAGTTATAATGGAGAGAGGGTAGTAAGAAGGGACACAGGCTGAAGGCGAGATGGATACAGGAGAGAGCCTTGCTCTTCAGGTTTTCTTTTGCTTTTCTTGCCTGGGAGAGGGGTAGAAAAGGTTGACAAAACTCTGTTTCCTTCCTCTTCTTTGGGTAGCGTGGGGGCGGTGAAAGCAGGAGGGAGGAACAAAGGGTTCACCTCCATGGGAGAAGGGCTAAGCTTTGTTGTATGCATAGGCTTCTGCATAGGCAAGCAAATCATGACTAGTGGCAGGTCCAACTAGGAAGAGTAGTGCCTGACCTGTCAGCATATTGTCAACAGAATATTATACTGCCTGAGCTGGGGAGCCCCAGCAGATTTTGTGAGCTGTGGGCCAGCAAGGGCTAGGCCATGGGATGGAACAGAAAGGTTTGGGCTACCCCTGTGGTCCAGCTAGTATCTGCTCTAAGAATCCTTAGATGGAGTTATGGATGATGGTTTTGCTTCCAGGCACAGGCCAGAGCAAAAGGCAGCTTCCCATGGACCCAGTGTCCTGGCATCCCCAGTTTTGTGGGGCCCCTCACCCTTCTGTGGTCACAATGCTGTCTTTTCCTATGCAGGTGGCAAGTGGGGTTCTTGGGTGGCACAGCTGAGCTGTGGCCATTCCCCAGTTTCCTGATACCAGGTGTGGCAGCCCTATTCCTCTGGGAGCAGCAGGTTGCTGGAAACTTCTCTGCTCCCTGTCTTGCTCTCCACAAATGCCCCACCTGTACCATGTCTTCCTCTTACGCCCAGTGAATAGCTCCTGCCCTTCCAGCTGTCCTACCAGGAAGTGACACCTTCCTCTGATTGGAGTCCCCTGGCTTGATAGATGGTAATTCTCTGAATTGTTGTCCTTTGGGGTGAAATGGGGGTTCTCTGTGCATAGGTGCTTGTGAGAAGGGCAGCTGGCCCTGATGCAGCTGCAGCACACGGGGTAAGGGTAGTAACAGTGTTCACCCAGTCCCGACCATGCAACTCTGAGTGGGGAATGTTGTACACTTCAGCCACTGGAATTCTCACAGCACCTTGCACAAGTATCTTCATTTCATGGAAAATGGACTGAGGCAGAGCTGGGATTTAAATCCAGGTGTACCCAATGCCAAGTCCACATCCTGTCTGTGAAGCCGTCCTTGTGGCCTTTGCATTGCCCCCATCTTTGCCATTCCAAGTGGTCTCCTCCAGTCAGTCCGAGGTGGTCCCTCAGAAGGGAGGCTAGCCGCTGAGTGGGAGAAGAGAGATCTCCTCTCTCATGTGTCCTGGCTCTAGTGCCAGGGTGCCACATCAGCCCCTTTAAAGCTGAAGTTTTATCATTGTTAAATAGGCTTTGTGTTCTTTAGAGATTGCTTCCTAAACTGCAAAGCGCAAAGGATGAGGACTCCCAGTCTTGTGGTGGGGAGGAAAGATGGGCCCACAACTAACGCCCTTGGCTAGAGGGCCCTGCCTGGTTTGTGGATTCCCCTCCCTACACCGTGCCCTGGCCCCACCCTGCAGCACCCTTTTGATTCCATTGGCACAGGGAGCTCCCCGCTCCTGACCCGGCCTCCTCCTTTGCTTGGCCTCCTCCTTTGCTTGGCTCGCCTACCTCACGCTGGAAGGCATAACTTCAAGGCCTACTCTGAGTAACGAGGGAGGCCTCCTGGCAGCATCTGCCGTGACTACCAGGGTCCAGCAGATTTGCCTGACTCACCCTGATTCACCCGCATGGGCTCAGAGCCTCTCCCTCTCTTGGTGCCTGCTTTGAGGTGAGGAGAGTGGCTGATTGGAGAGCGCATCCAATGACTGTTCAGAGTTGCTCCTGCGGTCCCGCTTCCCAGCGCTCTGTCCTGGCTGGCACAACTCCTTTGAAATGGTTCCCAGGCGATTCCTGGAAACGGGGGTGCTCACTTTTTTGAAGTCAAAGGCCATATTGAACATATGTAACACCTCGTCATGGTGGGGCTCCGCTCAGCAGACTCCCCAGGGCAGGAAACATGGCCACCAGCTAAGGTGTCCTCACCTGTCCTGAAGAGAAAGGCTCAGGATCCTTCAGGTTGAAGGATCTCTCCACTCAAACACACACACAACACACACACCACACACAGACGCCACGCACCACACACACACCACCCATTTCACCACACACATCACACACCACAGAATACACCACACACACCATACACACGCCGAACACTGCACCACACACTGGACCACACACACACTGCACAGGCCACATACACCATATACACCCCCCACACACCATAGAATACACCCCCTACACACACCACACATGCACATCACACAATGCACCACACACACACCAGACACATGCCACACACTGCACCACACACACACCACACACACCACAGAATATACATCACATACAGACACACATGCTAACACCCCATACAGTACACCCTATACACATACCACACAATACAGCACAAACACACCACATATACACACCACACATCACAGCACACCACACACACCACATACACATAACACACAGCATATACACACCCCACACAGTATACCACACTCGCCACACATGCCACTCACATACCCTACACAATACACCACACACACAATACACACACCCAGCATACACACATCACACACATCACATAACACAGCACGCACTACACACCTCACACACCACACATACCACACACACTACACATCACACATAACACAATAACACACACACATATCCACACCATATACCACATACACACAGCACATATACCATAGTCACATATGCCACACACATACCCCACATGATATGTCACATAAACACACACACACTTAATTTGGCATAGTCAGCAGGGTAAGTGAGTACCGTATCCGCACGTGGAATTGGCATTTGGAAGCCCTGCGATGCTCCTGGGGATGGAGGACTGCGGGAAGGAGACAATGAGACCAGGGAGCACCGGCCACTGGGGAGGAGATGGTGCAACAGGGGAGAACCAGGAGTGCTTGGAGGAACGCCCCAAGAAACGGGTTTCCATGCCCTGTATGACGGCAAAGGTGCTCCTTAGACCCATCCTATGCTCAATCTAGGACTGGAGTGCCAAAAACCAGACCTAAAAGCACTGGAAGGGAAATACAGAGACCTCAGCACAAGGAGTGAACAGTGAGGGGAAGAAGGAGCCTCCCAATAGGCCTGGAGACTGGAATTGCCAGCGTTACACATCTCTAAACTGTTTTTCTGATGCTCTCTCCAAGAGGGAGGCACTATTGCTCCTGGATAGAGGCACAGTGTTACAATGTCCTTCTGATGGGACACTTGCCTGCCTTAGCTTTAACCTCACAGAAGGCGTGCTTCTGGCAATTGCTATGCCTTGACCAGCAGTCATAGTGAAGCTGATAACAAGGAGCTGTGTTCTTTGCCTCTGTCTGATTCCGTCTCAAAATTGCACCAAATATTTGCCACGGCTTCTGGCTAGAAGTAGGAATGTTGTTCTGAACAATATGATGGGGTGGCGGTGAGATGGACTTGAGAGGCATCCTGGACTCATGGCTCGTCTCTTTCCCTGCGTCCCCAGAATCCTGTCACATTACCCTTAATGGTCCAGAAAATACAAGGACTCTTTGAAGGATGAAAGATGGGATTTGGTGAGTGGAGGAAACTCTAGCCCACACCGTGTGCAGTGGAGGACCGGTGAGAAAGTGGTGGGGGCTCATGGAGTGCTTCCAGCAGAGAGGAGGCAAGTAGAAAGAGCAGAGGGCGCTGGAGTCACAGCAGGCAAACCTCTTGGGAATGTGAGACAAAATACTACACATACGAAGCCACGTTTGCTCATTCTCCTTGCCAGCAGAATTTCACGAAGCCCCTGACTCAGTGGCTGAGTGCAGCCCTCCGGAAGAATGCCCTGAAGATGATGAGTAGAATAGAGCACAGGCTGCCATGCCTCTTGCCTAAATCACTACATTTTAAGAAAAATATAAGTTCAATGATCCTAGCCTTTGCCTCTTGTTGTACATAAGACAATGTTCAAGAGAGAGATTATGCCCTATAATCTATAACCAGGTGTACCCAAACTTTGAGGAGATTCTACTCCAGGGTAGCTTATATAATTAGAGATTACATAATTACATAATGGAGAGATTATGCCTCTATAACCTATAACCAGGTGCACCCAAACATTGAGGAGATTCTGCTCTAATATAACTTCTGAGCATATGCAAAAACTCCACCGCCAGTATAGAAGCTGTGGGCTGCCACATTGCTTTGGAGCAGTCTAACAGAAATTCTGTGAAAGGCTCCCCTGGGTTACAATACTCAATGAGACTTCTGAATAAAACTAACTTTAATTATCAAAAAGCCTGATTTTTTTCTTTCTTTGACAGGAACCAGAGTTGAGATTGTTGACTCTGTCCTGCTTCACCCAGCAGCAGGCAACTTTGGGAGCGGGCACTTGAATAGGAGTGTGAGGGTAGCCCCAGAAGCATTGGGGACCTCCCATGGATAGAACACTAACTACTGGCACACACAGCACAGTAGTATTCTCTCCATCTCCCCAGCCCTGGAGACAGCCTTCACTGCTTGCAGGTAACAAAGATAATGCTCACTGAAGGAGCTTAGAGAACCTTAAGTCAAAGATAGGTATTCAAACAAGACACAAACAATTGTGAAAAAAGTCACAATTGAATACTGGCACCAAGGAAATAGAGTTAATTGAATGAAGCGATTTTATTTATTTATTTATTTATTTTTACTTTTTGAGATGAAGTCTCGCTCTGGTGCCCAGGCTGGTGTGCAGTGGCGTGATCTCGGCTCACTGCAACCTCTGTCTCCCGGGTTCAAGTGATTCTCCTGCTCAGCCTCCTGAGTAGCTGGGATTATAGGCGCAGCACCACCATGCCCGGCTGATTTTTGTATTTGCAATAGAGACGGGGTTTCACCATATTGGCCAGGCTGGTCTCAAACTCCTGGTCTCAAGTGATCCACCCGACTCGGCCTCCCAAAGTGCTGGGATTATAGGTGTGAGCCACTGCACCCAGCCTGAAGAAGAGATTTTAGAAGGAAATATCTCAAGAGGAATGAAAGTATATCAAGAACAAGTGATTATAGAAATGAAATAATTAGATCATGGCAATGAAAGATATGATTGTCAAAATACACTAAACTTCATGATTAGGATTAGTATCATGATAACATACATAGAGAATTAGTGATGTAGAAGAACAAGGCAGGGGATACTCCAGAATTCAGCGCAAAAAGATAGAAAGGCTGCTAGTGGTCCACCAGATTCCAGTTTCCTCTTCTTTCAGAGCACAAGGCTGGACTACATGCAGGCTGACATGGCCACGTGACTAAATTCTGTCCAGTGAATGTGAGTAGGGGGTCTGTGTGCTGCTGATGAACTAAGGGCATGCCTCCTCCCTGCTGTCCGGCTTCCCAATGCCTATAGCCAGCTCTGCAAGCAGGTGAGGATGGCACACTAGACGTGTCAGAGAAATGGAATGGAGGGAACTTTCAGCTTGTCAATGTCAAATAAAAGATGAAATAAAAGATTAGAGATGAACCTCTAAATTTAAAACATTTTATTTGGAAGCAAGAATTGCAAATTGGGGCATACACACAGAGTGGGTAGTCTTAGGTCTGTCCAAAGAACAAAGAAAAGATGGGAGGTTTTACAGAAAGGATAAATGTTATGTATCATTTTGAAAGAAAGTTATTTTGCACTAGTAAAGTTTTGGAGAGCTGGTGGCTCTGATTAGTGAGGGATGGTGGTGGGTAGAATCACAGCAGATTGTTTCAGTAGCTGTTAGATAAAACTGGTTTCAGCAGTTGGGCTTGTGAAAAATGTAATTCTTGGAACAGGTGTTACGTGCCCCAAGTAATTTTTTTCCCCCTGTGCCCTTCAATTTGGATTTAGTCGGGTATAACAGGAATGGCCCAATTTGCATAATCTTCTTTCTTGTGTCTTCCTTTTGATCAAGATCTTTCTTCAAAACCATTGCTGATCAACCATATTGAAGTTAGGCTTAATTGTCCAGTGGTGCTGGGATGGACCAGTTGCCATTGTCTCTGTCCTACATCAGGGGAAAGGTCAGGACCTGGACCACATTTGAGCAACAAAGAAGCCAGAAGTAAAAATTTTCTTATGGTAGGCTTTTCCGGACTCCAACATCAAGCTCCATCTTACTAGTTCCATAGTTACTATAAATCATCCTAAAGGGTTGTGCTAACATGATCCTGTTTGTAAAGCTAGCTTTACAAACGTTAGACAGGTAAAAAGGACAAAACTTAAAATTATAACACAAAAGTTATCAAGAACATAATGAATTTAGTTTGTACAATGGTTTTGAACTAAAAGCCGAAGCCTAAGGGCAACAAACTAGACAAATCAAATCAAATCAAATCAATGCAAAATCAAAAGACTATGGGGGAAGGTGGGTGAGACCTGTTGTAGCCATCAAGTAGCAATTTATGGCTAGACTGAATTAAAATGGAGAATGCCAACTCTACAAAAGGGACCACCAGTACAATTTGAACAAAAAGTTGTGTGAGGAATATTGTCAAAACTGCCCATTAGGTGGACTAAAAGAATTTCTTATGTCACATTTTGTTAAGTTACCTCAAATTGCTACCGATTGCAAAATTTTAATTGCAGCACTATTTTTTTCAAAGGAGAAAAGGTAACATTAAGGTAGTCTCATTTTGATATGAGATCTTGTTCTGATATCTTGAGAAAAGCTGTCTATCGCATGAATAACATCAATTTCTCATTCTGGTGTGCAGTTTGAATGCCTCTGGTTATGGCATCAGGCCGTTTGGTCAGCTGTGTGGCACATATGTCAGGCATGAGATATGTTCCTTAAAATTTGTCTACTTTCACCTTTAGGAATAGAACCGTTCGTGTTTTGGTAGTTTTATGAGGGAAAGCTGAATTAGAGAAACCCAGAAGAATTTAGGTCTATACTAGTCTATAGGTAAACAACAAGAACTCAAACACAATGTACAAAGTTATCATTTATCAAGAGGCATATTATAACTTTACTTTAGAAACATAAGTTTTAAAAATTTTAACATTGATCACATAAGAACCTCAGATTTAAAACTTTGAGACTGGGAAGCCAAACTAAGGCAGACTTTAGATTTTGCTTACAGTTTTAAGGTTCCTGTGCCAGGAAATAACAATTTTAATGTACTCATTGTAAGGCTGGTAACTCTTGAAGTCAGGCATTTTATGCATTCTTCAAATATGACATTTTAGTTAAAGCCTTGGTAATATAATCAATTATATTCCGCTATAGAAAGAGAATGAATTTTTTTTTTTTTTTTTTTTTTAATAGATGTGGTCTCGCTCTGTCTCTTAGGCTAGAGTACAGTGGTGTGATCTTGGCTCGCTGCAATCTCTGCCTCTCAGGTTCAATCAATTCTTCTGCCTCAGCCTCCTGAATAGCTGGGATTACAAGTATGAGTCACCATGATCAGCTAATTTTTGTATTTTTTTTAGTAGAGATGGGGTTTTGCCATGTTGGCCAGGCAGGTCTTGAGCTCCTGACCTCAAGTGATCCTCCCGTCTTGGCCTCCCAAAGTGCTGGGATTATAGGCATGAGCCATTGTTCCCCGCTGAAGAGAATGGATTTTCATTGCACTTAGGCAAATAATCATACTGCCATAAGAATTCTCACAAATAGTTTTTGAATTCTGGAAGAATCAAGTAAGGAGAAAAAAACAAATGCTTTTATCTTTGTTTAAAAAGGTATACTTTATCAAATTGCTGTAAATTATAGATAAAGAGAAAAAATTTTCTTAAGTCTGGAGAACAAAACATTTAAGACAAGAATCAACAAAGTTTTAAATAAAAGTTATACAAATATTATTATTTTTGGGGGATGGAGTCTTGTTTGGTCACCCAGGCTGAAGTACGGTAGCATGATCTCAGCTCACTATAACTTCCACCTCCTGGGTTCACACTATTCTCGTGCCTCAGCCTCCTGAGTAACTGGAATTACAGGTGCTCACCACCACACCTGGGTAATTTTATATACTTTTAGTAGAGATGCGGTTTCACCATGTTGGCTAGGCTGATCTTGAACTCCTGACCTCAAGTGATCTACCTGCCCCAGCCTTCCAAAGTGCTGGGATTACAAGTGTGAGCCACCTGGCCATTAAAGGCATCTTTTTTTTTTTTTTTTTTTTTTTTTTTTTTTTTGAGATGGAGTCTTGCTCTGTTGCCTAGGCTGGAGTACAGTGGTGCAATCTCAGCTCACTGCAAGCTCCGCCTCCTGGGTTCATGCCATTCTCCTGCCTCAGCCTCCTGAGTAGCTGGGACTACAGATGCCTGCCACCATGCCCAGCTATTTTTTTGTATTTTCAGTAGAGACAGGGTTTCACCATGTTAGCCAGGATGGTCTTGATCTTCTGACCTCATGATCTACTGGTCTTGGGATTACAGGCATAAGCCACCGTCCCTGGCCAAAAACATCTTTATCAATTACTTCATGTAATTAATTTTGACCTGATTGATCTTGATTACTAGTTTCATGAACCCATCAATTTATTTATTAGAGATCTGGACATTTTTATTTAGTCCATTGATCTTAAAGTTAACAGAAACCTGTATTTAAGAGTATTTGTTAGAATCTTTTCCGTTAATTTGATTGTACATGTTTTTAGAGAAGAATTCAAAACTGTGGATGACAAAAACTTAGAATAGCCATAGTTAAAAATCTGATTAAAGTTTATAATCAAGGAAATTTAGTTATTTCTATTATATATAGCATTTAAGATAACCAGAATTATGACTAAGATATATTTCTATAAATTTGTTTATATTTTTTCTTTTTTTCTCATCTTTTATTTTTAATAAATTTACAGAATTTTCAAAACTTTAATATCAACAACATACCAATAAATGCAGCTAAAAGAAGATCTAGTATCACTTACCATTTGACAATGTTTCTTGTATGATTTACCGAATAACAGTAATCATTTAATATCCCCATTTACAAGATGAGAGGTATATCTCTTGAGACTTTCCAGGGGCCCAGCTAGAAAATCCCAAGGTTAATTCTAGGTCATTAAGACTTAGGTTAGGATGTGATTTTGGGGAAGTTTGTCAACGATGTTAAAAAGCTTAAAATATTTTATTGGAATAGAATCACAGATCACTGAAAAATAATAGTCATTCACTTAACTAAAGTGATAGTCAAGGCTTCAGAAGCAATACAGAAAGTTACATGGATGTAAACACCTTAAACTTTTTCAGTATCAGTTTTTCTAAGTAATCAAAAACCTAATAAAGACAACACTATAAATTATCTTGATAATTCTTTTTTTTTTTTTTTTGGCTCAGTAACCAAAAAGTTGAAAATCTTCTGCAGAATGATTGTTTCTCCTTACCGGAATCTCACTAATATAACCTGGAAGCTGAACCTAATTAAAAATATACTTGATTTTAATCATACACAGAAAGAATATGTCCAAGATTGTGAGTGTACACTATATTATAGAAGAATGTAAACAAGAAAACTAGTACCTCGAGAAGGAAAACACATGGCTCTTAGTAACAGCATGGAAGAGTTTCCTGGTTACACAGTACAATTCAGAAATATTGAGAAAAGCCAACAGTATAGAATCAAATTATACTGGAGGAAAACATTGCTTTTCTAGGTTTTTAAGAGAAACACTTCAGCATCTGACCTTAACAGCAGTTAGAACTGGCAGGAAAAAGAAAGATGTAAGGCGGGAAAAGGAAAGATGTAAGAGTTGACAAAAAAAGGTTGAAGGAGAGAATTATCACCCCAGCCAAGCAAAAACATATACCTTTTCAAGGGGAGAAAGTTCAAAAGGCAAGGATCTTTTGCTGCAAGTCATGTGCTGCAAGGTACAGCAGAAGATGAACTTCTGAGACATAAATTTGAGAAATTTCAAAAGGAAAACTTTACCTCAAGGAATGAATTACCATTATAAATAAAGAGGACCATATTTTTAAGCCAAAACTAGGGAAATTAATTAGATCTCAGGAAATGTGGCAGATATAGACACTGGCTGCAGTTTAGAAGATTGTTGTTAAAAAAAAACAACAGATTTTAGAATTAAAAATAAAAACTTCTTGCAATTTTATTAAGAGCAGACCAATACTTCCAAAAAACCTTGTTGTTCTAAATAGAGGGCCACACTTTTTTTGGTTTAGTATTAGCGTATTTTTAGTATCAAATTTCAATCTTTAGAAACATTTATAAATAATTCCCTTCTAATTATAAACAACGTGATCATACACAAAATTTATTTCATAACTTCCCCCTTTATGAACCTTTTTATGACTTACTTGGACCATAGTTGACGTACTTGTACTTTTTGCTTTTTTCTATACTTTCTGTTTCTTAAATAACTAGTCATTTTGCTTGAGGACAACAATTTACCACATAAGATTCTTTCTCAAATAAAATTTTTTCATATTATTTATATTTTGATTAATAGACCTAAATATATTTAGTATTATTACAAAATTGAAGAAGGCAAGAATAAACTTATATTTATTTAGCAATTTGTTTGTTTTTTCTTATTTGGATATGAACCAGACATTTAATGAGTACCTATTATTTAATTTACCATAACTTTAAGATTTTAGATTACATGAAAAGTTTATTTGTAAACATTTATTCTATTTATAATCACCTAATGTTTAAAAATAATTATATCTAGAGTTTATATGTATAATCACCTTTTTTTTTTAACAATTATATCTAGAGTTTACTATGAAAATTGAGGTATTAGAGCTAGTCATTAAGTTCTTTTATTAACCAACTTGGTAGCCTGTAATATCAAGTGTTTACCTAAGTAAGAGCCTTAATGTTAAATAAATGGGTATTTGGTTGATAACTCACAAGCTATAGCTGTTTTTATTGAATCAACAATATTAAAATAATCTTACTTATCAAAGAATTGCACAAAAATCATTCTGTTTTAGGCTGGGTTCACAGCTTTATGACCTTAAAGGATCTAACAGAGGCAAATAAAAAACTGTCTAATCAGTAAACCCAGGCAAAAAATATATGTTGACAATTTTGAAGACATTTCTAATTTTATGTTATCAACAATTTTGAAGCCAATTAATATATCCAATATTTACTTAAGTCATGTGAACGAAAACAATTTTCATTAATTACTGTATATTTTATAGGAGTGCTCATTTATCTAAATAGAATTCTTTAAGGAATTTTTGGCCAGCTATGCCCGATTTTGCCATGTAGACACAACATAAAACATAATACATGTACATATGTGTAAACACATCTAAACACATATACACACACCAAGATCTTACAGCATCAGCAGTAAGCAAATATCTGTGGAAATGACTTTACACAGGCATAGTTTAAAACAGGATTGACAAGAAAATTTGGTTATTTCTGTGGTTTACAATAACTTAACATAACCATAATTATGACTGATAGCATATACTCAGACATATTAGAATTTCAGAAATCCCATACAATTTTGGAACATATATTAGTATCATTCACTAAAATACAGCCTGAAGAAGGTTAAACATTAGTTTTTATTTTGACAATGCTTCTCATGTAACTTAACATGTCAAATAATCCTGTTAACCTCTCTTTTGGATGCTTCAGGGGCTCTCTGTAGCACCTCAAAGTTAGAGGTCAGAAAAGACAATTTTGAAGCTGAAATTTGATTTTGGGAAGCTTATCAAATATGTTAAGGTTGAAAACACTTGATATTATGAAATAGAATCTCAAGGTCATCTTAAGTCATTCATTTAGCCAAAATGATGACTCAAAAATATAGAAGGCATAAACCTTTACTCATTGATGGAGGGAAGACTTAGATTTCCAGATAATCTGTCTCCTGTCTTTCCCTTCATTTTTTGGTAGTTTATTCAAAAGGCAAACAAAAATGTTTCATTTTTAAAAATATAGCATAAAAATCTTGTTCAAGAGAGAAAGCTAATTTTACCATTGCATTAGTGCATTATTGAGTCAAACTTCATTCTTAATAAAACCTTATAGACACATATGTTCAATTTTAATGTCTGACCATAAGATAAGATTCTCATGCCTTTTTTATAACCCTTTACAATTTTTGTTAAACAGCAGATCAGTGCTCTAAGGAAACTGTTGTGCTTTTATTCCAATGTTCAGCTTACAGAAAAACAGAATAATACCCCTTTAAATTTAGCCAATATGCTCATACACAGAATCTGTTACAATTAATTTTTCACAAATGTTTCACAACTTGTTCAAACCTTTAGCTTTATCCTATCTAATTTAAAACAATACTTTAGCTCTCTAAACTAGGCAAAAATTTACATGCCTTGTGATAATCTTTTGGTAAAAGCACATTTTACTTTCCTTACACAGTTTGCATGTAAAACTTTTTTTAAGTAGTCTTAATTACATGTTACAATGTTAATTCTTAGCAATTTTAATTTTTGGTGAAAACTCTGTTAAGTAAGTGATTTTAATTATGTACTAGGTTTGGAGCCTAGGACACCAGACAGAAATACAGATAAGATCTGACTCTTGTCAGTATAGCTAGCGGTGTCATTAATTCCACATGTCCCTGGGTCTGACCTAGCTGTGAAGCAGGCAAGTTGAACAATTTTCAAATGCCAAAGAAGCAGTTTATGACCTTAAAGCATTTAATAAACCTAACATCTGGCCTACCTAATTTATTCACTTATTTTATTATTATTATTATTATTATTATTATTTGAGATGGAGTCTTGCTCTGTCACCCAGGCTGGAGTGCAGCGGTGCCATCTCGGCTCACTGCAACCTCCACCTCCCAGGCTCAAGCAATTCTCCTGCCTCAGCCTCCTGAGTAGCTGGGATTACAGCCACATGCCACCATGCCTGGCTAATTTTTGTATTTTTAGTAGAGATGGGGCTTTACCATGTTGGCCAGGCTGGTCTTGAACTCCTGACTCAAGGGATCCACCTGCCTTGGCCTCCCAAAGTGCTGGGATTACAAGCATGAGCCACTGCACCCAGCCTGACCTTCCTAATTTAGACCAAATGTCTTCATTTTACCAATAATCTTTAAAATGTTTTTATTTCTCAAAGATTACTTAAAGTCACATGAACTACAAGGCATTACAGTTTTTTCTTTCAAAATATTTTATTTAAACCTTATTTTTCTTTAGCCAATTACTTAGAGTCCATTTATATAAACATCACACACATAACACATATATAACTACACAGACAGAAAAAGATCCAGTAGTTGTAAGATTTTTCATTTGCCAGTTTTTAAGTTTCTTAATTGGATTACTGGCTTCAGGGTGGAGTCCTTCAAGGAGCAGGGCCAGGAAAAGATGCAGTTTCTAGGACCTAATAAGGAGGCACAACTGGATGACAAAAACAGACCTCCAAAATCATGGGTCCCATTTTTATATCACATCCCGGATCCCCAAAAAGAGGAAAATGCTATGAGAAGACAGTGCAATGCTTTACCATGCATTTAATTGCGTGGCAACCCAAAACCAATCAGCTCATTTTGCAATCAGCCTGTCCCCCATGGGAGTCAATTAATTTGACTCCTAGTAGTGGGTGGGGATTTTTCTGTACCTTCTAGGTGGCCAAGAGCATGCTTCTCTGATTCAAGCATGAGAAGTATCCCCCAATAGCTGCTATTAACCATCTCTAAAAGTATATTTCCTACCTAGTTATTACACACAAAAGTTCTCTCACAATGCAAGTAATTTTTGATACCCCCAAAACTGAAAACCATCAGACAACACAATGCAAAATCTATTTACTTTCAATTCCTGGGGTTTCATGAGGAAAACCGAGGTTTTTTCCCAAAACCGGGTCTATGGCACTTCCTCTGTTTTTCCTAAGAAGTCCCAGACTATTGGAAGTTACTTAGGTCTTCTCATGCGTGCATTAAGAGTGGCAAGAAGACAAAATGGAGAAAAACAGTTCAGTTGGCTAAGAAGAAAAAACAAACAAACCTTTTTTCTTCAGAAAAATAAGATCCAAGAAGAGAATAAAAACCCATAAAGGCCATTTAAATATACATATAGCTTGGATATACGTATCCAAGTCAGCTTTAATTAAACTGACTGTCTAACAAAAATGTCCTTTTAATTTCTCATTACTCTTCTTTAGCCAGGCCAAACAGCCAATATACTTGACTTTTAAACTTTACCAAAAGTAACCCTACAAGTGAAACCAACAAACCTCACCTAAGGTTATGACTTAACCATGGGTGTAGGAGGTATTTTCAATTTTTACAAAATTAAGAATCTTCAAAGGTAGCTCAGAGAAAGGAAAATTTAAGAAGGGAAGCCAGAAGTTGTTAATGGAGGGGAAGAGAATCAACAAATGGTACAGGTCACAGAGATGTCCACCGGAATGTACTCATTCTCTAAGCTGGGATTGAACCCAGGCTGCCATTATAAAATGGCAAAGTCTTAGCTGCTGAGCTAAAACATTGGGCAGTTTCCATTCCTCTTCCCAAAAAGAGTCTAGAGCAGTCAATTTTGAGCTTGCAATGGCTTTTAACTACTCTAAATAATTTTTAGAGCTAACTGTGATATGAACCCCCATATTCCTCTTCCCTAGAATGGCAGAAACCAAGAGAAAGTACTGCCATATGGTTAGAAGGTCAAGCTCCCAAGGACATAAAACAAGATGGAGACCTCATCCAGTTTTTTGTTTCAGGAACCTGCAGCAAAGTTTGTAACCATAGGCAAAATCCTCTCAATTTTGCAAGTTGCCACCCAAGTAGCTGCATGGAGGACCCAAATTAACGTTTTCCATTCTGGCCAGAGCAAAATACATGTGGCAAAACATAGACATTAACCACTCTGCTTAGCACTCACTATCGAAGTTTAAGTGAGGCTCAAACTTGCCCCCAGTTGGTACCTGTCATCTTTAATACATTTAAAGTGGATTAAAGGAGTTTCAACATGTGATATTTGGGCAAGATGACCACCCTGAGTAACAGAAAAGAAACAGAAAGAAGAGAAAGGGAGAAAAGCATTGCCTGTGGCAGAGTGGGGAAGATGAGGAGCTCAGGGAGGCCAGAGAAAGACCCACCCATTGCAGGGATACTGAATCAAAAGTTCAGGCGGCTGATTGTTGGTCATGAAGGGATCTTTTCCAGCAGTCCCATCAGCTCTCAAATTTTCCCCTTTGGGGAGAAAAAGTTCCCCACGTTCTATGGCCTGGTACACGCCTAATCCTATCACCCACTGGTGTTAGCAAGGAGTGCAAGGCAGATCACTCCAAAGAGAATAGTGGTTACCCCTCTAGTGCCAAATCCATGTTTAACCAAGAGGGACTTTACTGATGGGGAAGGCCTCTAACCCAATCCCATCCTTTACCAGGTAAAATGAACCTACTACTCACCCAAAGTCAGCCGACTGGTGCTGCGGTCTATTTCCTTTGGATCGGGATCATAACTAAGCTAAAAGGTTAGCAGATTTAATTTTTTAAGTCAATGAGTCGCATAAGCTTTCTATTTGCCTTTTGTAAAGTCTTCAAATAAAAATACTGAAATCTTTTTAGAAGCTTCTGAATATCAATAGACATCCTTAGATGAGACTAATTTGGGAGCCCTCATTTTCAAATGCACTTCAGTGCAGTTTTATTCATTTGGAACATTCCACTCTAAGTTATCTTTAGTAAGATTTCACCATTTCTGTAAGACTTTGCTGCTTCCGGGGCTTAACACTTATGCATGTATTAGCCAGAAGGAACTTAGTACTTCAGAAATTAAGGATCCAATTTTTATCTCAGATTTTGGCTTTGCTCTCAAGTTCCTTTGATCAACTTAGCCAGTGATTTTTCTCCTACCAAAATGTGTAAGAAAAATTAAACAAGGCTGGGTGTAGTGGCTCATGCTTGTAATCCCAGCACTTTGGGAGGCCGAGGTGGGTGGATCACCCAAGGTCAGGAGTTCAAGACCCGCCTGGCCAACATGGCGAAACCCCATCTCTACTAAAAATACAAAAAATTAGCAGGGAGTGGTGGCAGACGCCTGTAATCCTAGCTACTTAGGAGGTTGAGGCAGGAGAATCATTTGAACCTGGGCAGAAGTTGCAGTGAACTGAGATTGAGCCACTGCACTCCAACCTGGGCAACAAGGTGAGACTCTGTCTCAAAAAAAAAAAAAAAAAAAAAAAAAAACAGAAATAAAGGGGTAAAACACAAAAACACAAAAATCCCTGCGAATTTTCAATAGCCAAATTTTACACCCCCTGCAGTATTACCATTTACTACCAGTTTCTTTCTGACCCAGTCAGATGTAAGAGGCCTCTTACTGAATCCAAGCCAGTTAATTACTGGATCAAATCCATTCCTCGAACCAGCCCAGTTTCTGTCATGACTTCCAAACCCAGTTTGGAACAGAAATTTGCTCAAAGAAACTCAGAGAGCTCAAAACACAAATCTGTGGAGCTCTGACATTGGAGAGAAAACTCACTATGACCTCCAACTGCTCTGAGAGATCAATAGATACAAATGGGTCCTGCAGGTACCTGGCTTCGGTCACTCAGCACTCCTGGGGGGCATTAGAAACTCTACTTCAGATCCCGCTCTGACACCATCTGATGAAAGAAAAACTTCAGCTGAATTAAATTTAAAGGAGCTTAAGTGAGCAAGCAATGAATGATTCGCAAAGACTCCAGCACAGCCACATGGTGGAGGAAGATTTATGGACAGAGAAAGGAAAGTGAGGTACAGAAAACGGAAGTGAGGTATAGAAATAGCTGATTGGTTACAGCTCGGTGTTCGCCTTATTTGAACAGGGTTTGAACAGTTGGCTACATTTGACTGGCCAAAACTCAGTGATTAGCACAAGTGTAGACTACAATCTGTTTACACCTCCACTTGTTATAGTTCATGATGTACAGAAAAATCTTTAGGCTGAAGTTAAAGTACGTAAGGAGGCAGCTTTAGGCTAAACTTGATTTATTTTTTTTTATATTTTTGAGATGGAGTCTCGCTTGGTTGCCCAGGCTGGAGTGCAGTGGTGTGATCTCGGCTCACTGCAACCTCCATCTCCTGGGTTTAAGCGATACTCCTGCCTTAGTCTCCCAAGTAGCTGGGACTACAGGTGTGTGCCACCATTCCTGGCTATTTTTTGTATTTTTAGTAGAGATGGGGTTTCACCATATTGTCCAGGCTGGTCTCGAGCTCCTGGCCTCAGGTAATCCACCCACCTTGGCCTCCCAAAGTGCTGGGATTACTGCACCAGGCCGGCTAAACTTGATTTAACAGTACCTTTCGGGAGAAAGATTTTTTGTGTAATGGAATAGTTACTCTAATTATAAGATGCTATGATAACCTCATTTGGATCGGGGAATTTGCTCATGTGATGTATGTACACACGCACACACACTCTCAAACACATACACACAGATACACACACACGACTAATATTGCAATATTCTTTTTTGTCTATATTTGTGTGTCCTTGCAGAACTTTATATAGCCTAGTCTGGAAGTGTAGAGAAACTGTATCTGTTTCAGAGTGAAACTACTCTAGGGGATGGGAAATTCTGAGTTTATTATTTCCATGAGAAAATGGAATGGGGCTTCTTTTGGGGGAAGATTTAAAATTATCTGTGGAAAAAATGAGTTGGACTTGATAATGTAAGATGGGAAAATTTTCGTTATTATATTCAATGAGATAGATACAAATACTGGTTTCCTTAATATTTCTGAAATTGTATTATTGTATTATTGACTGTGATAGATGAGATTACTGTTCAAACATATTCACTCTTCCACCTCTCCATTTCATTGGAAGAGTGTAGTTACTGGTTCTATTAATGTTGGGCATGGCTCTGACTTGCTTTGGCCTCAGGGTAGATAGGGGACAGTTCTTTGCGTCTCGGCTGTGCTCAGCCATGAAGCTTGCTTTGGTCAATGGATGTTAGCAGATGTGACTCATGGAGGAATGAAAATGACTTTGCATAGCTGGGCTTGTCCTCTTGAACTGCTGCCATCTCCAAGCATAACACTTCCTTTGAACTTCTCCTTCAGCCTGAGCCCCAGATGGAACACCAGTGGAGAAGCTTAAATCTCAGGGAGGAGCCAAGTCCAATTGGACTCATAGCTTGAAACAGAGCTGCCCCACTGAGCTCAGCCTAGGTCAGCTAGCCCCAGCTGACCTGCAGTCATGTCAATTGTATGTCACTGAGATTTTGTGGCTCTTTCTTACTCAGCTTTAGCTAACTGATATACCACCATATCAGGGAAATTTGGTAGGACAACATAGCTAAGCACAATCTGAGATGGGGAATAGAATAGAATCCTCTGTTCAAAGCATATGGTAATCTGGTGCATATTTTACTTAATATCCCATTGTGCCCTTTTTTTATAACGTGTCTTTGGAAGTGAAACTGTACATCCAGTGTCTATGTAACACTGAGTCTATTGTCCATGTAACAGTCAGTCTACTGAACTGTTTTAAAATATTAGTTGAAAGACAGTAGACTGAACGAACCTCTGTAGTTCCAGAAGGCAGGGAGAAGGATTGGGAGAGTCAATACAAAGTGTGCAGGCAGGGCTGCGTTGGTATTTTTCCTCTGATGTGCTCCACAGAAGGGCAGCTGACCCACTGTGGGTTGATAATTTCACTGGTTCACAGAAGACAGGGAATATAGGCCTTTAGGGAAATAATGTGCCTTTGTCTTTAGGGAAATAATGTACCTTTAGGGAAATAATGTGAAATTCTCTATCAAGGGGGAAAATGCTGTTCTGAGCTGGTCAGATTCAAGGTCATGGATTGGACCATGGGATAAAGCTTTAGTGGCAGATGGCAACTTCCTTGAAATAGAGTGGAGAACAAGGGTGGCAACATTGGTGAGAAGGGGCAGGGAGGAGGCAGTAGGAAAGTCCAGCTTTACCCTGGAGAGACGAAGAGGTGGGGGTGGGCAGGGCAGGGTCAGCTGTTTGGGGTGGGAGGCAGGGAAGGTGTTGGCTGCCCAGCTGACATCTCTTATCTCTTTCCTGGGTCCAGAGTAGGTTATTTTACAGCCCAGCCTCTTTATGGCCTCAGCAGAGAAGCAAAGGCAAACAAAGAACAGGTGATCCCTCAGGCCCAAGGAGACACCTTCTACAGCAGGTGTGCCCACTTCAGCAGCCCTGCTGGTCAGAATCTCTACTTAGAAGGCTTCTTGGAAGACCAGGCCCTTATCGGCTTCCGACTCTGAAGTCCTAGGAACCCTCCCTCACACCTCCCTTCTACGTGGCTTTGAAAAGACTTTGATATTCTATCCCTATCCCTTAATTATTTGAATCCTCACCAGTTTGCAATGAGCCTGAACCCATCTTTGCTCCATTTTACAGATAACGAAACTGAGGCTGGAATGGTTGTTGCCAAGCTTCTTTGCCCTTTGTACTATGGGATTTAATTACATACATTTTATGGATTCTTTCCTTTATAAAGTTATAATCACTCACTCTTTTTTAATAGAGAGAGATTTAGAAAAGGAAACAAAGCAAAAAATGACCTAAAATCCTATGGGTAAGATAACTCCTGTTAATATTCTTTCCTTCTTTCCCCCAGTTCTATTTCCAGAGGTTACCACTTTCAATTTTTATTTCTGTTTCATTCTATAAAGAGGAAGAAAATTTTTGACACCTTTAAAAATATAATTTAAATCATCTTAAATGTATAGAAAAGTTAAAGTGAGAATAAAGAACATTAATTTTTCTGCCCCATTTGAGAGCATGATCCCGGCAATTTGCATGAACACCTTGCTACTGCCTTATCTGCAGGCTCCTCTGAAGTTTCATCAGCTGTCCCAAGATACACAGGTTTCATTATCCTGTCTGTGGTCTCCTTCAATCTGGAATGGTTCTCTCTTCTTTCCTTGACTTCCATGGCCTTATGTGTCCCGATGACAGGCCAGTTATTCTGTAGCACGTCCCTCACCTGGGGCGAGTCTGATGCTTCTTCAGGGTTGGATTCACTTGCACGCACCTTCAGCAGGAAGATCACAGAAGCTGTGCTGCATTCTCCTTGCATCCTGTCATGTGGTAAGTAATTTCACTCTACGATTAGTGATGGTGTTTACTATGATCATTTGATTACAGAGGTGACTGCCAGCTTCTCCACTGTAAGGTGACTCCTCTCTTTGTAATAAACAAGTATTTTGTGACAAGGCACACTGAAACCATGAAAATATTCCATTTCTCATCAAACTTTCACTTTACTCCATCATTTAGTTATATTGAAATGGATTCAGATTTTTATTTTATTCAGTGGGTTATTATCCATCATCATTATTCTTTACTTAGATGCTCACATGGTCCAAGATTTGGCCATCAAGGTCCCCTTCAAGCCAGATTCTGGGCTTTTCTGGCCTGCACCCATCATTCTTAGAGTACTTCATTACTTTCTAGCTCCCAAGATCTTTCGGGTTTATCTTGGGCTTTCCCAGCCCCCACCCTAGAATCAGTCATTTTCCGAAGGAGCCTTGGATTCTTTTAATGGAGAATGGCATTTAGAAGTCAATATATGGGTGCTAGGTGTGTTCATTGCCATTGGGGTATCACTGCTCCCAGACTCTCTAAGTGGACAGAGCAAGGATATATATGCACACACACTATTACATCAATATTCATCTCTCTATATAGAAAACCATGAGCTCACATCAATACTTTCAATTCTAATCAAAACCACAGGGCTCATTCTGGGTTTCTCTCCTTCCATATTCATGACTGCCTTCTCCATGAGTGAGAAAACTGGCTGCCAGCTTTGCTCAGTTGGTCCCCCTGCATGTACCCAATCTTCCACAGCAGAACTCCACCCCTCCACTCATTCTGCATGGCTCTGGCATCCACACTTGGTTGTCCCCTTCTGCCGTGTGGGCTTTCACTTGACAGTACTTGGACTCTAACACCCTATGCTAGGCCACCGTGCCCCTGCCTCCCTGCATGGCCACTCTTTATCCTATTCTGACTCTGACGTGCCATGCCAGGCTCCCCCACTCCAGATGGGTGCCATCTGGTACACATCCAGTGTGCTCAGCTTAGACTGCCCGGGCTATGATGGCTACTGTCCCACCCATGCCCATGTGCTGCATGCATCTTTTGAAGGTGTCTGGTTTATTTTACCTGCTCATCAGTTCAGTCAACATGTGCTACCAGTGTAGTGCACCAGCATATCACCTGTGGATCTGTGGGATGTTCAGAAGATTAAGGTCTCTGTAGACCACACTATAACAGAAAGCTGGAGAATGAATATGATCTGGGAGGAGACACTGACTTTGTACTTCTATCCTTGCCAGGTGAAAGCAAACTGCTGGTTCTTATTGATATAGATACGGAGAAAACACAGGCTGCGTCAATAGCTACATACTAAGTGCTAGGAGTGGTTAAGTTGTTCTATGTTGCATTTAGAAAAGCAACTAAAATTGGAGTTACTGCCTGATTAAGTTTATGATGACATACAGTCATTCCCCCAAATTCAGCAACTTCCTACACAGGCTAAAGACCTAAAGAGGTGAGCCAAGTGGGCAGAAATGTGACACGCATCCCTGTCCCTGCATCTTTCAAGTCTTTAATCATGGCGCTGATCCCTGTAATTCCCCTAGAAATACAGTAATGCCGGTTTACTATTTGGGTAGGAAAAGAAAATCCCATGCTCCTGGGTCAGTTCAACCATTTCTTTGACCTCATCTCTCCTTGCTTGATTTGAGTACCAGTTGTGCTGGAGTACCTTCTAATACGGTTTGGCTCTGTATCCCCACCCAAATCTCAGCTCTAATTGTCATCTCCACATGCTGAGGGGGGGACCTGGTGGGAGGTAATTGGATTATGGGGGCAGTTTACCCCATGCTGTTCTTGTGATGGTAAGTTTCCATGAGATCTGATGGTTTAAAAGTGTTTGGCAGTCCCCAGCCTCTCTCCTGCCGCCATGTAAGATGTACCTTGTTTCCCCTTCTGCCATGGTTGTAAGTTTTCTGAGGCCTCCCTAGCCATGTGGAACTGCGAGTCAATTTAACCTGTTTTGTTTATAAATTACCCAGTCTTAGGTAGTTCTTTATAGCAGTGTGAAAATGGACTAATACACTTTCTTAATGAATTTCCTCAGAAAGGATTCAGGAAATGTAAGCTTGCAAGTTTAGAAATATCCTTATTCTACCCTTACACTTATTTATTATTTTTTTTGAGACGGAGTCTCGCTCTGTCGCCCGGGCTGGAGTGCAGTGGCGCGATCTCAGCTCA
Source organism: Rhinopithecus roxellana (assembly GCF_007565055.1). Taxonomy (NCBI): domain Eukaryota; kingdom Metazoa; phylum Chordata; class Mammalia; order Primates; family Cercopithecidae; genus Rhinopithecus; species Rhinopithecus roxellana. The sequence goes on along the minus strand of NC_044559.1, from coordinate 54,914,419 downwards.
CTGCAAGCTCCGCCTCCCAGGTTCCCGCCATTCTCCTGCCTCAGCCTCCTGAGTAGCTGGGACTACAGGCGCTGCCACCTCGCCGGCTAGTTTTTTATATTTTTAGTAGAGACGGGGTTTCACTGTGTTAGCCAGGATGGTCTCGATCTCCTGACCTCGTGATCCACCCGTCTCGGCCTCCCAAAGCGCTGGGATTATAGGCTTGAGCCACCGCACCTGGCCTCTACCCTTACACTTGATATTATGGCTGAGATGAGAGTTTTAGGTTCAAAATATATTTCCAGGAGTCCTAAAAATATAGTTCCATCTTTTCGTAGTCTTCCACCATCCTATGTTGTTGACAAGATTGAGAATGGTCTCTGTCTGTCCTTTGTAGGCAACCTTTCTCTTCCTGCTCCCACCTGTGGAACATGTTAGAATATATATATATATATTTTTTGGTGTTTTGAAATTTTGCAGTACCTGTCGAGGTGTGGAGCAGTTCCCCAGGCTTCCTTTTAATCTGTAGCTCTGGAATACTCTTGCTATTGGTGATTCTATATGTTGACTATTTTGCTCACACCCCACCCAGATGCATTCTCTACTGTGGTTCTCTGCTCTTCCCTGTGCCTGGGGAGGCTGATGGCTCCTTTGCTGGCAGGGCTCCAGCTGGGTTTGATCAATGGGAGGGACCGACAGGAGACTGGAAGTGGAAGGAGAGAGAGGTTGGTACAATTCTTTTCTGCTTCCCCTTGCTTCGATGCTGTCTAGAGGCGGTGGCATGCCGCCGTACTACAGAAGCTCCCACTGGGGGCCCTTCCTCCACAGTCCTCTGGCTCTGGTAACGTGGTTTTCTCCTTTTGTTCTTTTAGTTGTAGGGTGGTAACTGCTTCTCTCTCCTGCCAGTCTCTGGGCGCCTCACCATTTCTTGTTTTTTCCTTTAACCCTTCCCACACCTCTGTAAGTTACCTTTTTACTAAAGTCCCTTTGTTTGACAATCTAGGGGTGAATTATGTGTCCTGTGCAGACTGTGACTGATATGCTGCCTTTCATTGTCTTGATTTTTCCTTCCTGGAAATTTTAGTAATTGGATGATGGATCATTAGTGTTAATCATCCATGTCTCTTATTTTAGCTCTGAAGTTTTCCATCTTTTTGTGTTTTTGCTCTACATTATGGGATATTTTCTTAGCTTGTTCTCCCATCCCTTCTAATGATGTGTTTTCAAATTTCAGTAGTCGTGGTTAGTTTTCAATGGTTCTTTCTTGCTTTCTTGGTCTCTCTTATTTCATGGCAATCTGCTCTTGTTATATGGATTCAGTAATTTCTCTAATTTAGGCATTAAAGGAAGGTTTTTTAATCTCTTAAAGTTATTTTCTATTCTCTAAGTTATTTCAGCTTCTTTTGGAGTCAATTATTTTGTTTATTCATCTTGACCTATCTCCTTTGTGCTGTTGATTTTCTAAATGTGTGAGGATATTTGGTTCTCGGTTATAAGAACCAGAAAATAAACTGATTTCCACGGATAGCTGATGTGCCTTCCCTCTGCTATAGCCTTCCATGAAAAAAGTAGGACAGCTTCTGGGAGCTATAGGTGTGTGGGCTATGCTTTGCAGCTGCCCTTCAGAATGCACAGGTTGGGGGCAGGGATGGTCAAGGACATTTCTCAGGGAGCTGTGTGTATGGGATGGGTCTCTGAGAATGGAGAGCTTGATGAGTTCAGGCCATGGAAGCAACATCTACACAAGCCTGGATCTGAGAAACTCAACTATACTCCCTGAAAATGAAGAGTTTACATGCAGAGTGAGTCTGGGGGAGGCAGCACTAGAAGGGCTGAAAGAGGAATAGAGTCAGACTGATTTCAGAGGGACCCATTCTAGAGGGACCACTGCCATGACTCCATGGGGACATTTCCAAGGGGAGTCACAGGAGGTTTCACTGGAGAGTTGTATATGTCTGTCCAGTGTCTAGGAAGTGCTCACCATGGCTGAGCTTGCAGGGCCTCTTAGGACTGTCCAGGTGAGATGTATGGGTCGTGATGTGGGTTTGGAGAGGTTTCCAGCTAGAATTGGTCGGGATGGCCCATTAGCTCTGGGGCAGAGGCTCAGGGAGATGGGCAGGCATGCAGGACACAGGAATACTAATAGCAGCCACAGCTCTGCAGGGCGTTTCCCACCCGCCCGTCACTGTATGGAGATCCATTCTCATCTCAACTCATTTCTTGCCACAACAGCTCCCAAGGCAAACCTCGTTATTAGCTCTGCTTTGCAGGTGAGAATCTGGGGCAATGTGAGATGGCTTCTGTGCCCAGCTTGTGACCAGTTGCCACACTGACTCTCAACATGGTGAAAGCAACTGTGAATGGGCCCGATTCCAAATCCCAGCAAATTTACACTAAGGAGGGTGGCTGGGGTCTATCCATCCCCTGACTAGCTGATCTTCAGCTTCCTTATAGGACCAGGGGGAATACTGAGCATGCAGTGGACTGAGGGTCAGAGAGGTCATGTGGAGTGCTGCACACACCTGAGGGACTTGTGTGCCTGTGTGACTTCCGGGTGATTCATGAGGAACATTCCTAATGGGGTGGGAAGGAAACCTATCACTAAGCTATTTAGGAAGACCAGTCTCCAGTAGGTCACACCAGCCAGCCACTTTTATGGCAGAAGGAAAATCCTACCCAGCTCCTTCCCCAGAGATGGCGGAATGTAGCCTGGCTGACTGGCAGAGCCTCTCAGGCTATGATTCGGACCCTGGACTCCAGCAAGGGGGAAGGACAGCAGCTCCCAGTTCTTTCTTATAGACTGCTTTCTTGAGGAGCTTCAAGTGCTCTGGCTATGATTGGTGCAGGGCTCTGCTGCCTCCAGGGGGTGCTATCTCCTTTCCCTAGCAGAGGCAAAGGGTCTGGCAGCCAGCTCTGGGAGTATTGGTTTAACCTGAAATGTCTGCTAGGAAGAGCTACCTATCCCTCTCCTGGGCATTATGGTCCTGAAGGTAGAGCTTGGACTTTGGATTGAAAGTCCAGCCCTGCCATCTACAAGTTGGTTGGCTGAGACAAGACACTCTACTTCTTCGAGGCTCAGTTTTCTCGCCTGTGAAATGGGATGATCACACCACACCAGTTAGGCATGAGGATGGAGTAAGGGCCGTTTCACGTGCTTCTACCTGGTATGGGAGCTGTTTGCTGCTTTTACTACCATTTCAGGTCTTCTGTTGTTCTCTGACCCACAAGAGCTAGGGCTCAGGCCACATGCCTTGGGCAGTAGTTCTCAAATGTGTCTATGTGGAAGCTTGCCTCCAAGGACTCACCAGCAAATCCAGACCCCACACAGCTTCCCTGCAAGAAGGAGGTGACAGTGGCTGAGTTCTTGCCTACACAGAGGACAGGTGTCCATAGAGTTCCCAGCTGGAGTTGAGCAGTTTCTGGTCAAGCAGTGTTCTCTGATTTTACACGTCTGGAAGCTACCATTACAATCAGGTCTCCTTAAATGTCTTCCTTCCTTTTCCTTCCCTCCCCTCCTCTCCCTCCTCTCCCTCCCCTCCCCTCCCCTCCCCTTCCCTTCCCTTCCCTTCCCTTCCCTTCCCTTCCCTTCCCTTCCCTTCCCTTCCCTTCCCTTCCCTTCCCTTCCCTTCCCTTCCCTTCCCTTCCCTTCCTTCCTTTGTCAGATGCTGCATGTGGACCTGTGCTGGGATCTGGAGGCAGAGACAAGAACTATGACCTAGAAATAGGGGAGTGGGGAGACAAGGGTACTCAGGCAGACAACCAACTAGACTTCTACATCGGCCTCTGCAGCAGAGCATGGGAGGGTGGCAGGAATTTGTCATGGCAGCAGGGACATAGGAGCTGGGGTGCAATGGAGGAGCAGCAGCTTTCCAGGTAGTCAAGGCAGGAAGGAGCACGGTCCAGAAAGAAGAGATGACAGGGGCCAGTCTACAGCGACAGTGAGCAGAGGCCTGGGTGCTTGGCAGATGGGTTTGCATCCTGTATCTGGCTGTTTCTTAGCTGAGTGACTTTGGGCAAGTTGCTCAAGTACTGAGTGTCACTTTGCTTCATCAGCACAACAGGAATAAAAATGCCCACCTCTCAGAGCTGTTGTGATGATTAACTAAGGTAATGTCTGTAGAGTCTATGAGCTACAAATGGCAGCTGCCATTCTAGAGGGACCACTGCCGTGACTTCATGGGGACATTTCCATGGGAGCCACAGGAGGTTCACTGGACAGGTGTGTATGTCCAGTGTTTAGGAGGTGCTCTTGAAGCAAACTGTTACTCTCAGAAGGTCCTCTAAGCACACATGTGACTTTGCCATGTGGGGGTGAGGGGCAGGGAATTATAAGCTAGTGTATTCAAAACAGGAGTAGCCCTTGTAAGCAAAGCTGTTCCATTACAGCCAAATCATGTGCATCTCAGCTCCAAAGGAGAAAGTGACCATTCTCATTGAATTCTCATCACCACAACCTTGGGACTGGCTGAGATAAGATACTCCACTTCCAGGGCCCACCCTGAGTTTTCACTCAGACCCTGGATGCCCACCTCCTTCCCTCACCCTGGCTGACATTCTCAGCAACACTGCCCTCCCTTGGTCTCCAGGGGCTGAATGCTCTCAGCCTCAGGGCTTTTGCCGTGGCTGTGCCATCTATCTGGCCTGTTGAACTCATTTACTCACAGCATCTCACTCTCTGTAATAATTTATTTCCCTCTTTCCTTGTACCCTGTCTGGCTTCTCCCCCAGGGCTGAGAGCTCCAGAAGGAACCAAGGACAGGAAGCCTGTCTTGTCCACCTCTGGTGCCCAGCAGGAGAGCCAGGTTTGTAGGAGGTCTGCAAGTAATGTTTCTGAACGAACTTATGAAAGGCAGTTCTTTTTATACCCATTTCATGGATGAGGAAACTGGGGGGGGGGGGAGAGAGGGAGAGAGAGAGGCAGGCAGATGCACACACCCCTAGAGAGAGAGAGAGAGACACTCCTAAAGAAAGAGAAAGGGAGGGAGAGAGGGAGAGGGGGGTGGGGGGAGAGAGAGAGAGAGACAGGGAGAGAGAGAGAGAGAGAGAGAGAGAGAGAGAGAGAGAGAGAGAGAGAGAGAGAGCGCAGCTCCAGTCTGCCTGTATGCAGGGTTGAGGTGGGCATGAGAGACACACGCAGGCAGGGCTGCAGCTCCAGGCAGGCCTTGGAGGCTCAAGATGCGGCTCCTCAGGGCGAGTGCTGGGGTCCCAGGGACAGCGGGCGGCTGGAGCGCTCTCGTGGGCGGGCACAAGGGGCAGGCTGGGCGGGCGCAGGCGGGAGCCTGGCAGGCGCTCCGCTCCTCAGGCAGGCAGCATCGGCACAGCAGGAGCAGGTGAAGCAGGCGCGGCTCTGCACCGCGCCTAAATGCCTCCTGGGCGCAGGAGTGCAGCCGGGGGCGGGGCTGAGTAAGCCCCCATATGAACTCTCCGGGAAGCCGGGCGCCCTGCCTGCCCTTGGCCCAGGGCGCAGAGCGTCACACTGGATCTGGGGAGCATCCTGCCCCCACTGTGGACCTCAGTCTCCTCACCTAAGACATGGGCTGTCCCATCCTCACCCTGTAAGCTGCGAGCCGAGGAGGTAAGGGGTGCATCTGAAGTGTCTGGGCGCTATCGGTGTTAGGATATAGTAGCTTTTGCTGAGATTTCAGGAGACAAAGCAAAGGGCCTTCCCTACTCTAACCCCACTGGGAGATTAGCATTGTGTGTATGATTCATTAGTTTTCCTCTGACTGACTGGGAAGGCAGGCTGCAGAGGGTCCCTGCTGGGGCTTGCAGCTGGTTCTAGTTTTTGATCTGGAGAGCTGCCTGGGGACAAAATGCAGAGACACCATTTTACTGACCTTGTGTAATAATTCACCCTGTCCCTCCTACACTCGCCACCCCCTTGGGTGTGCCTGAGGGACTTGAGGTCCCCTGGTCCTCACTGGTCAGTGTACCCTAAGCCCAGCAGCACCAGGCAGATGCCCAACACCACCTTTTCAGTGCTCCTCCTCCTCCTGTCTTGGCCTTCTCCTCCAATCCATTTTCTATATCCAAGTGATCTTACTGGAATGGACCTGGCCTTGCTGGTCTGGCCCACCACTCCAGCTTCATCATCTGCCACCCTGAAGCCTGTTATTCTGGTTACTTTTCCCAGCAGGCTCTGCTCCTTCCTGCCTCTGTGCCTTTGCACATGCCATTCCTTGCACCTCGAGTTCCCTCCTCTCCCTGTCCCTTTGGCTGGTGGACTCCTCTTCAGCCGTCGAGCCCTGTACCATTGCCACCTCTTCTCCCATCTCCCTGCTCCTTCTCTGATCTCTCAACTCACAGGCCTCTCTTTCATATTGGTGTTGGCAATGGCAGTGAGTTCTATCTGCATTTGTGCTGGTCAGCCCCTCTGTTCTGGGAGGGCCATGGCTGTATAAGTCATCTTTGCAGCCTTTGTTTCTAGCCCAGGGCTTGACACACACTTATTGAGTGGGTGAATGAAGCAGTGAGCATTTTCTGGAGCCCTCCCAGCCCAGTCCTTCCACTCTGATCCTGCTGTAGGTGGTCAGTTCAGGATGAATGGTGTTTCTCCACACTCCAGGCCGAGCCCTGCTGATGGTCACCCAGAGCCTTGGGTTCTGGCCCATTTGCTGCTTCTGAGTGCAGTGCCTCTGCCACAGGTTCATGCAGCTGGCGCTGCTCTTTATCTTATATTGGGCCTTGTGTTTGCCTCTAGAATAGTTTATTTTGTCATGTTCAGCCCCAAATGGCCCTTTTTACTGGAAGACCATAGTGCCGGAGAAATCTTCCTGCCTTCGAGATCTGGTTCCTAAATAACCAGACTGTAAACTATCAGGTGAATTCACAGCTTGATCTTTTAAATGACTAAACGAGACTCATCTTTTTTTTTTTTTTTTTTTTTTTTTTTTTTTTTTTTTTTTGAGACAGTCTTACTCTGTTGCCCAGGTTGGAGTACAGTGGTGCACTCTCTGCTGACTGCAACCTCCGCCTCCCAGGTTCGAGTGATTCTCCTGCTTCAGCCTCCCATGTAGCTAGGACTACAGGCAAGTGCCACCACACTTGGCTAATTTTAGTATTTTCAGTGGAGACGGGGTTTCACCATGTTGGCAAGGCAGGTGTTGAACTCCAGACCTCAGAGACTCATCATTATAAGTAGATCAAATGCACAGTGAGTGACATTGATGACAGCCGACAAACAGAATTTACTGAACTCTGGTTGATTTTGGCCTTGTACTCTGCAAAAACTGCCTTAACGTACCAATTGATCATGAAGAAAATATGTATGTTCAAAAATACATATGGCCATTATATGAGACTTAAAGAATATCTCAGATAGGGTTTTCTGCTATAAATAGTGTTTTACAAGATGGGGTCGAAGGGCCATGTGTGTCAGAATCACATAGTCTACTTGTTAAATACAGATTCCTGGCCCCCATCCTGGACTCACTTAACTACATCTCCTGGTGGAATGGCCCTGGGATCTGCACTTTCAACATGCTTCTAAAATGATTCTGATGTTTACTGAAGGTTGAGAACTGTGGGATTAATAATGACTAGAGAATCTGAGAGGTGAGTCACAATGATGTATGTAGTGGTATGGTGCTTCCCATGCAAAACATCCATCATTGGCACTACCATGGGGGAGCTCTGGAGTCTAAATTCCAACCCAGTCTTGGCAGGGGGTCCGTTGTGCTGAGGAGGTCTCGGGGAAGGGACAGCCTGTACCAGGGCATAGAGATGTGGAACAGTCTGGTGTGCTTGTGAGCTGCACACTGCGTCAGGTGACTTGAACACAGTCATGGAGTGGGTTCTGGGGAGGACACTGGGCACCTGTGACTTTGGCAAGGTATGTGTGTGCACATAGTGGGTGGTAGGAGGAAGCTGGTGTGCTGATGAGCCAGGCTTTTCATACTGGGCAGTCTTCAACTTTGCCAGGTATCGCTTAAAAAACAAGGCTGGCAGGGCAGGGAGGGGCTGAGACCAGGAGGGTGCACTGAGTGTGGATCCCCGAGGCTTTAGCTCTATCTTGAAGGGAATGGGGTGCCGTGGAAGGACACAAGCAATCCTGTGCAGAGTGGCATTTATTGCTGTCTCCGTTTAGATAAAATGTGACAAGGGGCATTCTACCCATCCTCCCTGAACAATTCTGTCACTAAACTCTGCATACAGCACTCCAACTTTTTCATCATCAGAACAGCCTCAAATCCTGAAGCCAGAGGGAATTGGTAGAACAAGTTCTGGCATTAGACGACCTGAGTTTGTAACGGGGCCCTGTTACTGATTAACTGTGTGACTATGGGCAAGTTGCTTTCCATCTCGGGGTCTTAGATTCCTCATCTATGAAATGGATTGATAAACTAGGAATAAACTAGCTAATAGACGAAAGTGCTGAGCACAGTAGCCAGCATTCAACAAGTGCTTCTAACAGGGTAGCAATCATTGGATGCCAGTGTCTTACCATGAGCCTAAGGTAATAGCCCCTCCAGGTACCAGCCTTGGGATGGAAGCAGCTGAGAGCCTTTGTACCCAGCCCTGCTCCTCCCTGGATTCTACCCTGGGCTTGATCCCTGAGTATTGTTTGTCTGTTTGCCTTGCAGGCATCATCCCTGAAGTGTATCACTTAGTTCGAGTGTCCTGGAATCTTTTCACATCCACCATGAACACCTCTCACCTCCTGGCCTTGCAGCTGCCAAAATCCCCACAGGGTGAAAACAGAAGCAAGCCCCTGGGCATCCCATACAACTTCTCTGACCATTGCCAGGATTCTGTGGACATGATGGTCTTCATCATCACTTCCTACAGCATTGAGACTGTTGTGGGGGTCCTGGGTAACCTCTGCCTGATGTGTGTGACTGTGAGGCAGAAGGAGAAAACCAACGTGACCAACCTGCTTATCACCAACCTGGCCTTCTCTGACTTCCTCATGTGCCTCCTCTGCCAGCCGCTGACCGCCATCTATACCATCATGGATTACTGGATCTTCGGAGAGACCCTCTGCAAGGTGTCGGCCTTCATCCAGTGCGTGTCGGTGACGGTCTCCATCCTCTCGCTCGTCCTTGTGGCCCTGGAGAGGCATCAGCTCATCATCAACCCAACAGGCTGGAAGCCCAGCATCTCTCAGGCTTACCTGGGGATTGTGCTCATCTGGGTCATTGCCTGTGTCCTCTCCCTGCCCTTCCTGGCCAATAGCATCCTGGAGAATGTCTTTCACAAGAACCACTCCAAGGCTCTGGAGTTCCTGGCGGATAAGGTGGTCTGTACTGAGTCCTGGCCACTGGCTCACCACCGCACCATCTATACCACCTTCCTCCTCCTCTTCCAGTACTGCCTCCCACTGGGCTTCATCCTGGTCTGTTATGCACGTATCTACCGGCGCCTGCAGAGGCAGGGGCGTATGTTCCACAAGGGCACCTACAGCTTGCGAGCTGGGCAGATGAAGCAGGTCAATGTGGTGCTGGTGGCGATGGTGGTGGCCTTCGCTGTGCTCTGGCTGCCTCTGCATGTGTTCAACAGCCTGGAGGACTGGCACCATGAGGCCATCCCCATCTGCCATGGGAACCTCATCTTCTTGGTGTGCCACTTGCTTGCCATGGCCTCCACCTGTGTCAACCCATTCATCTACGGCTTTCTCAACACCAACTTCAAGAAGGAGATCAAGGCCCTGGTGCTGACTTGCCAGCAAAGTACCCCCCTGGAGGAAATGGAGCATCTACCCCTGTCCACAGTACACACAGAAGTCTCCAAAGTGTCCCTGAGGCTAAATGGCAGGTCCAATCCCATTTAATCAGGTCTAGGGCTTTTCCCTGTCATGTCCCTTGCCAGGCTCTTTCACTTAGCTAAGTGGGCACACTGCAAGCTGGGGTGGCACCCCAGCATTCCTGGCTTTCTGGGGCACAGATAGGCTGGCAAGAGCCGTTTTTGCATCTGTTTGCATTGTGAAAACTGGCATTCTGATACTTCAGCTGTTTGTTCCTGGGAGAATTCTGAGCGCAGATTCCAGAGGTCACAGTAAGCCTTGCAGCTTGAGCTGAAAGATGCCAGAGCCGGAGATGTCTGCTGGCAGCAGTCAGGGTTCATTCTGGTGACACAGCAACAGATGCCTGGCCTGGGAACCCAGGGATTTCACCTCCATCAGTGAGATCATGGGGTCACTGTAGGGTGAGGGAAGGAGCGCTTGGAGTCAGAGCTCCAGACCTTGGTCAGCTCCTCACCTCTGGAGAGATGGTGTATGGAGGCGCTTCAGAAGTAAAGAATTCCGTGAATGCAAAGCGGTGGGATTACTGTTATATCATTAGTGCATCCAGCTGAAGAGAATAGATCCAGTAGTCTTGGTTCACAGCCCTCTGCAGCAGGAATTCCAGGACTTACTTCCCACTCCATCCCTTTTCTCTATCACTGTGTCTTCCACCTTACATGGAAATCAGCCTGCAAGTTCCTCTCCTCGATGAGATGGTGAGCGTCCTGCAGGTGAAATCCATATATCATCATGGGGCTTGTGTCTTACATGCCATGGACAGGCCGTGGCCCAAGGAGAGAGCTCCAGGGAAGTTTTCCATGGTGGGTTGATGGTAAAGGTGCCACTCACTGCTGAATGTTTGGCGCTGGATGGGAGTCCAGTATGGGAAGGGGCCAGGACTCAGGCTGCTGCAGCCACAGTCTCCTGCCTGCCCTTCCTTGCCTCCAAGGACCTCATCTGATACAGCGGCTGGACTGAGACTCTATGGCTTTCCCCACTGTTGACCCACTACAGAGGCCTCCAGAAGTCAAGGCCATGGCTGCAGCCTCCTTCACTCCGTGCTCTGACCACTGAGCTGACTTGCCCCAGATAATGTGCCACGAATCTTTCAAAGCTTCCTCAGGGTATTGGGCATCCCGGGCATCCCAGTGGCCTTCAGTAGGATCAGGGGCAGGGAGTCCTGGGAGTCTATCTTCATGGGGCACTGGCTGAAAAAAGCAGGGGTCCCCTTCCTCCAGCCAGCCAGGGAAAAAGGAGAAAGGGCTCCAATGAGTGTGAATATCTTACCTTGGGGGTTATGGCCTAGTTCTCTGGATGCTGAACCAGGACCAAGGCTTCATTTATGTGTGGACCAGACAGCCTGTCCTTGCAGGAAAAGAAATGTCAGGGCTGCTTCTGGGCTGCATTGGATGGGATGTCTCTGCACGGCTCTGTTGGCTCAGACCAACCCTCCGGCAGAGTGGACAGTGACTGGCCTACTACAGCCTCCCAGGGCAGGGTATTCATGTGCTGGAGCCCTGGAAGAGCCTCATCATAAACCGGCATCGGTTCTGCACAGGGGGTCTGGCACAGGGCTCTCACGCTGACCAAGAACCCGTGGAACTGACACCCAAGACAAGTGCTCTTCGAGCCAGCAGCTCTCTTCCTGGAGCTGTTTATCTTATCGCTTCTTTTGGTCACATCTCCCATTCAGTTCCTTTGTTCATTTTTGTGTTGGATTTTGGGCAGATTTCTTGGGCCACTCTCTTGGACACAGCTTGTGCTTGTCCTGTGGTGCCATCTACTGCTGGCTGCTCCAGGTGACCACCTGCCAGCAAAGCCCAGGCTCCGGGACCCATCTATTTTGTGAAAAGGCCACATGCACAAAGCAACCCCCAAATGCCAAAGGAGCCAAGAGACCAAAGAAGGAGGCAGACAAATCCAGTTTGTTGGTATTGAGTGTTTTATTGAGGGAACTTATAGGCAGAAGGGTGGTCTTGGGTGGCCATAAGACAGGCAGATCTCTGCACTGTTACTCACAGACCCAAGGCTTATATACCATAGAAAATGGATGTACGTGCTCCAGCAAGACAATGAAAGGCAGTGCACCAGAGCAGGCAAGAATGCCATGTGCATCATAGCCCAGAATTTACACAATAGCATCAAGCTTGCTTTGATCTAAAAGCAGGAGTACATATTCTTACACTCGGGACAGTAAATAAAGTAGGAGTCAGGAGGCATTCATGGGACTGGGGCTAATCAGAAGTCAACATGGCAAATTAGCATCCAAGGTGGAGTCACTTTTGTCTTCACATCACCCCAGAAAGATGTCATTGTCCAAACTTCCCAAGGAATTGGGGGCCTCAGGCCCCCCTGGACCCTGCGCAAGTGGCTGAAGTTGCTTCTCATTATTAGTCTTGATGGTGCCAAGATGCTGGGGACACAGATGACTTCAGGTGCAGACATGCTTGAGGACGGAGGGCCAGGCCAGGCATCTGGGGAAGGTGCTTGGTGCTAAGAATTGGGATAGTGGGTAGAAGCCTCAATGAGTGTGTTCTGTGCGCCAGTATCACCTGAAGCTTGTAGATAATGCAGAGTCCTTGCTGCCAGCCCAGCTCAATTGGATCCAAATCCACGTTTTATCAGGATCCCAGGTTAATTGTGTGCACATTAAAGTTTGAGAAGCTCTGCTCTAAGAAACAGGTTGCCTTGGAGCCTAGAGTCACTGGGTAAGCAACTGTAGACACTCATCCTAGTTCTGGGAATGTCTCTAAAATTGTTATTGCTGAAAAGGTGCATTTGGTTTTGGTTATCTGTCTCATCTCTGGCAGCATGTAGTCATATTTTTTGTGAGGCTTTTTCATTCTTTTGATAAGTATTTGCCATATGTATAGTTTGCAAAGATATGTTCATAGTGAACATGGCTTTTTGTATTCTGGTCTATTTCACTTAAAACTGTATCATCAATAGTTTTTCATCTTGCTGGATATCTTTTTCTTTTTCTTTCTTTTTTTATTTGAGACGGACTTTCACTCATGCTGCCCAGGCTGGAGTGCAATGGCGCAATCTTGGCTCACTGCAACTTCCACCTCCTGGATTCAAGCAATTCTCCTGCCTCAGCCTCCCATGTAACTGGGATTACAGGTGCCTGCCACCACACCCAGCTAATTTTTTTTTTTTTTTTTGTATTTTTAGTAGAGACAGGGTTTCACTATATTGGCCAGGCTGGTCTCGAACTCCTGACCTCAGGTGATCCACCCTGCTCTGTCTTCCAAAGTGCTGAGATTACAGGCATGAGCCACTACCTGGCCTAGATATCATTTTTGATGGCTGCTTATGAGTGTAGAAACTGCCCCAATGAAAGCCAGCACCTCTCAGTATCTCTAGCTCCTGGGGGTGGTGGGGGGTGGGTGTGGGGGGCCATCTGTAGCCAGCAAGTGGACCCTCTGCCACCCATTGTGGGAGGAACCCATCTTACAGAGGAGGATCATGGCTGGAATTAGAGACTCATACCACAAAGACTGACTGGGAACCCTCGGAGAATGCAAAACTTTATCACGTCCTGGCTGAGTGCTAAAACCCTGCCTAATGCTATCCTTTCTTTATTAAAGCATTGATGTGGCCTTTTTTTTTTTTTTCCATTACAAAAGTAATCATATTCATTATGAAAGATATACAATATATACAAAAATAAAATTTAAAAAAAGGAAATTATCAGGAGTTCCACCACTCAAACATAATCACTGTTTACATTTTGGGGAGTCATTTTAAAAGTTTTCATATGCATAGTCATATACGTATGTCTGTTTTTTAAAAAAATGATTGAGATCGTAGTGTGTCCATATGGGTACTTATATATCATATTTAAGGATTGTTTTATATCTTTTTTGTTTAACTTGATACAAAATTTTATTCACTTGTTTATTCATTAAACAAATATGTCAGACACTATGTTAGCTGTGGGGATACAGTGGTTAGTAATCAGACATTGTCCCTGTTCTATGGAACTTAGAGTCCATTGATAGATATATCCTATGTCCTCAATATCATCTGTTGTGGCATTCTAAGCGGTCTCTAGACCTGTTGCATAGAGTTTTATGATGAACGTCTATGCAAAGAACTTTTTCTATATTTGGGATTATTTCCGTAGGAGAGATTTCCAGAAGTGGAATTAACAAAGGGCATAGGCCGGGCGCGGTGGCTCAAGCCTGTAATCCCAGCACTTTGGGAGGCCGAGACGGGCGGATCACGAGGTCAGGAGATCGAGACCATCCTGGCTAACACGGTGAAACCCCGTCTCTACTAAAAATACAAAAAAAAACTAGCCGGGCGAGGTGGCGGGCGCCTGTAGTCCCAGCTACTCCGGAGGCTGAGGCAGGAGAATGGTGTAAACCCGGGAGGCGGAGCTTGCAGTGAGCTGAGATCCGGCCACTGCACTCCAGCCTGGGGGACAGAGCAAGACTCCGTCTCAAAAAAAAAAACAAAACAAAAAAAAACAAAGGGCATAGACATTTTTCAAGGCTCTTGAAGTGTGCTGCAAAATTGATTTCCAAAAAAGGTCTGGAACAATTTGCACTCCCCGAAGAGTGCCCATTTCACCGTATCCTGGCTACTGTTGGTGATTTACCATTAACCAAAAGATTTTGACTTGAATCGCCCAGACTGGAGGGTGTCCCAGCTCCTGCCTCCAGGTCCAGCAAGCATTGTGGGCACTGACCTTTCAAAGCTAGTCTAACCCTGTCCCTCTGTGAAACTTTTGGGTGTTCCACAAAGCCTTTAGGACTGCAGGACCACATAACTTATCCAAACAGGGATACTCAAGCATGAAAGGGGCCGCCATGAGTAATCACACTGGGACAACAGGCAAAACTACCCTGGGAAATGGGAACATGAGATCATCCTACTGTAGATAAATCTGATCCCTTTAACATAGCTTGAATTCAACCCTCTCCACTATCTGGCCCCAACTTACCTGTTCAGCCTCTTTGCATCCTGACATATCACACGATTCAGTCACACTGGTCCTGCAATTGCCAACCATGCCTTGGGTGTCACTGTCTCTGTACAACTGCTCCAGCCATTCCCTCCTCCTGCCTCTAGCCACCCCACCTCCTGCCAGTCTGCAATGCCCCCCTCACCCATCTGTGTAGGTCCAAATCCCACCCTTGCTTCAAAACACAAAGTAAATGGTACCATTCAATACTGCTTTCATTCAACAAACATGTACTGACTGCTTAGGATGTGTCAGGCACATAGAGTACAAGACTGAAAACATCCCACCTCCTGTGGAACTTTAATTTCTGTGCACAACTGTGACAACTGGTCCTAAAGATGAACACAGTGATGTGCCAGACAGTCTGCCCTGTTACGGTTTTGAATAGACACACCCACCACCCCACAAGGTTGTGAGCTCTTTGAGGGCAAAATCTAAGAGGCTCATCCTCCATCCTTGCAGAACCTGACACACCCTTGGATAGAGCAGGCACTCAAGCATTTGCCAAGTGAAGAATTAATACTAAATAAGCTTACCTATTCACTCTGCAAGAGTTTTCTAATAACCAGTTCTGGGTTCTCCATGAATCTGAGATCAAAGTGGAGACTAAATTTCCCCATACCTTAGAGAAACACCCCCAGGTCCTACCACTGTGACTCTCTGTCCACCCTGATGCTGGAAGAAACTGAAGTCACCAGATTCACTGATTGCTGCTTCTCATGAGGTTAAGTGACTCATCCAAGGTCACACAGCTAGATAGGGACTGAGCCACTGGAGGGGTCAGGAGGTGATACAGGAAAGACTCAGAATGCACAAGTGGATAAGTCACCTAAGGAGTCACTGGAGTGGAGGGGCCTGGAGGGGAAGGTTACACTGAGAGCTGGAATGGCCACAGAAGAACAAACAAGCTAATAGCCCCAAAGATCTCCATTGTCCCCAGATCCCATTCGCTGTCATCTCCTGAAGAACATCACTCTTGTACCATCTGCTCCTTTTTGCACAAAACTCCTCCAAAGCCTTGTCTAACCTCTTTCTCTTTCTCTCTCTCTCTCTTTCTTTTTGTGTGTGTTCTTTTAGAGACAGGGTCTTGCTCTGTCACCCAGGCTGGAATGCAGTGGCATGATCATAGCTCACTGCAACCTCGAACTCCTGGGCTTAAGTGATCCGCTCACCTCAGCCTCCCGAATAGCTAGGACCACAGGTGCACACCACCATGTTCAGCTAATTAAAAAATTAAATTGTTTTTTGGTAGAAACTGGGTCTCCCTATGCTGCCCAGGCTGGTTTTTCTTTTTTTCTTTTTCCTTCTTTGTAGAGACGAGGGCTCTCTCTGTTGCCCAGGCTGGTCTTGAACTCCTGGCCTCAAGTGATCCTCCTGTCTCAGCCTCCCAAAGTGCTGGGATTGGCATGGGATACTGTGCCTGGCCCCCTGTCTAATCCTGAAGCTTCCACTTCCTCTCCTCTTATGTGCTCACCAGTCCATTCATATAGCTCTTGCCAAGGTCATCAATGACCTCCATGTTGTCAAATCCTGTGGCCAGTTCTCAGTCTTGTCTGATATGGTTGTCAGCTGTACTAGGCAGTTGGTCACTCCCTTCTCCTTGAGACTCCTGCATGTGGCTTTTTCAGGGCATAATGGTCATGGCTCTCTCTGCCTTCCCCATCTTCTTTCCTGGACTCTTGTTGCCCTGACTTTGGGACATTGGAGCATCCCCAAGGAGCCATGGAGGTCCTCTCATTCCCTTAGTGAGCTCACCCAGTTTTCCAGTGCTAAATGCCACAAATACAATAATGTTCCCCAATGTGTCTCCAGTCTGAACTTCTCCCTGACCTCCGGAATTTGGGTGTCCAGGCATGCTTTGTGTTTCCTGGACACCAGTCGGCATCTCAAACTTGGCAAAACTCCAGATTTGTCCCTGCTATCTCCTTCCTCCGTGTCCTTTTCATGAAAGGGCAAGTCCTGCTTTTCATTTGCTTGGGCCACAGTCTTTGGGATCACCTCCTATTCACATCCCTCATCCAATCTATCAGTGAGTTCTGTAAGCTCTGCCTTCAAAATGTTCTCAGAATGACCACTTCTCACTGCCTCCAGGCTCTGCCTTCGGGTTCAAGCCACCGTTCTCCCTACTGCAATCATGGCAGAGGCCTCCTTTCTGGATTCATTCAGCCAGAGTGATCCATTGAAACTAGTCAGGTGCCTCTACAACTTTGTTCAAAACCCTCCAGTGGCTTTCCATCATACTCAGGGCAAATTTCACAGTCACAGTCTGCACCTGTGTCTGCAGACCATCCATCCGCTCTCTGACCTCACTTCCTACTGCCCTTCCCCTCACCCACTCCTCTTCAGCAGTGCTTGCTTCTCTGCTATCTTTTGAACAGGCTAAGACTGCTCCCGCCTCAGGCCTTTCTACTTCCTACTCTTGCTGCTTGGAATGCCACCCCTTGATATCAACTTTCTCCCTTGCTCCCTTCACCTTAAGTGAACCTTTATTCGATTAATTTCCTGGCTGGGCATGGTGGTTTGTGCCTGTAATCTCAGCACTTTGGGAGGCCAAAGCAGGCAGATCACTTGAGCCCAGGAATTCAAGACCAGTCCAGACAACATAGTGAAACCTCATCTCTACAAAAATTACAAAAATCAGCTGGGCATGGTGGCACAAGCCTGTGTTCTCAGCTACTTGGGAGGCTGAGGTGGGAGGATTGACTGAGCACAGGTCAAGGCTGCAGTGAGCCGTGATCACACCATTGCACACCAGCCTGGGCAACAGAGTGAAAGCCTGTCTCAAAAAAAAAAGAAGACTAATTTTTTAACCATCCTGTAAAAATATAACCATCCTCCCTCTCTCTTCCCTTTCCTGCCCGGTTTCTGCCACGGAACTTAGCACATTGACTGGTTCCTTGTTGAGGGTCTCTACTCCCTCATTAGAACATGAACCCCATGGAAGCAGGCACTGTAGATGTTTTATTTACTGTCCAGCTCTCAGCAAGCACAGCCTGTTCATGAGAGGTGCAGAAGAAATATCAACAGTACAAGTGAATTTCCAACTGTTATAATTCATCAGTGGAGAGCTGCTCTCAAGCCTCTTATTTGTGGAGAGCGGGCATCTGGTATTGTAGCTGTTTGGTCCCAAGTTTGACAGTCGTTGTCTGCGGACTGTGTGACCTAAAGCAGCTCCCTTTGCATCCTGGTTTCCTGGTTTGTAATAATAAACACTGGCTGCCCTGTATTTAGTGCCCCAACCACTGTGCCAGATGCTTTATACACATTGCCTCCCCTCAATCCTGAGATCAGATAGATGAAGAAACTGAAGCTTATAGAGGTGAAATAATCTTTTCCACATTTTCAGTAAGAGTCAAAGTTGAAACCCAATCAGTTGTCTTCCAAAGTCTAAGACTTAGACTGTTATAGCAGGAAAGACAGTCGGTCAGCTGACCTCCAAGTGGCCTTGAAGCTCATAGCTAGAGAGTATGAGCTTTATGGGCAACGGAGAGGCACTGAAAGATTTTAAGCAGGGGCATGGCATGGTCAGGTTACATGGAGGGAGAGTAGTGTGGCTGGATTGGCCTGCATTCCCCAGAAAGCAGAAGCTGGGGTTGAGGTCTATGAGCTTTTCCTTTACTAGGGAGAAAGATCCCAGGGAACAGAATGAAGAATATGGGGAAGGAGACAGGGAAGGAGGGAGAGTCAAACTGAAGATGTGCTACGGAGCTGGCAGCTGATTACTCGATGTCTCTTAAAACCATCTCAGGACAGTTTGTCTGGATGAAAAAAGAGGTAAGAACTCATCCATCGGCTCCCGTATTCCCTTGGCAAAGGTTTATACATGGAGCATTACCTCCCCACACTCTGGGGACACACAGGAATGCTGAACATACCTGGACATGAACAGAGCAGTTCCTGCGGAGGTGAGAAGGATGTTTGGGGTGTGAGGTGAGGAGCCATCAGGTCACACCTGTGTGAAGCCGGTGAGCTCTCTCAGAGCTGGTGCCTTAGTGGGTGCTGGACCAAGAGGCCAGTGAGGACAAGAGGATCAGAAGCAGAGCATAAACAGCATCCAATTCAGGATCAGAGGAGGTGGTGTGGGCTGAACTGTGTCCCCCCAAACTCATATATTGAATTCCTAACCCACAGCACCTCATCATGTGACCTTCTTTGGAAGCAGTGTCATTGCAGATATAATTGGTTAAGATGAGGTCGCACTGGAGTATAGTGTGTCCCTGATCCAATCCCTTGGCAAAGGTTCTACATGGAGCATTGTCCATACAAGACTAGTGTCCTTATAAGAAGAGGAAATTTGGACACAGAAACACACACAGGGAGGATGTGTTGTGACCATGAAGGCAGAGTTCAGGGTAGTCCTTCTACAAGCCAAGGCATGCTGAAGATGGATGTAAACCACTAGAAGCTGGGGGAGAGGCACCCAACAGGCGCCTGCACAGCCTTCCGAAGGAGCCAACCCTGCTGACACCTTGACCTTGAACTTGCAGCCTCCAGAACTGTGAGACCATAAGTTTCTGTCATTTTAGCCATTCTGTCTGTGACGCTTTGTTGTGGCAACCCCAGGAAACTAACAGAGGAGGTAAGATTGGGGGCAGGGAGGCCCATCTGTCGGGGGCATCATGTCAGTCAGGCACTCAGTAGCTGGGGGAAAATCCCAAACTCAAGTGGGTCGTGGCAAAATGGGGAACTTATCAGCTCATGGAATGGGGCTCTCCAAAGGAAGTTCTTTGACTTCAGACTTGATTCAGGGGTTTGAACGAGGATGGTAGGGCTCTCTAGTCCTTGCCCCCTTGTCTCCACATGTTTTGAACTGCACATTTGTGTGCCTCCAGAATTCCTATGTTGAAACCATAACCCACAATGGGATGGTATGTGGAGCTGCAGCCTTTGAGAAGTGATTAGATTTAGTTGAGGTTATGGGGATTCTTCCTGATGGGCTTAGGCCCTTATAAGAAGAGACCAAAGAGCATGCTCTCTCTCTCTCTTTCTGCCATGTGAAGATACATCAGGGAGATGTCTGTCTGCAACCCAGGAAGAGAGCCCTCACTAGGAAACAAGCAGACCAGTACCCCAGTCTGTAGGACTCCCCAGGCTCTAGAACTGTGAGAAATAAATTTCTGTTGTTTATAAGTCACCCAGCTTAAGGCATTTTGTCACAGCAGCCAGAACAGACCAAGAGAGGTACCTGTGTCTTGATCTCTAGACAGAGCATTGGCTGAGGCCGACCCAGCCATGACAGAGAGAGAGAGAGAGAGGCAGGGCTGGGCCGTGGCTGGCTGGGGTGTGGACTGATCCAGAGCTGGCGGTGGGCCAGAAGAAGTTCAGCTCCCCAGGGCTGGATCTGGTGAGAGAATATGGAAGTCAGCAAACAAAGTTAGGGTCCTGAGGCACAGAGTGGGGGTGGGGTTCAGCAAGGAGGTCTTGGTGGACAGGACGGGGCAGCTGGCAGAGGAGCTAGTTCTCCAGAGCTGAGACCAGAGATGACACCAGGTCAGTGGCCCTTCACCTGTGTTCTGTGGCCTCACTTCTGTAGAGAATCGAGGCCAGCTTCAGGGTCAAGCTTCTTGGCTGGAAGCTGGGAGTTGTTGCTGTGGTTCACTGTGTTGCAGGGATACAGTGATGACTGAGAAAATGCCGAAGAGACCTGGAAGTCCCCCAGAGAAGACATCTGATTCTTACAGCCCTGCGGAGAGGCAGTCTGGGAAGGCCTTTCTTCCTAGAGGACCTCTTCAAGGTTCTGATACACCTCACAACCCCTGCAAATACAGACAGACCGACTGGGGCTCCCAGGTCCAGAGGAGATATTGGGAAAGGGTCCGCGGTGCACAGCAAGATGTCTGCTTAGCCGGCGGTAGCTGGCGCTCCTGGCCTGGGCAGCTGAGCAGGCATCTGCAAGGGGACTTGACAGCGATCGGTGGAGCAGGAGGGTGCTTGAGAGTACGGCTGCATAATCGTGGCCTTGAGGTTTCTTATTGTTTAAATGTCACCACTTATTTGAAACTAATTCCTGTCAGACTGCAAAACGTTTATCAGTGTAACTGGGCGCTGGCACAAAGCTTTCTTAAAATACATATCCTTTCATTCATAAAGCTATTCATGGGGCATTCGATTAGGCATCTTTTTTGACTGCCAAGGAAACCATACTGAAAGCAGGGCATGCATTCAGAACAAATAACTCCAGCTTGCGGGCGAAAACTCTGCGATAGCCATATCTCCCCCGCCAGATAGTGTGCTTTGTGATGGCTGGCAGCCTGTGCCCCTTGGAAATGTCATTTGCAGGCCCTTCTGGGTTTGTGACTAAGGTGTGGGTGGTGGATCTACAAAGGATTTCCCAAAAAGAAGGCCTCCTTTACATACCTTTTGTTCTGTGGACTGATCCACTTGTCCCACCCACATACCTGCGGCAGGTGGGAGACTTGTGCCTTAACTGGGCAGCTGTGAGCACCAGTTTTTTCCCCAAATTCCTGGGCGCTGTCCAAGCATGCTGCCGTTTGGCAGTGGGGCCTCAATCACATCCTGATGGAGAAAATGTGGAGGTTTCTCATCCGCTTATATAACGATTCAGACGCTGGAGTCTGTTCCACTTTTTGTCCAGTATGTAGCTTTAAAATAGTTACATATAACGACGTGAAAAGAGAGAGGTTTACAGAGGGAGATGGGAAGCGTGACAGTCCTTGCTTGTGGAGTTAGCCTCTCCAGTCCTGAATTCTTCTGTGTCCCCGCATCCTGCTTGTCTGGAAAACAGCTGCAGCTTGCTACTTTGATTCTTGGCCTTCCAGAAACTGGACTCCTGGCCCTTCTTTTCATCTCTTTGGAGAAACAAACAGCAAACAGTAAGCTTGTCATAATTAAAATTCACTGCGATACAAAGTTGCTCTAAAAGTAGTACAATTAAAATTAAAACTTATTTCATTTCTTGAGCTGACATTTCAGACAGCCCAGTGGCCTCCCACTAAACTCAAAGGTGATGAGTGTCTGCTCAGTCTCACCTCCTGGGCTTCTGTTCCAGCGTGAGTCTGAGCTCCATTCAACTCTTCCCAGGCCTTTTCAGCTCTAGGTGTAAAGGTTCAGAGAAAGAAGACACGCTTTTCAGTCAACAGATCTGAATTCTTATAAGGATTATCTTATAGTCGTTGGTCTCAGTTTCCATATTTGTACAGTGAGGATCATGGTACAGTGTTAGGGCTGGACAGAAAGCCCTCAGACTGGCTTAGGACAGACGGAGTGGTCATTTGGGTTCCAAGGCGGGGTTGGACAATGAAACCAGAGCTGTCCAGTGTGGTAGCCATGGGCCACATGTGACTCCTGAGCACGTGAAATGGGACTGGCACAAATTGAGATGTGCCAAGTATAAATTACACATTACATTTCAAAGACAGCCCCAACAAAGAATGTGAAGTGTCTCATTAATAATTTTGTATATTGATTATATGTTGAAATAGTAATATTTTAGATATATTGGGTTAAAGTATGAAAATCAACATCATCCTTTTCGTTTTACTTTCACTACTTTTTAGAACAGCTTTATAGTCACAGCAAAATGGAGCAGAAAGCATAGTGACTTCCCGTATCCTTCCTGGGCCCCAAACACGCACAGCCTCCCCGTTAGCTATACCGTCCACTAGAGTGGTGCGTTTGTTTCAGTTGATGCCAGACTCCATGGTTTTCGTCAGCGTTCGCTCTTGGTGTTGTACGTTCTATGGGTTTGGACAAATGCATCATGACATGTATCCACCATTATAGTATCACACAGAACAGCTTCATGACCCTAAAAATCCTCTATGTTTTACCTATTTATCCCCTCCTTTCCTGTTAAACCCTGGCAACCACCGATCTTTTTACTGACTCCATAATTTTGTCTTTTTCAGAATGCCATGTAGTTGGAATAATACAGTGTGTTGTCTTTTCAGATTGGCTTTTTTCACTTAGTAATAAGCATTTAAAGTTCCTCCACTTCTTTTCATGGCTTGACAGCTCATTTCTTTTTATAGCTGAGTGATATTCCATTGTCTGGATGTGCCAAGTTTATTTATCCTTTCACCTACTCAGGGACATCTTGGTTGCTTCCAAGTTTTGGCAATGATGAATAAAGCTACTGTAAACATCCATGTGCAGGTTTTTATGTGAACATAGGCTTTCAACTCCTTTGGGTAAATATCAAGGAGTGCTTTTGCTGGATTATATGGCAACGGTGTGTTTAGTTTTGTAAGCCACTGCCAAACTTCAGCCAATTGCTGGTTTCCCTATTCTCTACAGGCTGGCCTCACAAAGTTGGTCTCCTGCAGAGCTCCAAGGAAGCTGGTTTTGGCTGAATCTGAAGGTGACCAACACTGGTAGGATGCTGCTGTGTCATAGGCTGGAACCCCAGCTCCTGATCTTGCTGGAGTGTCTGCAACCCCACCTGCCTCCCCCGTGAGCTGGAAGAGCAGGGCTGACAGCCAGAGTTCTGCCATACCGCGCTACGATTGGATCCCAGGCTCTGACTCCACTAGGCCAGGGGCTGTGCTTCCCTGATCATATAAGCCCAAGGTCCAGGGTCGCTCTCCTGGAGTCTGATATCAGCCCGGCCGGGTTCCAGTGCACTGCCCTGGAGCAGGTCAGAATGCTTGTTCCTGAGCTTATCTCTGTGAATTTCCCCTGATGAACTCTGATTTGGCAGGCAGTGTGTGGGCTGCTCAGTACTTTTCCCTTGTTTACTCAAGTTTGGGGCACCAAGATCATTCCCACAGCCTTTTGTTTCAGCTTGCTAAAGGGAAGCTGCTCTCACTCTCTTCAGCTTGCTAAAGGGAGGTGGAGTTCTGAGGAAGGCAGGAACTTTGGGGGAATGTTGAAAGTTGCCTCTGTTAGCTGTGCCTACCACCTCCTTCTAATCCTCCTCTCGCCACCCAGATCCCCCACTACAATGCATTACCCAGACCTGCCCCCTACCACCCAGAAGCTATGAGGGGCTCTGATCCAAGCCCCACACTTGTCTGAAAGAGGTGCTTGGGCCCCACAGAAGCCTTGTCAAATGATGGCAGCTGTTTTCTGATAGTTCAATGGATCTGCCACCTACTCAGAGAAGTCTGGAAGTTGCTAACTCTCTCTGAGTCTCAGATTCCCTAGTAGTCAAATGAAGGGTTTGAACCAGAATATTTTCAAGAATTTGTGCTCTTCTAAGAGTCCATGTTTTTTTTTTTTAAGTTAATTTAAGTTTTAAAATTTATTTTTTATTTTATTTAAAAATTTTTATTTATTTAAAAAAATCTTTTATTTTAGGTTTCGGGGTACATGTGCAGGTTTGTTACATAGATAAACTCGTGTCATGGGGATTTGTTGCACAGATTATTTAATCACTCAGGTACTGAGCCTAGTACCCAATAGTTATTTTTCTGCTCCTCTCCCTCATCCCACTCTCCACACTCAAGTAGGCCCCAGTGTCTGTTGTTCCCCTCTTTGTGCCCGTGGGTTCTCATCATTTAGCTCCCATTTATAAGTGAGAACATATGGTATTTTGTTTTCTGTTCCTGTGCTAATTTGCTAAGGATAATGGCCTCCAGCTCTATCCTACACTATGGAATACTATGGAATGAGACCATGGAATGAGACCATGTTCCTGTAAAGGACATGGACATTTAGGTTGATTCCATGTCTTTGCTATTGTGAATAGTGATGCAATGAACATATGCATGCACGTGTCTTTATGGTAGAACGATTTATATTCCTTTGCATATATACCCAGTAATAGGATTTCTGGGTTGAACGGTAGTTCTGTTTTTAGGTCTTTGGGGAATTACCTCACTGTTTTCCACAACGATTGAACTAATTTACACTCCCAACAACAGTGTATAAGCATTCCTTTTTCTCTACAACCTTACCAGCATCTTTATTTTTTGAGTCTATGATTTATCTTTGTGGGAAATAGAGTAATTTTGTGGCCCTCCAACCTCTCCATGGAATGAAGTAGAGATCTTCCAGCAAAGCCAGTATCAGGACCGAGTGGAATATTCAGTACATGGCAGATGCTGTGTGATTTTTGTTAAAATCATAGTCTCATTTTAAGAGGACTGCCCTGATTCTTCTGGCCCTGCACATACAGGCCAAGCTTGATTCCATGGCTCTTCCAGCTAATTTCCTCATCTAAGTTAGTATTAGCCATGTCCAAGTCTGAGCTGTGCTATTAAAAACCAGAACAACAGCCTCATCACTCCCATCGACGGGCATGTGGTACTAGATAACAAGCCATAAATGTCCAAACTGTTGAGAAAAAATGTGAGATGAGTTGAGGGGGACACAGGTTGCCAGCCTGCCACTCCAGGTCCTGTGCTGGCCTGGGTGCAGCCCTGTGTTCTGTGATGCTGCCCTGTCTCCCAGTGTCAGACTTGAGCCTTCCCAGGAAAATTTTCCATGGGGCTCTGAGCCTCCTCCTCCCTCCTGCCTCGCCTGAACTGGCCCCACACTCAGGACTGGGAAGTGTCAAAGTATCTGAGCCTGGGGGAAGGAACAAATGCAAAGCACGTGGGATTCCTTCTCTGGGGAGAGTTTATCCCATAAGTAATGATTTCACAGTTCCCCAGCCTTCCAGGATGGCATCCTCAAGGTCATCTTCATCCTCTCTTCCTCTACAGGCTCTGCCACTGCAGCTACAAACTTGGCGAAGTCCCCATTAGGAAAGATACTCCCCACGACTTTGCCAGCCCCTGTTCTGGACCTTCTTCCCCTCAGAGCCAAGCCCCACAAGAGTGTTCTACACACCTAGCCACCACACTCTCTCTTTCTCTTTGCTTCTCAGCTGACAGGCATTCTCACCTCCATCAGTGCTGAAACTGCTCTGCAAAAAGCCCGTCTCTACTAAAGATAAAAAAAATTAGCTGGGCGTGGTGGCGGGCACCTGTAATCCCAGCTACTTGGGAGGCTGAGGCGGGAGAATCACTTGAACCCAGGAGGCGGAGGTTGCAGTGAGCTGAGATCGCGCCATTGCACTCCACCCTGGGCACTAAGAGCAAAACTCTGTCTCAAAATAATAATAAAAAAAAGCACAAGTGGCATATTCTTGCCATGCGATTTTGGTTCTTGCAATACTTGATCTTTGCAGCTTCATTCTTGACATCACCTCCCTGAAATCTCTTCCCTTAGCTCCCATGGCATGACTCCAGCTAGGTCCTCTGTCCCTCACATGCCAGGCTTTCCTGGTTCTGTGTAGCTTTTGTGTCCTGCATCCTCCCCGCCACACTCCATGAGCAATTACAACTGTGCCCCGTTCCCAGACTCACACCTTCTCTAGTCTCTGTCTACCTGCAGGCTGGATGCCTCCACGGGGTGTTCCACACATATCTCAAGTGCAAGTCCAAAGCAAAATGTGGGTCCTTCTCAGATTCCAGCTGGATTTTCCGTCACAGTTTTTCCTATTGTGAACCACTGAACTTCCCAGTTAGGGGCATCTGATTCAGTCTTGTTCCTTTAGCTTGGACTATCTCAAGAACCTCCCTCAATGACATATCTGCCTCCAGGCCTTTTGTCCAGTGATCCTTTCTCTGGGCAAGGTCACACATCTGACCTTGACTCTCCCACTCAGCAGTTCCTGCCCTCTGGAGGATGGGGTCCCCGTGCTTTCATATGGCCCCTGGCCATCCACAGCATCCCCCTGGCTGGCCTTCCTCTCCTGCTTGCTCTGGCGCCCCCTCACTCCCACCCCATGTTTGAATCCACAGACTCCTTATTTTTAGGTCATCACATATGCCACACTGTGCCCAACTCAATGCCTACCGAATCTCATGCTTTCCAATTCCAAGTTTACCTTCTCTGAAAGTTTTTCCTGGCTCCCTTGTTTCTTGTCTGCATCCCTGGATTTTGCACTTTGCCATGTTCCTGTTGGGCACTTAGGGAATCTTAGAGCTGGAAGGATGCAAGAGAGTCTCCATCTTTCCACCTGGCTGTAACCCCTGCAAGCAAAGGGTTTAGGCTGTTATCTCCTGGGCAGCCTGCACAGTACCTGGCCCAGAATAATGCTCCCTGAGAGAACAGTAACTTGGTTTCCACCTTGAAGAACAGATGTTGGAGCTTGAAGGTGCGCTGGCCTCCAAGAGGGGACCAGGGAGGTGCAAGGCCAGTGAGCCCATCTTCCCCATGACGCAGCCAATCAAGACTCCAGAGGGCTCCAGCAACAGCATGAAAAAAATAGCTCTCCATACAAAGCATGGAAACTGGACTTCGGAGCCTAGGGGAATGGGGCTTGTCTGCCTCTATTTAAGAAAGCGGGACAGGCTGGGCGCGGTAATCCCAGCACTTTGGGAGGCCAAGGCGGGTGGATCACGAGGTCAGGAGTTCAAGACCCATCTGGCCAACATGGTGAATCCCCGTCTCTACTAAAAATACAAAAAATTAGCCAGGCTTGGTGGCGGGCATCTGTAATCCCAGCTACTCTGGAGGCTGAGGCAGAGAATTGCTTGAATTTGGAAGGTGGAGTTTGCAGTGAGTCGAGATCATGCCATTGCACTCCAGCTTGGGCGACAGAGAGAAACCTTGTCTCAAAAAAAAAAAAAAAAAAAGAAAGAAAGAAAGAAAGCAGGACAGTATATTGCAAATTAAGCTCAATAAAAAAAGAGAAGGAGAGGGAGAGAGAGAAAGAGGGAGGGATGAAGGGAGGGAGAGTGGGAAGGAAGTGGGCAGGCAAGCAGACCATGGTCCCCTGCCAATTCTCAGGGCACCGGTGGAAGCAAGTTCTGCATCTCAGGAACAGTACTTTATCACCTGATTGTACTTCCTCCACCTTTCCCCAGGCAGAACTATTGACCCAGGGATCTACAACATTTGTATATGTCAACACAGAAAACAATTAACAAATGCTTATATTCCTGTGCAAATATGCAAACTTCCTTCTGCAGACAGGAGTAAGCAGACACCTGGCAGTATTTTTAGAAATATTTAAGAAACACAGTCCAGGTAAGAAGCAGGCTGCTGTGCCCTCCTCTGGGAGGGCCAGTACCTGGAAGCATCTATTTTTCTCTGTCTTCCCTGCTGTGCTCTGAGCATGGGGATGGTTCTTGTCCTTGTCCTTCAATCTCTATTAAAGCTGGCATTTTCAGCTGGGCATGGTGGCTCACGTCTGTAATCCCAGCACTTTGGGAGGCCGAGGTAGATGGATCACTGGAGGTCAGGAGTTTGAGATCAGCCTGGCCAATATGGTGAAACCCCGCCTCTGCTAAAAATACAAAAATTACCTGAGCGTGGTAGTGTGTGCCCCAGTTACTCAGGAGGCTGAGGCACCAGGATCGCTTGAACTCGGGAGGCAGAGGTTGCAGGGAGCCAAGATTGTGCCACGGCACTCCAGCCTGGGGGACAGAGACTCCATCTCAAAAAAAGAAAAAAAAAAAAAAGCTGGCATTTTCTTCAGTGCTTATGCTGTACCAGATACATGCATTTACTGACTTCACAATGAGAGAGAAGCCACTATGTATGTCATCAGTGAAGGAGGGTCATTTGGCAAGTATTATCAAACGCCACCTACTACGAGCCAGGCCCGTGGCAACGGGAAGCAGCACTACACAGAAGGAAAAGGCATGTGGAGAAGCTCAGAGCTGACAGGGGAGTCTACATTTGATTGTAAGATTTCTGTACAAAATGCCTTTCTGTGTGCTGTATCATATAGTGAAAGATAAGAAACAATAGAATGTCCAGCAATCAGAGAAGGCTGGACATGACAGGCTGCTTTTTAACAGCACTGGGAAAAGCTCGTGATCTGTTAAATATTTTAAAATCAGGATACTAAGCCGTGGACTATGTGTCTCATTATTTGGAAGTGCACTTATACATTCACAGAAATACCCCGGAAGGAAATATCCCAGTGATCATGGGATTGTAGTAACATTTTTGTTTGTACTTTTTATATATCTTAAATTAAAAATTCCTTGTGCATAGGTGAAAAGTCTGTCCAGGAAGCTTTGTAGGGTCCCCTGAGTTCTTGGTGTTTTGTCAGCGGAGGCTGGTTTGAGTCATTGCTGTAGGAGAGCTACCTAAAGCAAAATGAAGGGGAAGCAGGAAATGCAAGTTTCTAAGCTTCTCACAACTTTCGCAAAATTGCTTTCCTGCAAGGCTGTGCTGCTTCACCTGCTCCCCCACCAGCTGGTGTGAGAGGCACAGGGTTTGGAGCAGACAGCTGTGTCCTGAAGGGATGGTGTTCTGTCTGGTGACACTTAGTGGCGGTCCACTTTTCTCCCACAGGATGCTGGCTGATCTAGTTGCCAAGGCTCCTGCCTAGGTCTTATCTCCAAACACGCAGGCATGGTTAAGAGATGAGAAATACACACATCTGGACAAGAGACTGGAGCACAGTTCAGTCAGCCTCAGCAGCGTTACCTCCAAGAGCAAATGCACGTTGCTGTTGCCGGAGACCTTACTCCTCTGCCTTGGCTGAAAGTGTTTGAGTCTGTCTGAACCATCTGTTGTCTCCAGGGCAGCAGGAAGTTTGCAGGAGGCCTGTTCACTCCAGGTGTTATCGCTGTCACTGAGATGGTGCCAAACCTACAGGCAGCAGGAGGCCAATTGCTATGGCAGAGAGAGCCTTAAGTGGGGAGCCAGGCAGCCTGGGGACCCTGGGCCACAGCTTCCTTCCCTGTGATGTGCACTGTCATGCCCTTCCCGCTCAAACATCCATTCACTCTGCATGTCCTGGTAGAAGGAGATGCCAGGCGAACCCTCGGGGTAACCTCAGCACCTGGAAAAACTCCTCAGTGGGTTTGCTCAGTGTCATTTGAGGATCCCAACCTTGAAGGTTTTGAACTTGGGATCACACATTGTTTCAATCAGTGTTAGGATGGGGATCTGTCTAGTTCAGGCATCTCACGTTAGAGATGAGAAACCAGACTCAGAAGTCTGACGGTCCTTGGAGGCTGGCCGAGAGGAAGACCTGAGGCTCCCCGTCTCCCTGCATGGGCACCTCATACCACTTTGCTTTTCCCTGCCCCATGTCAAGAGCAAGCTGGAGCTGAATTTGGGGCTCCCCATTGGACTCCGAGCGTGATTTCCTCCACACTCCATGACCAGGAGGCCATTTGTAGGAGGCTGGGATGAGCAAAGTGGGGCAAAGTGCCCCCTGCCTCCAAGTGCTCGCATGGAGATTGGGCAGTCAGAAGCCATAGGGGAGAAACCCCAGGACTTTATCAGAGCAGAGAGAACGGCACCCCCCCTTCCTGGGCCCTGCCAGACTCTTGGCAGAAGACCAGGGCTACTCATGGGGCGGGGAATGGGAGAAGGAGGGAGCGGCAGGGACAGTCTGTTCCAGCCCTCCTGTGTTCTTCCTGAGCCGAGTCACTGAGGCCTGCAGCACAGCTGTGACACAGCTTTTGGAGTGTCCTGGTAGGAGGGCTTTGGACTACAAGTGGGCATTGGAAGCAGATTTCTTTCTATACTAAGGCAGTAGATCCCCTGACCTTGCGATCTGTTCCTGAAAATGTGAGTTGTACCTTGAACCACAAAATGGGCTGTGGGGTGCAGCTTGGTGTGTTGGAAGGAGGGCTTTGGATGTGGGTTGCAACTGCATCATCCTTGCTCAGTTCCCATGTGGCAGGGGTGCTCCTGCCTGGTCTGGGGCAGTCTGGCAGGCTGCTTCGTAGCCCCAAGCCTGGATCTGCCAAAACTGGCAAGGAGTGGAAGCCTCCCCATGGAGCAGTGCCTGAACCTGTAGCCCTCGGGGCAGACACTCCTGGCTCCTGGGCACCTCACTCATCATGGCTTCTCACTTCCTTAGTCATCTCGGGCCGCTATTGCAGAATGCCACACACTAGGTGGCATGTGGACAACATGAGTTTATTTCTTACAGTTCTGGAGGCTGGGAAGTCCAGGATCAAGGAGCTGACTTATTTGGTTTCTAGTGAGGACCTCTTCCTCTTTCATAGACAGTGTCTTCTTGCTGTGTCCTCACATGGCAGAAGGGGTGAGGGACCTCTCCAGGGTCTTTTATAAGGGACCTAATCACCCCCCAACAACCCAGCCTCCTAATAGCATCACCTTGAGGTTTAGGATTTCAGCACATGCACTTTGGGTAAACACAGTCGGTCTAGAGCATCCTCCCTCCCCACCATGGGCTCTGCTCCCAGGTGAATGTCCACACCCAAGGGGGGCCCCAAGTCTTCCTTAAGTCTCTTTGCCCAGGACAGACTGTGCTGAAAGGGCTCACCCAATCTTCTGATATGGTTTGGCTGTGTCTCCACCCAAATCTCATCTTGAATGATAGCTCCCATAATTCCCATGTGTCGTGGGAGGGACCTGGTGGGAGGTAATTGTGTCATGTGGGCGGGTCTTTCCCATGCTGTTCTCATGATGCTGATAAGTCTCACGAGATCTGATGGTTTTATAAAGGGGAGTTCCCCTGCACATGCTCTCTTTTGCCTGCCTCCATGTAGGATATGACTTTGCTCCTCATACGCCCTCCACCATGATTGAGAGGTCTCTCCAGCCATGTGGAACTGTGAGTCAATTAAACCTTTTTCTTTTACCCAGTCTTGGATATGTCTTTATTAGCAGTGTGAGAATGAGTTAATATATCTCCTGACAGCCTGGGACCCTCTCACCCCTCACCCCTCTTCAGTCTCTCCTTGTACAGGTTCCCTCTCCTCCAGCCCCATCTTGATCCTTGTGACTTCTTTCTTCCTTAAACTCTCTGTACTCCCTCCTGCTCCCAAGATTTTGTATCTGCTGTTTCCTCTGCCTGGAATGTACTCCTCCTGGCCTACAGTTCCCAGCTAGCCTGGAGTGGAGAGCTTCTATGTCACTCCCTCTGGGATGCTCTTGCTGACCCCCAAGACTGGCTCAGGCCCTGAGTTCGACCCTCTTGTGGTTCAGAGAATTGCTGGGCATAGCCATGCCCTCACTTGTGCTTCCACTACCACATGGGGTTGCTGGGCTGTTGTCCACCTCCTCAGGGGTATCTGCTTCCTCAGAACAGGGCCTGGGCCTTTTGTCCCCTAGGATTCCAGTGCCAGCACAGAGAGCACCATTTAGAAATAAGTTTCTCTAGCAAATATTCGCTGCCTTAGGATTAGGTTAGGAGCTCCACCTCCATTACCTAGGCCCGTTGTACTGAGGACCTACGTTTTAACTACTGATTTTCTTGACTGATCGCTACACCAGCCTGAAAACTCCAAGAAAGCAGTAAATTTGTCTTGTTCACCTTTGTATCCCCAAAGTCTTTGTATCCCCTAGGACAGCATGAATTCAACAAAACTAGCAGGAGACTTGGCATACTGTACATACTGAAGACATGTTTGTTAAATAAATGAATTAACTAATTAATTAATTGATAGATGAATGGTGGAATAGATGAAGGAATAACGGTTCTCTCCCTGGTCAGTATTTGCCTTATTTAGATTTGTTAATGTTTATTGCTGAGTTCAACTATGGAAGGGATACAGATTCTGGAAAACTGTGCTAAAAACATTCAAGTTGTGGACTGCAGGTGGAAAAATGGCTACTTTTTTCAAAACATACCTCATAGACCAACTGAGTCAGTATTAAATGAGGTGATTGCTTAAAAATGCAGATTTGGCCTGGCGTGGTTGCTCAGGCCTGTAATCCCAGCACTTTGGGAGGCCGAGGCGGGCGGATCACGAGGTCAAGAGATAGAGATTATCCTAGCTCACACAGTGAAACCCCGTTTCTACTAAAAATTCAAAATATAAGCCAGGGGTGGTGGCAGGCGCCTGTAGTCCCAGCTACTCGGGAGGCTGAGGCATGAGAATGGCGGAAAACTGGGAGGCAGAGTTTGCAGTCAGCGAGATTGCGCCACTGCACTCTAGCCTGGGAGACAGAGCGAGACTCCGTCTCAAAAAAAAAAAAAAAGAAAAGAAAAGAAAAAAATGCAGATTTATGGATCAGCCTAACTTACTGAATGAAATGTTCAGGACTTTGGGTAATTTATAATTGAAAACTTAAAAAAGAGTCTTGATACAGAGATGTCATTAAACAGGAGAGTTAGATTACTAGAAGATGTCTTTTGTGTATTGAATGTGAAAAAAATACAGATTAATGGGTATAAACAATATCTGTAAAATAGAGGGGAAACGAACATGTAACTATGTTTTTTCTGTGTATATACATTTATGTTATATATGTACAACCCACACAAATGCATACTTACATATATACAATTTTTTTTGACATTTGTGTGAGCACAAAGATAAATGTGAAATAAATTTAATGCTGAGTACTCTGGAGGCATAATGTGGGAGATTGTTAACTTTTGTTTCATAAACTGTTGTATTGTCAACTGTTGGAATAAACAGAATATTACTTTTGTAAATTAAAAAAACTATTAAAAAGTGTTTTTTAAATTTCTCACAAACAGACCCTTCTGTCCTTAATTATTGGGATATCTTTAAAGTAGGGTTGCCACATAAAATACAATATGCAATGTTGGAGAAATGATAAAAATTTATTCATTGTTTATCTGAAATTAAAATCCAGCTTGGTGTGGTGTATTTTTACTTGCTAATTTTGGCAAACAAACCCTAATAGCAAATCTCCTAATGTACAATTCATGTAATAAATGCTTTTTCCACACACTTCTATTTGAAGGGTGGTGGTCCCAGCTGGCAGATTCTCTTCAACAAGGACAGTGTATGTCGAGTTAGTGAACACAGGACTATTACCATCAATGTCCAAAACCTTGATGGCCAGGGTTGGAGCTGAATGACGAGGGTGTACTGCTCCATCTGTTGCCACAACAAGAAGTTCATAGTAGTCCCTGACTTCTTTGTTAAGCTTCACTGCCGTGTAAATGCTCCCATTGGATGTGATACGAAAAGATTATTAAAGTTACCCAAACTGTAGTGCACTTGACCATTTATTCCAGCATCAAGGTCTGTTGCCTACTAAATAAAATGAAAAACAAAAAAATTCACATAAGTTTTGATGGGTTACTATAAATGAAGGTAATAGTTAAGCTAGTTTAATTTTTCCGAAGCTTGTGATATTTGAGATTTTAGGAACATCTATGAATTAGCTGGCATAATATGTGTATGGAAAGTAGACTGGGAATAAAAATCCTTTTTTCAGCAGAAATATTAGCGTATGAAGAGGACATAAGTCTGGAGTGATTGTGACATGCTTGATTAATTAGTGTTCAGAATCACTAAAATGTAGGCAGACAAGAGGAGAGTGGAATGAAATAAATATTGAAAAGAAATATGAGGCCAGATAAAACTAGACATTGAAATTATGTGAAGAACTGTGGACATTACACAGATTTCAGAAAACAATAATGGATTCTAAATGAGATATGATTTAATCGGAAATCGTTTTCACATGCCATTCTGATAATGACGTGCAGAACAGATTGAAGGGAGGCAGTAGTAGAAATGAAGAGTTAAGAGGCGATTGCTGTAGTCTTGAAGAGCAATGATTGTGGTGCAGAGAGGACGGAGAATAAATAAGGAATAGAGTCGAGAAATGTTTATGAGGTATGATTAACAGCATTGGCGTGCATTTGATTGGAAATGAGATAAGAGAATATTAAGAATTAAAGTTCTCCCCCACCCCACCGGACACACACAAAAAAGAGCTGCTCTCAGATTTTTGACTCAAGCAACTGTATAGATGGGGTATCTTTTGCAGAGAGGGAGAATGCTAGACCACAAGAACACTGTAGTGAATAGTGGAGGGTTTCAAGGGAATTACAAATGTATTTTGAGTTTCTGGTATAACCACATGGAGACATCTATTAAGCAGATGGTATGTGATAATGGAGATCTGTGCTGGGGGTGAAAACTTGGGCGTCATATGCTCCATGGGAAACCTCAGTTATCTGAGTGCATAAAAGTCTAGGGAGAAAGACAAAGTTGAATGTATTAAGGAGACTGCCTAGCACAAAATCAAAATGTTTTAAAAATCTGAGAAAAGAGAGAAAGGGGAATCACTAAAAAAGACTAACAAGGAAGAGCCACAGGCATAGGAGAAAACAGGAGAGCATGATGTTTGGCAATCCAGGAAAACAAACTCTAGGTTGTCTGAGGTTCTGAAAAGTTTTGAAAAGGCAAAGGCAAAGAAAGGGAAGATTGGAAATGGAAGCATCTATGACAATCAGTGAAATGTTTTAGGTAGGTGTTAGAATCCACACTTAAGTATCAAAACAGTAAATGCAAAGTAAGGACAGTCTCCTTGAAAGAAGCTTGATATCTAAGAGTTTGCTATTTAAAGAAAGGAAACACTTTGGGAGGCTGAGGTGGGTGTAACACCTGAGGTCAGGAGTTCAAGACCAGCCTGGCCAACATGGTGAAACCCCATCTCTACTAAAAATAATAATAATAAAAAAGGCTGGATGTGGTGGTTCACACCTGTCATCCCAGCACTTTGGGAGGCCGAGGCGTTCGGATCATGAGGTCAAGAGATCGACACCATCCTGGCCAACAAGGTGAAACCCTGTCTCTACTAAAAATATAAAAATTACCTGGGCATGGTGGCGGGAGCCTGTAGTCTCAGCTCCTCGGAAGGCTGAGAAGGGAGAATCACTTGAACCCAGGAGGTGGAGGTTGCAGTGAGCCAAGATCATGCCACTGCACTCCAGCCTGGCGACAGAGTGAGACTCCATCTCAAACAAACAAAAAAAAAAAATTAGCTGGGTGTGGTGGTGCACACCTGTATTCCCAGCTACTTGGGAGGCTGAGGCAGGAGAATCACTTGAACCCAGGAGGCAGAGGTTGCAATGAGCCAAGGTGGTGCCATTGCACTCCAGCCTAGGTGACAAAGCAAGACTCTGTCTCAAAAAAAAAAAAAAAAAAAAAAAAGAGAGGGAGAAGAAGGTGGCAACTGAAAGGAACCAACAATTCTGTGTTTGTAAAATAACCTTTTTGTTTTTTTAAGCTGGTATTGGCAGAATTTTTGAATATCTGAAATAAAAACTTATTCTTCTTGATATTTGAGATCGTTTTATAAAAATGTTTTATAACATTCTCATGATATTTTCATCATTTCTGTTATTTTATCACTTAGCTTAATATGTTGATTAAGAATTATGGAGATGCACTTATTCCTTGGAGGAGGACTTACAGTTAAGCTTTCTTAGAAATTATAATTTATTGATGTGTATTTATAAATGAGAGGATTTAAGATGAAGTTTTAAAAAATGAAAAATAAACTTTTGAAGAGTTTTAAAACTGCCATTTTGAGAATAACTGATTGCATTCATGTTGTTAAACTCATAATTATTCAGTTTAGTTACATTTACTGAGATAATTCTAAAAGCACAAATTGATTTTTAAAATATTAATTATTTAGCTATAACCGGCCAGGCACGGTGGCTCATGCCTGTAATCCCACCACTTTGGGAGGCCGAGGCAGGTGGATCATGAGGTCAGGAGATTGAGACCATTCTGGCCAACATGGTAAAACTCCAACTTTACTAAAATACACAAAAATTGCTGGGCGTGGTGGTGCATGCCTGTAGTCCCACCTACTTAGGAGGCTGAGGCAGGAGAATATCACTTGAATCCAGGAGATGGAGGTTGCAGTGAGCCGAGATCTTGCCACTGCACTCTAGCCTGGTGACAGAGCACAAATCCATCCCCCAAAATAAAGATAAAATAAAATAAATTATTTAGCTATAGCTGAATTAGTGCTGATCGTACTGTTTCATCAAAATTTATAGCCTAATGAAAGTTAAAAGAGAATGGCACTGTTCAAAGATCTCAAAACTGAACGTTCCATGAAATTAACTATATCAAACACTCCATCAGTGCTTGTGCTTGTGTTTTTTATCCTCCATACATTTTTCTCAGGAAAAATATTTTATTTGATTATGTGAACATGCTATTAGATGCAAATGCTTAAAGAAAATGTTCACATTTGCTTATGTTGTCAAGATGACATTGCACTTGTCAAATATATATTTACATATATATACATAATATTGAATAGTCTCAATGTATTTGTGAAAATCTACTTGTTAAAAATATGAAATAACTATGAGTAAAAATGTAGTCTTCAGACTCACAACTATAGCTGCGTAATGGTTGCTCCTACTTATACATTTCCATGGATCCTTTTTGCTCTTCTGCTCCTTGTTGACCTATTCTCCAAAGTCATAGTATTACTAAGAATAATACTATTTTTATATTGCCTTATGTTTAAAAGAATTCTTAAGTTACAAGATCATCCATAGTTTACTTTAATCAAACCTATTTTCTCAAAATTTAGCCTATGTTTCGAAAAGAAAAACGTATTTGATTCAGAATTCAGCTAAGTTGGACATCCAAATTTTAGTTCTATTATTACAATTCTTTTCTTCTATCAGTAGAAAAATAAAATTAGCTCTTACCATATTTTCAAATGGGGTCCTTTGTTAATACAGTTTAGCAGAACACATTCACTGTATACTCTAGAGGCTGACACTTGTTTTAGAATGAAATACAGAGCGAACATGTTAGAATCAATGCAAAAGATTTGGGGCACCATCAAGGTATTAAAGTGTATGATTTATTGTGACATATTTTATTATATGAATCATGAAATCTGTGTTTTCTCCCTTCAAAAGAGGGAATCTGTTGATGTTATGTCTAGAAAGATGTACAATGTCTATATTTGGCACATTAGTAGGCAAACCAGGAAGACATAATATTCCAAGAGGCACTCACTCCTTATCAGAAGTCTAATGGAAGTCTAGGCCAGGATATTCCAGGCATCCCACTCCTGTAATAAGGAAAATTCTAGGTCATACAGAAAGCTGTAATAGTAGGTGAATTTTTCTTTGGTATATGAGGTGAAAAATAAAAAATAATAAAAACAATACTTCTGAGATAAGGATGACAATTGAAACTTACTATGCCTGAACATTGCACACACGCCTGCTTATCGTAAGAGGCCCCAAGGGTGATGATGAAGATAATCCAGTACTGTGTTTATTATTGATTTTAAAAATTGATTACAGTATACTGAGTATTCATTTTCTGTGGGAGCATCTTGAGGCTATTTAAAAGCACACATAGAGAAACATTCAACAAAATTACTGCTCTCCAGAAGAAAGTATATTAAATATTTGATCAAATTGAAACTGAGAGAAGCATCTGCTGTGAATATTCGTTTCCCCCAAAATGTATTTTCAAGTCTTACAACCACTAATGGCTAGAGTAACACATTCTAATAGCAAATGTGACTGAAAAATTATCTACATTTGTTCCAATTATTCAAAGGTATTAAAGTGGGGAAATTCTGGCTTGAGCAAACTGACAATATAGTCAACTTCCTTGTCCAACGAAGTCTTTTTTGGTTCTTTGTCTCTTTCAATGATCCAGGTTTATTCTGAGGAATATCTGCTCTTTTACATGCTTTGTTCATGCCTGTCTTGTTACTGTGTTACCAATCCCTACAGCTTTGCCTGGCACATCGTTGGCACTCAATATTGAATAAATAAACATGCAGCACTTCAGACAGTGTTTCTATGGATTGAGACAAGATGAGGTTTCTGAAAATAAGATAATAATACAATGTATATGTAGTGTATAATAAGCATTCCTCTATACAGGAGACTGGATTCTCATTATATATTTGTTGAAATATATTTGCCAAACTTGTAATTCCTTATTATATTGGCATTTAACATAGCAATGCTAAAGATTGCAGCATTTACGCAATTCATTATTTCCCAGAATGTCTTTTTTGAACTTCCCCAGAACTAAGTTTCATTGATACTGTCAGAATTGTGTAGGAATTACAGAGGAAATCAGTGATCTTAATAGACTGAATTATATATTTCCTTTATTTAATGTGCAAATTTGAGTAAACCCCAAATCTAGGAAGATATTACTAACAGAGAATGTTGATACAATCTAAGAGCTGCATTAAGATTGTACAAATCAATGGCAATTTTAGAATCTAACAGCTTTCCTAATATGATAGAGCAAGATACCCTATGGTTAAGTAATTTACAAATAATATTCAGACCTTAAAAATTTGCAAAGAGTATTCCTCAGTGTAATTTATAGTCTCTTACTATGGCCACACAGGTCAGATTTTATGGTCAAGATCAGGATGAAAACTATTGTTTCTCAGGTTGTCAGCATTAGGGTAGCTGCTTAATGCAATCTGTGCGTGTTTTTCTTTTCCCAGCCACTTAAATTCTCTCTAGAGCTAAATCAGCCTAAAAATGAACTTGAGTTTAGTTAACGATATAATGTGTCTTGGGAAGGCATCCCTGCTTCTATATTTCTACCTGTTTCCATTAACTGCAGAATTATCCTGTCATATCATTTTGAGTTTGGAGTAGAACTTGACCTTGTTCCAAAATATGTGACATGGTTATCTGTTGCTATGGAAATTATGAAACTCTTTTAAATGAAGCTATAAAGCTGTTACAAATTCCTTCACACCCGCACAACATGGATTTGAAGGAAGAACATTTTATACATTTTGGAACTAGCTGAATAATTGACAAGAAATAAATCAGCTGTCCATTATTCTTTAGGATCCAGGTGTTGGTGGTGGCTCTAAAAGGTGGCAGTAGGAGCTAAAGGATGAGACTGCCTGGGTTATTGACTTACTTGACAGAGCGCAAGTGAATAAAATGACTTCATTTAGTCAATACCTCTTTGCTGATTTCAATCTGCTCTGCCATGCAAAGAAGCAGCTTGCTGGGCTCAGCAGTAACTCGGGCTCTATTCCCCCTCTAACTGGGCTTGGTTTGGGAATGCCCAACAATGTGCTTTCTCTTTTTGCATAAATGCCAGTTTTCCCTCAATGCCCTTGTCTAAGGTTTCCTTTGGAGGAGAATGCAAAAGACAAAGAATGACAGACAGAATAAATTATTTTAAAAATTTGCTTCAAAGTCTGTTCCTTGAAGTGATCTAAAATAGTGATTACTGAGTTAAAGAGAAACCAATATAAATATAAAAAGTGATATAATATTGGACGTCCGTTCTCAAAACTATGACTTCAGTTGGCTTTAAGAAAGTAGGATGGACAGAAGGGAGACATCTTTTCTAGCAATTCTGCAAATCAACACCACCATTTTCTGCAAAGCAGACAGGAGGAAATTGAATGTTTCATTGCAAAGTTTCATATTAAAAAACCAAAACATCATTTCAGCTTTCCCATATTCTAAGGAAACTAATATTCAGTGCAAATATGTATTCTTGCGTTAAATATTTACTGAGTACTTACTAAATTCTGGACAATGAGCTAGTTAGTGGAATTACTAAAATACATTGTGCAAAGCCTCAAATGAAATATGCTTTCTCATTTAATTAACAGAGCAAGACTATGAGACAGAAAATAATACCTGAGTAAAATAGTACCTCAGCCTCCCGAGTACCTGGGATTACAGGCATGCGCTACCATGCCTGGCTAATTTTGTATTTTTGGTAGAGATGGGATTTATCCATGTTGGTCAGGCTGGTCTTGAAATCCCAACCTCAGGTGATCCACCCACCTTGTTTATAATCTAACCTAATTAGAATCTCTTTAAAAGCAGGACAAAAAATTCAACAATTTGTATGATTATGGCTATGTTAAAATATGTCTAGAAAATACAGCCAGAGGAAATAAAAACTTTCATTGCCTCAAATTGCCGCAAAGCCAAGGGGCACTGCCCATGGCCAGGGAGGGTGAGCCCTGGAAGCACCGAGGTTGCTGACTCCCAGCCCAGGAGCAGCTGGACCTTCAGCCCTGAGTGCCTGACTTCTCCTTGCACATAAATCCAGGTCCCAGCATCTTGTCATTGATGGGAGCAGCCCTGGCTCACCCTCTTGGAAAACAGAAAGATGCTCATGGATGCTGGCTGTGAGGCAACCTGAGGGCTCAAAGACCTCCTGTGGGGCTCACACTGGGGCCAGAGCCTCAGCCTCTGACACTTGAGAATGGAGTGGACAGGATGGGTGGGGCAGAGAAGAAGAAAGTTCTCCGGGTGTCCTGGTTACTCACCCTGATGCTGGGAAATGCACACTCATGGCTGAATCAGGGAGAATCAAGTCTCTTGGCCAGAGAAACAAGCCATTATGGCCAGCAAAGCGCTCACTAAGCACATGCAAATACACATATATGTGCACCCACAAACACATAGAATTACACACATGCCCAATACACACATATGTACATGCACACTAACTCATTACACATATGAACATGCATGCACATGACACACCTATACACATACACTTATGTACAGATGCCCAAATGCACACATATTCACACCCTTACACAATACACATGTATATACATGTACTCCTGACACACATTCACACACATGTGCACACACACCTACATACACACCACAGTATAATACGCTTAGTAGAGTAGTATCGGGGGGCCTCAGTTGTGGTCAGATGACCTGACACTTAGTCTGAATTGTTAATAATTGAACTGTGTGATTTTGTCTAAATCTTTTCATCTCTGCTTCCAGCCCCCAAAAGAGTGCAGTTGACTCAAACCATCTGGAAGTTCTCTTTAGTTGTAAAATTCTGTGATTTCAATGGGAAAAGATGGTATCATCCACCCAGAGCTCACCTGAGCTCCTTCTCTGAACCCTGAGGAGGATCCTGGGGGCTGGAGTCACAGCACAGGGTGCTTGTGAGGCTGTCCTCATCCAGCACCAGCCCCAAGAGTGTTGCCACCAGGGATAGCCCAGCGTGCCCGCAGACCTCTGCTACGGGCATTCCTGTGACTTCTTCCCTGCCTCTCCTCCCCACACCCACGCACTTCTTCCCTCCTTTCTGATCAAGAATATGCCTTGGGAGCAAGTAGGTAGGAACCAGCAACCTTCTGAGGCCCAGTGCTTCCAGAAAGAGGTCAGCAGCTGTCTGTCCTGGGGACGTTTCCTGGTGGAGGTGGAAGGGGGCTCACTGCTCCTTAACACCCTCTTTCAAGAGTGCCTCCTTGGTTTACTCTTTCTGGCCAGGGCAATCATCTGGAGCAGACAAGCCCGTTCCCTGTCCCAGCTCAACATCTGGAAGTTGCTGGGTCATGGGCTCCAGGTGTTGTTTGGAGCCTCTCATCAGCACGTGACTTTTGGTTGTGATGATAAAGTCTGACCGCACCTCAGGTTGCCACCCAAAGCTCAGCTACAATCTCTACAAATTACTCCTGAAAGCAAATTTCTCAGGCAGCTGTGGAGCTGAGCCCGTGGCCTGGTAGGTGAACCAGGATGTGGCCCTCACTGGGTATTTCATCCCTCTTGCCAGCGTGGGGCAGGCACCATAGTGGTACCCAATAGCCCCTTGTTGGAAGGATGAATTTGAGCACCCTACTCCTCATGAACAGCTTGGCCTGATTAAGTTCTCAAAAAATCCAAAGGCCTGCAACGACTATGACATCCTCCCACATGTCAATTCAAACTGAACGAAAACCCTGCAAACTAAAAAAACAAACAAACAAAAAATGAGCCAAGAAACAATCACTTCTTCCCATTAGGAAGACCACTTTATAGGTGGTTATTTTGGAAATAACAATCTTTCACTTTTCTTATCCCCCGTTTCTCTAGGGGGCTCTGCTTTGCTGGGCTGCTGTAAATACAATGGGTAGTCCTACACGTTACTCTGTCAGCTTTATTGTTACCTGGACATTTTTAGGTTCCAGCTTTATCTTTTTATTTTTATTTTCAAAATGTGGTAAAACATAAATTACATAAAATTGATAATTTTAACCATCTTAAACTGCACAGATTGGTGGCATTAAACACACTCACATTTTTATGCAACCAACACCACCATCCATCCATGAATACTTTCATCCTGCAAAACAGAAACCATCTTTTTACTCCCCTAGCAATCATGCCCTCCTCTTTAGCTTATCTTTATTTTATAGTACATAGAATATCCTAGAAGCAGAGAATCTGAGCAGTGGAGGGCACCTGGTAAGGTTATCTCTTCCAAACACCTGCCCTGCAGCAGCACCACACCCGGGGTAGACTGAGCCAGACAGAATCAACCTTGTTTTTAAATGTACAAAACTAGGCCTTCTTTGGAAGTCACATATTTGAAATATCAAGTCAGAAAATTCTTTTTCTAAAGTAAAAGTGTTCTTTGTCATTTCCTCAGTGACTCTTTTTCCTTTTCCAGATTGAAAATAACCCGTTACTGTCCTCAGGGAATCAACAATTTCATGAGCAATGACTCCCTGGGAGGCCGTGGTTCTCAAATGTTAGCCTGCCTCAGTGTCAGCTGGAGGGGTTATGAAGCACAGATCACTGCACCTACCCCCAGAGTTTTAGATCCCAGAAGTCCAAGGAGGGTTCCAGAAGTTGCATTTCTAACAAACTCCCATGTGATGCTGATGCTGTTGGACTGGGGACCCCATTTTAAGAAATGCTGCTATAAGGTCCAATGCTAGGAAATCTGAAGGATAGAAATATGCAGGTACCTAAGAGGTGGGAACGAATGGAATTAACAAGGTAAATGGGTTAACCTCCATGTGGAAAGTGCCAAACGCCCTTCGCATAAGCCCTTTGCTGTCACAGAGCTCACAAGCACAGGGTGCAGTGCGGGAGGCCGAGGTGAACAGTAGTTTGGGATGTCAGCCATTCACACCGGGAACTGTGTGGACCCTGCAGGGGAGCACAGCGCTCAGGCTGGGTGAGGAAGGGGCCGGGGACGGCTTCCTGCAGACCTAGAAGCATCAGAAGCTGTTCCTGGGTAGATACTTAAAGAAAAGAAGGTGTCCAGACAAAGGGGCTGGGCGAGGTATGTGCTCTTCCAGCAGAGGAACGTGGAACTGAAAAGCGGACGCGGAGCATTCATGGGGCAGCAAGCTGTGCAAGTGTCCCCAAGGGGAGCGTGGAAGTGAGGCAGTGAGGACAGAGTGCAGAGGCGGGCAGGGCGAGACCCAGAGGGCATGGTAACACAAGAGGAGGAGCCCAGGTGATATTCTGAAGTCTCCTTTGACATCAAGGACAGAGAAAGCTTTGCTAAGACTCCATATAAGAGGGTATCAGAGAGGAAAGGAGAAGCGGGAACACAGCTCTCCCCAGTCCTCTAGGCCTTCCACTGCAGGATAGCCTAGGTGCAGACAAAATTTCCTTTCCTTTTTGTTTTGTTGAAAGATTTTGGAATTGCGTGGAGGGAAACTTGTAAAGACACTGGGCAAGCCTAGAACCAAAATTAACACGGAGAGAATACAGAAGTTGGGTCTGGAGGTGAACAGAGGAGGCTTCCAGCTCCATCTTGTGCAGGCTG
This sequence comes from Rhinopithecus roxellana, assembly GCF_007565055.1. Classification (NCBI taxonomy): domain Eukaryota; kingdom Metazoa; phylum Chordata; class Mammalia; order Primates; family Cercopithecidae; genus Rhinopithecus; species Rhinopithecus roxellana. Next base: position 54,870,621 of record NC_044559.1, on the reverse strand, counting down.
TACAGCCTTGAGCATGTTACTTCTTGTGCCGCAGTCTCTGTATTTAAATAGAGATCTAATTCCCTCACAAGACCCATAGGATCTCACAGGGGCTGGCCTCCCTGCTGTTTTCAGCCTGGGCTCACAGGCGCTGGCCCTCACTCTTCCTGCTCCCGCTCCATAAGCCTCTTCTGAACTGGGCTTGCCAGGCTGTCTTCTGCCCCAGCCCTTTCCCCAGGTGGTTTTCTCTGTCTGGAGTAGTCTTGCCTTCGCCTGAATAATTAACTACATTAAATCTAAGACCCACTCCCTCAGGGCAATCTGATCTACCTGCATAGGTTCAATCTCCACTCTTAGAGGGTTTTAAGCATTGGGAACTTTTACTTGATAGCACTTAGTGGTTGTTATTTGTGTAATTAGTTGTTGAATGTCTCTTCTACTAGAACAGGGGTCAGCAAACCATACCAGCTTTGGCCTGAAGCCTGATTTTGTAAATAAAATGTTAATGGAGGAGATCAGGTGCCTACAGGGTCATATTGCTGGAGATGTGGAGTAACCGATCAAGATCAACATATTTTGGTTCATTTGGATGATCAACTTAGCAGAGAGCTTCCATATCCTCTTAAGGTCTACATTTTTATCTATTTAACATTTCTTTGGTGCCAGGGAGTGACATTTTCTTTGTTATAGAGATATATTTTAAAAAATGCACAGGGAGTTAATATGAAATATTGTGTTCTCACCAAGTGAAGGCCAAAAGACTTCATTGCAGGATGTACAAAGGAAGCCTCTGTGTAACTTACATAGGGACAAGTGGTGGAAGCATCCAGTTACTGCAACGTATGCCGCCAACAGGCAGATCTCAGGAGAGTCTGCATGTGGGCAGGGAGTGCCATTTTCTCAGGGTGGAGGGGAGTGACTGTTCTGCCTTTGTTCCATTACATTAAAATTGTCATTTGAATTTTATGAGGTCCCTACATTTGTTGGTCTGTAAGTTTCTTTAGGTTTTATGGTTGTAAGATATCTATATGCCTACATTCTTTATATCTAATGTTAAGGTTACATATAATTAATATATATTTAATAAAAATATAAGATATATATTACAAAATATATAGACACATGAGCAGAGGCAGAGCAACAAAAATAAGGTTTTAATACACACAATCGGGAGAGAGAAGGGCCCATCAAAGTGAACAGGCAAGGGGAAGAGGGGCACCTGTAAATAGCAGTGTGCCTCCTGCTAGTTCAAAGAATAGAGACCTGGCTGGGGACTTTGGTCAGCCAGATGAACGGTCAAGCCAGGGAGGGCACAGCTGATGATGACACATGCTGGCTCTTCTTCTGTCCACAGGGGAGTGTCTCAAATACACTATGGTTCTGATTGGGTTCATCAGCCCCACATCCTCCAACACACACACACACACACACACACACACACATACACTTTGAGGTTTGGGGCCTCTGGCTTGTGTAAGGAGAGAGCAGCTTAAATTTAACTTCAAGGGACTGAGCCCCTTCCTCCAGCAGCAATGTCCATTCATGGGAACCATATGTGGAGGGAGACTTGCTTCATATTTGTTCCCCATCATACCACCTGTGTGTACCAGGTGGGCCTTGGGTGCTCTTTCTGAATGGGGACCCTAATTGTGTTCAGTCGCAGCAGTCATGGTGCTGTCCCCATCGCACCATCTGTGCTGGAGGAGGATGTTGCAGAGGCACTGCTCCCTAAACTGGAGGTACCTGGAGGAACCCTGATGGGAAGGCTCAGAAAAACAGGGGCACTGGGGACAGAGGCTTTTCACTGTTGCCCATCAGGGGGCCCCAAGTGTGGGCTGAGGGGTGGGGCTGGAGAATATGAATGTAGCCAGGCAGACGTAGGCTGATGTCTTTCCAGGGTGCCTCTACTGTGCACTGAATTTGGGAAATCAAGAGAGGGCTCACTCTGGAGCTTGGTGAAGATTTGAAAACAGCAGCGTTAATAGTGGGACTCGTGTCCATAGCAAAGAGTTGAGGGCTCAAGGAGGCTGCAAGGCCAGGTGGGCAGATAGCCTTGCTGTGATGGTGGAAATGGCTGCTATGGAATTCATCTGCTGATGGGTGATAGCAGGGATCCCAGTGGAAGGTGCTGGAAGAGGAGTGGGGGAGGAAGGAGGAGGAGAGGAAAGCACACATATAGGTGTAGGAGGCTCCCTTCTGAAGGGAGGCTGGAAGGAGAAAGATGCGGGACTAGGAGGTATGGGTCAGGGGTGAGAGGTCAGAGGTGCTGAAGCTGCAACTGAATGAGGGCAGCCTCCTTTCTCATTAGGTGGAACCCCCAAAATGGGGGCAAGGTCAGCGGGAAGAGCCAGGGGAGAGTTAGGAATTATGGATATCAATTTTTACTCAATTCTTGGTGTGGGCGAAGGTGGAGGGACAGGCAGGGTGAGGGGTCCAGCAGCCATGTGGGCCAAGTCAGAGGTAGCAGGAGGTGCTGGGATCTGTGAAGTGTAGGTGGCCAGGGGCAGGGAGTCTCAGCAGGTGTGGAGACAGCAGGGGCAGGCTGGGTGGCACTGCAGTTTGCCATGTCTTCTTCCTTTTTGAGGTGGAATCTCACTCTGTCGCCAGGCTGGAGTGCGGTGGCACTCACTGCAACCTCCACTGGATTTCCACTCACTGCATCCTCGCCTCCCGGGTTCAAGCCATTCTCCTGCCTCAGCCTCCCGAGTAGCTGGGATTACAGGCAAGAGCCACCATGCCCGGCTAATTTTTGTATTTTCAGTAGAGCCTGGATTTCACCGTGTTGGCCAGGATCTCTCAACCTCATGATCTGCTCACCTCAGCTTCCCAAGGTGCTGGGATTACGGGTGTTAGCCACCGTGCCTGCCCTGTCATGTCTTCTTTATCCTGTTAAGTGTCTGTTTTAGTCTCCTGGATAGTGATGTTCTACTTAATACCCACATGTTCTTATCCATGTTGCCCAGGAATCCCTCAGGAGATAGGCAGGGAAGCTTAGCAGGTGGGGGCAGGTCATCTCTATTCCACCTCTATTGCAGGGGAGGGGTCGGTGGCAGCGGTGGTCCTGACAGTTTTCTTTTGCCGGACCCATGGCCGGCAGCTCTAGGTGGAGAATATCTACTTCAGGCAAGAGCTTCAGGATCCTTGGCCTGCATCTCCTTCCCCTGCATTGGCAAACCTGGAGAACTGGGCAGGTGGTCTTTACCCAACACCTTCAAGGCTGCCTTCTCTGGCCAGAGGGAGCAGCACAGAACTGGGGCAGGGATTATTCTCCTTAATATTATCCACAAATATTCCAAAAGTTCTCAAAAATTGGTAAGAAAAGGCACAACAGGGACGGAGCAAGATGGCCGAATAGGAACAGCTCCAGTCTCCAACTCCCGGCGTGAGCGACACAGAAGACCGGTGATTTCTGCATTTTCAACTGAGGTACTGGGGTCATCTCACTGGGGAGTGCCGGACAATCGGTGCTGGTCAGCTGCTGCAGCCCGACCAGTGAGAGCTGAAGCAGGGCGAGGCATTGCCTCACCTGGGAAGTGCAAGGGGAAAGGGAATCCCTTTTCCTAGCCAGGGGAACTGAGACACACAATACCTGGAAAATTGGGTAATTCCCACCCCAATACTGCGCTTTAAGCAAATGGGCACACCAGGAGATTATACCCACACCTGGCCGGGAGGGTCCCACGGCCACGGAGCCTCCCTCATTGCTAGCACAGCAGTCTGCAATCTAACCGAAACAGCAGCAGCCAGGCTAGGGGAAGGTCGCCCACCATTGCTGAGGCTTAAATAGGTAAACAAAGCCGCTGGGAAGCTCGAACTGGGTGGTGCTCACAGCAGCTCAAGGAAACCTGCATGTCTCCGTAGACTCCACCTCCGGGGACAGGGCACAGCTAAATAACAACAGGGGAAGCATCAGAGACCTGTGCAGATGCGAACGACTCTGTCTGACAGCTTTGAAGAGAGCAGTGGATCTCCCAACACGGAAGTTGAGATCTGAGAACGGACAGACTGCCTGCTCAAGTGGGTCCCTGACCCCTGAGTAGCCTAACGGGGAAACATCCCCCACGAGGGGCAGTCTGACACCCCACACCTCACAGGGTGGAGTACACCCCTGAGAGGAAGCTTCCAAAGTAAGAATCAGACAGGTACACTCGCTGTTCAGCAATATTCTATCTTCGGCAACCTCTGCTGCTGATACCCAGGCAAACAGGGTCTGGAGTGGACCTCAAGCAATCTCCAACAGACCTACAGCTGAGGGTCCTGACTATTAGAAGGAAAACTATCAAACAGGAAGAACACCTATACCAAAACCCCATCATTACATCATCATCATCAAAGACCAGAGGCAGATAAAACCACAAAGATGGGGAAGAAGCAGGGCAGAAAAGCTGGAAATTCAAAAAATAAGAGCGCATCTCCCCCTGCAAAGGAGCGAGCTCATTGCCAGCAACAGATCAAAGCTGGTCAGGGAATGACTTTGACGAGATGAGAGAAGAAGGCTTCAGTCCATCAAACTTCTCAGAGCTAAAGGAGGAATTACATACCCAGCGCAAAGAAACTAAAAATCTTGAAAAAAGAGTGGAAGAATTGATAGCTAGAATAATTAATGCAGAGAAGGTCATAAACGAAATGACAGAGATGAAAACCATGACATGAGAAATACGTGACACATCCACAAGCTTCAGTAACCGACTCAATCAACTGGAAGAAAGAGTATCAGCGATTGAGGATCAAATGAATGAAACCAAGCAAGAAGAGAAACCAAAAGAAAAAAGAAGAAAAAGAAATGAACAAAGCCTGCAAGAAGTATGGGATTATGTAAAAAGACCATATCTACGTCTGATTGGGGTGCCTGAAAGTGAGGGGGAAAATGGAACCAAGTTGGAAAACACTCTTCAGGATATCATCCAGGAGAATTCCCCCAACCTAGTAGGGCAGGCCAACATTCAAATTCAGGAAATACAGAGAACACCACAAAGATACTCCTCGAGAAGAGCAACTCCAAGACACATAATTGCCAGATTCACCAAAGTTGAAATGAAGGAAAAAATCTTAAGGGCAGCCAGAGAGAAAGGTCAGGTTACCCACAAAGGGAAGCCCATCAGACTAACAGCAGATCTCTCGGCACAAACTCTACAAGCCAGAAGAGAGTGGGGGCCAATATTCAACATTCTTAAAGAAAAGAAATTTAAACCCAGAATTTCATATCCAGCCAAACTAAGTTTCATAAGTGAAGGAGAAATAAAATCCTTTACAGATAAGCAAATGCTTAGAGATTTTGTCACCACCAGGCCTGCCTTACAAGAGACCCTGAAGGAAGCACTAAACATGGAAAGGAACAACCAGTACCAGCCATTGCAAAAACATGCCAAAATGTAAAGACCATCGAGGCTAGGAAGAAACTGCATCAACTAACGAGCAAAATAACCAGTTAATATCATAATGGCAGGATCAAGTTCACACATAACAATATTAACCTTAAATGTTAATGGACTAAATGCTCCAATTAAGAGACACAGACTGGCAAACTGGATAAAGAGTCAAGACCCATCAGTCTGCTGTATTCAGGAGACCCATCTCACATGCAGAGACATACATAGGCTCAAAATAAAGGGATGGAGGAAGATCTACCAAGCAAATGGAGAACAAAAAAAAGCAGGGGTTGCAATCCTAGTCTCTGATAAAACAGACTTTAAACCATCAAAGATCAAAAGAGACAAAGAAGGCCATTACATAATGGTAAAGGGATCAATTCAACAGGAAGAGCTAACTATCCTAAATATATATGCACCCAATACAGGAGCACCCAGATTCATAAAGCAAGTCCTTAGAGACTTACAAAGAGACTTAGACTCCCATACAATAATAATGGGAGACTTCAACACTCCACTGTCAACATTAGACAGATCAATGAGACAGAAAGTTAACAAGGTTATCCAGGAATTGAACTCATCTCTGCACCAAGCGGACCTAATAGACATCTATAGAACTCTCCACCCCAAATCAACAGAATATACATTCTTCTCAGCACCACATCACACTTATTCCAAAATTGACCACATAATTGGAAGTAAAGCACTCCTTAGCAAATGTAAAAGAACAGAAATTATAACAAACTGTCTCTCAGACCACAGTGCAATCAAACTAGAACTCAGGACTAAGAAACTCAATCAAAACCGCTCAACTACATGGAAACTGAACAACCTGCTCCTGAATGACTACTGGGTACATAACGAAATGAAGGCAGAAATAAAGATGTTCTTTGAAACCAATGAGAACAAAGATACAACATACCAGAATCTCTGGGACACATTTAAAGCAGTGTGTAGAGGGAAATTTATAGCACTAAATGCCCACAAGAGAAAGCTGGAAAGATCTAAAACTGACACTCTAACATCACAATTAAAAGAACTGGAGAAGCAAGAGCAAACACATTCAAAAGCTAGCAGAAGGCAAGAAATAACTAAGATCAGAGCAGAACTGAAGGAGATAGAGACACAAAAAACCCTCCAAAAAATCAATGAATCCAGGAGTTGGTTTTTTGAAAAAATCAACAAAATTGACAGACTGCTAGCAAGACTAATAAAGAAGAAAAGAGAGAAGAATCAAATAGATGCAATAAAAAATGATAAAGGGGATATCACCACCGACCCCACAGAAATACAAACTACCATCAGAGAATACTATAAACACCTCTATGCAAATAAACTAGAAAATCTAGAAGGAATGGATAATTTCCTGGACACTCACACTCTTCCAAGACTAAACCAGGAAGAAGTTGAATCCCTGAATAGACCAATAGCAGGCTCTGAAATTGAGGCAATAATTAATAGCCTACCAATCAAAAAAAGTCCAGGACCAGATGGATTCTCAGCTGAATTCTACCAGAGGTACAAGGAGGAGCTGGTACCATTCCTTCTGAAACTATTCCAATCAATTGAAAAAGAGGGAATTCTCCCTAACTCATTTTATGAGGCCAACATCATCCTGATACCAAAGCCTGGCAGAGACACAACAAAAAAAGAGAATTTTAGACCAATATCCCTGATGAACATCGATGCAAAAATCCTCAATAAAATACTGGCAAACCAGATTCAGCAGCACATCAAAAAGCTTATCCACCATGATCAAGTGGGCTTCATCCCTGGGATGCAAGGCTGGTTCAACATACGCAAATCAATAAACGTAATCCAGCATATAAACAGAACCAAAGACAAGAACCACATGATTATCTCAATAGATGCAGAAAAGGCTTTTGACAAAATTCAACAGCCCTTCATGCTAAAAACGCTCAATAAATTTGGTATTGATGGAACGTACCTCAAAATAATAAGAGCTATTTATGACAAACCCACAGCTAATATCATACTGAATGGGCAAAAACTGGAAGCATTCCCTTTGAAAACTGGCATAAGACAGGGATGCCCTCTCTAACCACTCCTATTCAACATAGTGTTGGAAGTTCTGGTTAGGGCAATCAGGCAAGAGAAAGAAATCAAGGGTATCCAGTTAGGAAAAGAAGAAGTCAAATTGTCCCTGTTTGCAGATGACATGATTGTATATTTAGAAAACCCCATTGTCTCAGCCCACTCAGGACTCCTGCATCTGGCCATCATCCTTGATGCCTTCTGCCATCAACCCCACCCCTGGCCAGCTGAAACCTGGAGGAGGGATCCCCTGGGACCCTCCTGGACATCGTGGCCCTGACTTGAGTCAGGAAGCCCCGTTGATGCCATGGGCTCTGCAGGGGCCGGGTGAGGGAGGGTGAGCCCAGAACTCTGGGAGCAGCTCCCTCCTGGGACTGGGGGATGGCACCTAGTGAAGGTCTGGACAGTCCACCGGAGGCACTTCCTCCCATCCTTGCCCTCGGCTGCTGCCTGGTCCTGGGGGAAGGGGGCCTGGACCCTCTCAGCACGGCCTGGGCCTCCTTCACCCCCAGGTTCCTGGAGTTTGAGGCGGAGGAGGAGATGCAGATTCAGAAATCACAACTGATGAAGGAGCCCCAGTGCCTGCCTCCTCCAGCCCCACCAAGGCTTGAACCTCGAGGACTTCCAGCCCCTGAGGTGGACAAGCAGCCAGGTATGGCTTCCCACATTCCCACAGGAGCCATGGCAAAGGCCAAAGGGGCCAAGGGAGGTCACTGTGCCCACACCACATGCTTCCCTTCAAGAGGGAGATCTTCACCCTCCAACAGGACAGCTTCCGGGAGCATATGTTGAGTATTGACCTGGTCAAGTTTCCTAGCTACTCTCTCCCCTCGCCCATCCAAATTCCACATATGCTCTGCCCAGGAAGCAGAGATGAGCGAGGAGAGTACACGGCATATTAGTGGCTCCGAACTTCCTCCCAAGCGATGCTGTCTCACATGTGCCCCTCCTGCCTCCTCCGGGGGTGCCGTGGTTCAGGTGGTCCTGACCCACCTGGGACCCACTTCACATCCCCAAGCCCTGCCCTCCCCTGTGTGGTGCAGGCAGGAGGAGTGGCCCTCACCACACCCATCCTCCTCCCTCTCTGCCTCAGTGTACCTTCCCAGCAAGGCCGGCCCCAAGGCCCCGACTGCCTGCCTGCCACCACCCAGGCCCCAGAGGCCAGCGGAGACCAAGGCCCGCCTGCCACCACGTAGGCCCCACCGGCGAGCAGACACCAAGGCCCGCCTGCCACCACCCAGGCCCCAGAGGCCAGCGGAGACCAAGGTCCCTGAGGAGATTCCCCCAGAAGTGGTGCAGGAGTATGTGGACATCATGGAGGAGCTGCTGGGGCCTCCCCTCCAGGCCACAGGGGAGGCAGAGAAACAACGGGAAGAGGGCGAAGTGAAGCAGCCACAGGAAGAGGACTGGACACCCCCAGACCCGGGCCTCCTGAGCTACATTGACAAGCTGTGTTCCCAGAAAGACTTCGTCACCAAGGTGGGCTGGCCTGGAGTGCTGGGGTCTGCAGGATTCCAGGGGGTAGCACTCCCAGGTCCTTGGAATTAAGCTCCGTTCCTTAGTTACTCAGCAATGCATGTATTTCCATGGATTTGAGTGTCTGTGTATGTGACTGTGTGTGTCTGTGTGTTGCTGTGTGTTTGTGTCTGTGATTTGTTACTGTGTGTCTTTGTGTGTCTGTGTGGGTGTGAGTGTGGAGTGTGTATGCTAACTGTGTCTGTGTCTTTTCCTGTGCTGTATGTGGGTCTGTTTGTGTGTCTGTGTGTGGTTTGTGTGTCTCTGTCTGTGTGTGCGTATGCTACCATGTCTGCGGTCTGTGTCTGTAGCTGGTGATCGCCATGATATGAGACAGCCCCAGGAGGGTGGGGACGAGGTGCTTGCAGCTTTCTGCATCTCTTCTGGGTGTCCTTGGCTCCAGGTTCCTCCCTGCCCAGGAAGCTCACGCCTTCTTCCTTCTGTTTCCAGGTGGAGGCCGTCATTCACCCCCGATTCCTGGAAGAATTGCTTTCCCCAGATCCACAGATGGATTTCTTGGCCCTCAGCCAGGAGCTGGAGCAGGAGGAAGGACTCACCCTTGCCCAGGTACCCCAGGGGCAGGAGGGACCCAGCACACAAGGCCCACCTGATTGTCTAACCCCACCCTGCTGGGGATGCTCGGCTTCTTGGGGAGCCACTCTGGGGTGAGAAGATGCAGGTTCAGAGGGAGTAGGATGGAGAGGAGCCAAGGAGGGGAGTCAGTATGCAAGCTGCAGTGAGGCCCAACGGGATGCCCGCCAGAGCCACACCCTTTCTCTTTGACATAAAGCCCAGCTGCCTCAGGCTTCCCTGCCTCCCGCCCAAGTGTCCTGGTCTCCACCACCCTGGGCTCTGCTCACACCTGGGGTAGTGCCAGTAAGTGCCCCCTTTCCTTCCACAGCTAGTGGAGAAGCGCCTTCTACACTTGAAGGAGAAAGAGCATGCGCGGGCAACCCCTAGTCATGGCATGGCCCGGTTGGACTCAAGTTCTTCTAAGTTTGCAGCTGGCCAAGGAGCAGAGAGAGACGTCCTTGACCCCCAACAAGGGGTTGGCATGGAAACCTGCCCACCCCAGACGGCTGCCCGGGACCCTCAGGGACGAGGCAGAGTCCGCACTGGCATGGCCAGGTCCAAAGACTCTGCTGTGCTTTTAGGATGTCAGGATACCCCTGGGCTGAGAGCTGCCCGGCCAACCTCTCCTCCCCAGGACCACAGGCCCACGTGCCCCGGCCTGGGGACCAAGGACACCTTGGATCTCCCTGGAGGATCTCCTGTCAGGGAGTCACTTGGGCTGGCTCAGGGGTCAAGTGAGGAGGAGGAGCTCCCAAGCCTGGCCTTCCTCATGGGTTCCCAGCACAAGCTGCTGCCCTGGTGGCTACCCCAGAGCCCTGTCCCTGCCTCGGGCCTTCTCAGCCCAGAAAAGTGGGGACCCCAGGGAGCTCTTCAGTCCCAATCTGCTCAGAGAAGAGGCCTCAGCCTAGCCACGAAGTCCAAGAAGCGACCTCTCTTCAGAAGCCCATCCCCTGCTAAAAAGACATCCCACCCAGGGCCTGGGCTCAGGGTCTCTGGGGAGCAATCCCTGGCTTGGGGGCTGGGTGGCCCCTCACAGTCTCAAAAGAGAAAGGGTGACCCCTTGGTCTCCAGGAAGAAGAAGAAGCAGCATTGTAGCCAATAGGGGCTTCCGGGCAGGTTCTCTGGTGCCAGTCCCCAAGGGTCTGGCATCCGATGCCCCAAAGCAGTCAAAAGCTTCTTCCTCCCCCATGCTGATCTTGCTGGGCCTTAGCTTTGGAGGATAGGGGAGGGAGGGGAGGGGAGGGAGAGGGTGGCTGAATGGGGAGGGCAGTGGAGGTGAGGAAGGGGATGGAGAGGGGGGCGGTGAACTGGGAGGGCAGGAAGGGAGGGTTAGTGGGTAGAGGGTGGCTGGATGGGGAGGGCCCAGGATTTCTGGTGCTTGGCGTTATATGGTGTCTGCCCGTGGCGGTCATTATATGAGTGCCTGGGTGTAAGGGGCTTGGGGTTGGGAAGCCGTGGCCTTGGGGGCCGTTGTGTAAATGTAATAAATGTAGTTGTTTGGAAAATCCTGTCAGGGCTTCTTCTCGCATCCTCGGGCGGTGCTGCTTCTCCGTGGATGTATCTGTGAGGGAGGGTCAGAGTAACTGGGAA